>NC_138301.1:52837500-53260000 GCF_965601325.2 Salmo salar
TTGTAAAAGCGAACACATTTCGAAACCTTCCTGACACGACATGGCCTACAGTAGCTATGCAACAGTGACTAGCCACAAACCACTGTCTGTATCTGACAACACTGTGTATGAAACATTTGATCATTTCACAAGGCATCACTTGAGACATACACTTCCGTTCAAAAGTTTGAGGTCACGTAGAAATGTCCTTGTTTTTGAAAGAAAAGCACAATTCTTGTCCATTAAAATAACATCAAATTGACCAGAAATACAGTGTAGACATTGTTAATGTTGTAAATGACTATTGTAGCTGGAAACGGCTGATTTTTAATGGAATATCTACATAGGCGTACAGAGGCCCATTATCAGCAACCATCACTCCTGTGTTCCAATGGCACGTTGTGTTAGCTAATCCAAGTTTATAATTTTAAAAGGCTAATTGATCATTAGAAAACCCTTGTGCAATTATGTTAGCACAGCTGAATACTGTTTTCCTGATTAAAAAAGCATTAAAACTGGCCTTCTTTAGACTAGTTGAGTATCTGGAGCATCAGCATTGGTGGGTTCGATTACAGGCTCTAAATTGGCCAGAAACAAAGAACTTTCTTCTGAAACTCGTCAGTCTATTCTTGTTCTGAGAAATGTAGGCTATTCCATGCGAGAAATTGCCAAGAAACTTGAGATCTGGTATAACGCTGTGTACTACTCCCGTCACAGAACAGCACAAACTTCGTCGAGCCAGAATAGAAAGAGGAGTGGGAGGCCCCGGTGCACAACTGAGCAAGAGGACAAGTACATAAGAGTGTCTAGTTTGAGAAACTGACGCATCACAAGTCCTCAACTGGCAGCTTCATTAAATAGTACCCGCAAAACACCAGTCTCAACGTCAGCAGTGAAGAGGCGACTCCGGGATGCTGGCCTTCTTGGCAGAGTTCCTCTGTCCAGTGTCTGTGTTCTTTTGCCCATCTTAATCTTCTATTTTTATTGGCCAGTCTAAGATATGACTTTTCTTTGCAACTCTACCGAGAAGGCCAGCATCCCGGAGTCGCCTCTTCACTGTTGATGTTGAGATTGGTGTTTTGCGGGTACTATTTAATGAAGCTGCCAGTTTAGGACTTGGTGTCTGTTTCTCAAACTAGACACTCAAATGTACTTGTCTTCTTGCTCAGTTGTGCACCGGAGCCTCCCACTCCTCTTTCTTTTCTGGTTAGAGCCAGTTTGCTCTGTTCTGTGAAGGGAGTAGTACACAGCGTTGTACGAGATCTTCAGCTTAGCTAACACAACGTGCCATTGGAAAACAGGAGTGATGGTTGCTGATAATGGGCCTCTGTACGCCTATGTAGATATTCCATAAAAAATCTGCCATTTCCAGCTACAATAGTCATTACCAACACAACATTAACAATGTCTATGTCACATCCTGACCAGTAAAAGAGGTTGTTTGTTATTATAGTTCGGTCAGGGCATGGCAGGGGGTGTTTGTTTAGTGTGTTTCGGGGGTTTTGGGGCAATGTTCTATGTTCTATGTTAGTCTATTTCTATGTCTGTGTCTATTTATTCTATTTCTATGCTTAGTTTATTGGGTTGACCTTCAATTGGAGGCAGCTGTTCCTCGTTGTCTCTAATTGAAGGTCCTATTTATAGGGGTGTTTGTTCATTGGGATTTGTGGGTAGTTGTTTCTCCGTATAGTCATTTGTCCTTACGGGACTGTTCTTCGTCGTCGTTGTTTTGTTCAAGTGTTTTGTTTCTTTTTTTTTTTATAAATAAGAAGATGAGCACTCACATTCCCGCTGCGTTTTGGTCTACTCCATACGACAAACGTAACAGTCTACACTGTATTTCTGATCAATTTGATGTTATTTTAATGGATACATTTTTTTTTATTTCAAAAACAAGGACATTTCTAAGTGACCCCAAACTTTTGAACGGTAGTATACCTTTTTTCCACCTTTAGAGAATCACCACAGTTAATCTCAATGTAAAGATATTAGAGAACACGGCTTCATCTAAGTGGAGCGATCTACACAGTGGAATAACTGATGTAGGAATCATTAAAGTCATATTCAAATGCTTACAGCACATAAATACAATACCCAACTTTGCTGTTGTCAAGAATAACATTATATTGCTGTTGAATATATCATATTTACATAAACTAACAGGTTTTGGCATTTCAAAATAGATTGGAAACATGTCTGATCTGTCAGTCTACAAGTTCAATACTGTGATCTTTCTGACTGTAGTATTGTAGAACCACTTCCAATCATCAGCACTCATTCTACTGTGAACAGACTATTTAATCAACGTAGAGGACTGACTCTACTGTGAACAGACTATTTAATCAACGTAGAGGACTGACTCTACTGTGAACAGACTATTTAATCAACGTAGAGGACTGACAAACATAACCATACTCTTAAGTCCAAAGTAACTTGCTGTTAAAGACCTCTGAGCTTGTTTTTGGTTTGTTACGATTGACCTCCATTCTGTTTTTTCTAGTGACACAGATCCCAATATAATGATCAGTCACTGGCGGACGTGCACCAAGATCTTCCTGGTACTGGTGTCGCTGAGGGTCATATACTATACCGTTCTGGAATATCCCAACAACCCAAACCACCCCTACCATCGTCCCCCTTCCAGGAGGACTCCAGACGCTTCAAGAGAAGAGGACCTGAGCATCAGTCCAACTACTAATGATGAATCAACATATTATATGGAAGCTGAAACACCAGACAACAAGGACACAACTACAATATATGTTCACGTTGAACCACAAGCTGAATCAGAAGTTTACCTGGATACAATATCCATTCAGGACTGGCCATCAATAACACTGACCACTGGACTGGCCACTCCTCCTCTGTATGTGTCCCCAGGACTGTACCATGTAGAATACCCATCAGAGTACATCTTCATCCTGGATGAGCCAGAGAAATGCCGGGAGCAGAACCCCTTCCTGGTTCTGATGGTGCCAGTTGCGCCCTATAACATGGAGGCTCGTGAGGCCGTCCGCAGTACTTGGGGCAGTCAGAACCTAGTTTTCGGCAACAAGGTCTGTCTGTTCTTCCTGCTGGGACTGCCCAGTGGAGAGGAGACAGAGCAGCTCCAGGAGAATGTGCTGCAGGAGAGCAAAGAGCACCAGGATCTGCTGCAGAGTGACTTCATAGACAGCTACAAAAACCTGACCATCAAGACCATGGTGATGATGGAGTGGCTGAGCTCTCGCTGCCCCAACGCCTCCTACGCCATGAAGATCGACTCAGACATGTTTCTCAACGTGCACAACCTGGTTTACATGCTGATTCTACATTCTCCAACGCAGAACTACATGTCTGGACAAGTGGCAATTGGTGCAGCAGTCCTTCATGACCCAAGCTCCAAATGGTATCTTCCAAAGGAGGTGTTTCCTGAACCGGTATATCCACCTTATGCTCTGGGCCTGGGCTATGTCTTCACCTTAGACCTCCCCAGGAAGCTGGTGGAGGCGTCCAGGCATGTTAAAGCCGTCTACATAGAGGATGTGTATCTGGGACTGTGCATGAGACACCTGGGCATCCGGCCTACTGACCCCCCCAGTGACAACCTCTTCCAGGGGTATGCAGGAGCCCAGGACCGCTGTCACTACATGGCTGTTATCACAACCATCCTCGACACTCCTCAAGAGCTTCTGGACGTATGGAGAAACTTACACCAACCTGGGCCTGTCTGTTATTGAAAACAACACTCTGGGAAAGACAAATAGCCTTGAGGTTAGAGCGTTGTGCCAATAACCAAAAAGGTTGATGGTTCCAATCCCGAAGCTGACAAAATGGCAAATCTGTCAATGTGCCCTTGAGCAAGCACTTAACCCCAGTGCTCCATGGGAGCTGGACAATGGTGTCCCTGACCGTGACCGCACTCCCTGTGGGTGTCTTGGATGCTTTTCCTTGTTTCTGTGTTTCTGTGGGTGAGGTAGAGAAGGAATGATCACCTTACCTCTGTGTTTCTGTGGGTGTGGTAGAGAAGGATCACATTATCTCTGTGTTTCTGTGGGTGTGGTAGAGAAGGATCAGCTTATCTCTGTGTTTCTGTTGGTGTGGTAGAGAAGGATCACCTTATCTCTGTGTTTCTGTGGGTGTGGTAGAGAAGGATCACCTTATCTCTGTGTTTCTGTGGGTGTGGTAGAGAAGGATCACCTTATCTCTGTGTTTCTGTGGGTGAGGTAGAGAAGGATCACCTTATCCCTGTGTTTCTGTGGGTGTGGTAGAGAAAGATCGCCTTGTTTCTGTGGGTGAGGTAGAGAAGGATCACCTTATCTCTGTGTTTCTGTGGGTGTGGTAGAGAAGGATCACCTTGTTTCTGTGGGTGTGGTAGAGAAGGATCGCCTTGTTTCTGTGGGTGTGGTAGAGAAGGATCGCCTTATCCCTGTGTTTCTGTGGGTGTGGTAGAGAAGGATCACCTTGTTTCTGTGGGTGTGGTAGAGAAGGATCACCTTGTTTCTGTGTTTCTGCAGTGGTGGAAAAAGTACCCAATTGTCATACTTGAGTAAAAGTTAAGTTACCTTAATAGAAAATGACTCAAGTAAAAGTGAAAGTCCCCCAGTAAAATACTACTTGAGTAAAAGTCTAAAAGTGCTTGGTTATAAAAATGCTTAACTATCAAAAGTAAAAAGTATGAGTATAAATCAATTCAATTTCCTCATATTAAGCAAACCAGACAGAACTATTTTCTAGTTTTTTTAATTTACAGATAGCCCGGGGCACACTCCAACACTGAGACATCATTTACAGATAGCCAGGGGCACAGTCCAACACTGAGACATCATTTACAGATAGCCAGGGGCACAGTCCAACACTCAGACATCATTTACAGATAGCCAGGGGCACAGTCCAACACTGAGACATCATTTACAGATAGCCAGGGGCACAGTCCAACACTGAGACATCATTTACAGATAGCCAGGGGCACAGTCCAACACTCAGACATCATTTACAGATAGCCAGGGGCACAGTCCAACACTGAGACATCATTTACAGATAGCCAGGGGCACAGTCCAACACTGAGACATCATTTACAGATAGCCAGGGGCACAGTCCAACACTCAGACATCATTTACAGATAGCCAGGGGCACACTCCAACACTCAGACATCATTTACAAACAAAGCATTTGTGTTCAGTGAGTCCGCCAGATCATAGGTAGTAGGGATGACCAGGGATGTTCTCTTGATAATTGTACGAATTGGACCATTTTCCTGTCCTGCTAAGCATTCAAAATGTAACTAGTACTTTGAGTGTCAGGGAAAATGTATGGAGTAAAAATAACATTATTTTCTTTAGGAATGTAGTGAAGTAAAAGTAAAAGTTGTCAAAAATGACCATATTAGAGACACATATTTCCCTCAGATTACACAGACCCACAAAGAATTTGAAAACAAATCCAATTTTGATAATCTGTCATTCTGCCCCTGAACAAGGCAGTTAACCCACTGTTCCTAGGCCATCATTGAAAATAAGAATTTGTTCTTAACTGACTTTCCTAGTTAAATAAAAATATCTATTGGGTGAAATACCACAGTGTGCCATCACAGCAGCAAGATGTGTGACTTTTTGCCACAAGAAAAGGTCAACCAGTGAAGAACAAACACCATTGTAAATACAACCCATATTTATGTTTATTTATTTTCCTTTTTGTACTTTAACTATTTCCACATCATTATATACACTGTATATAGACATAATATGAGCTGACAAAATGGAAAATCTGTTGCTGTGCCCTTGAGCAACGCACTTAACCCCAATGCTACACGGGTACTGGACAATGGTGTCCCCGTCCGTGACCCCGCTCCCTGTGGGTGTCTCGGGGGGAGTTGGTGTCCCCGTCCGTGACCCCGCTCCCTGTGGGTGTCTCGGGGGGAGTTGGTGTCCCCGTCCGTGACCCCGCTCCCTGTGGGTGTCTCGGGGGGAGTTGGTGTCCCCGTCCGTGACCCTGCTCCCTGTGGGTGTCTTGGGGGCAGTTGGGACATGAAGAAACACATTACCATTACACACCTGTGTGCAACAGGACAAACATTAGCACCGCCCATATTATTTCAATGCCTTTGTTTTCTATTACTGACGTTCAGAGTCTAGAAACCAAGACAACAGTCACAGCTCAAACAACACAACCAAGACAACAGTCACAGCTCAAACAACACAACCAAGACAACAGTCACAGCTCAAACAACACAACCAAGACAACAGTCACAGCTCAAACAACACAACCAAGACAACAGTCACAGCTCAAACAACACAACCAAGACAACAGCCACAGCTCAAACAACACAACCAAAGACAACCGTCACAGCTCAAACAACACAACCAAGACAACAGCCACAGCTCAAACAACACAACCAAGACAACAGCCACAGCTCAAACAACACAACCAAGACAACAGCCACAGCTCAAACAACACAACCAAGACAACAGCCACAGCTCAAACAACACAACCAAGACGACAGTCACAGCTCAAACAATACAACCAAGACAACAGTCACAGCTCAAACAACACAACCAAGACAACCGTCACAGCTCAAACAACACAATAGCACAAACTACACAACCAAAGACAATAGTCTCAGAGTTTGATGTGACCCAAAGCCGCAGACAGGAAGGGGTGCAGAGAGAGACAATTTGACAGTGTAATCGTTCACTTCCCCTGTCATTTACTGTAAAAGGAAGTCATCGTTTGGGAGACTGAGACGCCTAATACTGAGTATGAATTGCTAATGACACCCTTTTTCCTACATAGTCTCTCGTCAAAAATAGTGCCCTATTTAGGGGATAAATGACACCTTATCCCCTATATAGTCTCTGGTCAAAAATAGTGTCCTATATAGGGGATAAAAAGTAGTGTATTATATAGGGGATAAAAAGTAGTGTATTATATAGGGGATAAAAAGTAAGGTATTATATTGGGTGCCACTGAGACAACAGTGTACAAGGATGAGAACGATAAACAACACTGATCATTTGGTTTACAGTAGTTTACCGACAGATCAGGATCACCCTGGTTTGAGAGAACTCCAAGAAATGTATTTATTGATTTTACCAGGCAAGTCAGCTAAGAACAAATTCTTATGTTCAATGACGGCCTAGGAACAATGGGTTAACTACCTTGTTCAGGGGAAGAAAGACAGATTTGAACCTTGTCAGCTCGGGGGATTCAATCTAGCAACCTTTACAGTTACTAATCCAACGCTCTAACCACTAGGCTACCTGCCGCCCCAGAATGGTGTATCTACTCTGAAATAAAGTATTTATTTTTATACAACTGGACATGAATGATTGTAGACGTAAGGCCTACATCAAATATTAGTCTATGTAGCTTATCTGTTTACCACTGTCAAGAATGGTAAGCAATTATCGTTGAATATATTGACTTAGTTTTCATCCTGTATTTGAATTTAAACGTGGTTTGTTGCCCACATCCATGTGCCCTTTAAGATGTTGGCTAGGTCTCCACGCTCCCCTTGATCAACAGGGCTTGGTTGTTTGCCCGACAGTCCTGTTCCAAGTTCCCTGTCTAAATCCACGAAAACACATTCAGCCAGGCTGTTGCCTGGAAACACAGCCTGGTCTCATAGACGAGACGTAACATAGTAAATGTGAAAAAACAGACATTGAAATTAGAGTGATATGTTATGTTTGGTATGGTTACATAAGACAGAAGGTTACTCAAGTCAGAAACGAGAGGAGGGTGGCTGGTCATTGGTGGATAGGTGGGCGTGTAACGCAAACGTCTAGCAACCCAAAGGTAATGTGTTTGAATTTCATCACGGATTAGCAACTTTTCAACTACTTACTACTTTTCAGCTACGTGCTCAAGTCTTTTCAGAAATGGATCCTTCAGATAGATATTTAGTGTATAATTGACTCAATGGTTATAAAGGAGGCCCATGGTCCCCTATTTATTTATTTATTTATTTCACCTTTATTTAACCAGGTAGGCAAGTTGAGAACAAGTTCTCATTTACAATTGCGACCTGGCCAGGATAAAGCAAAGCAGTTCGACAACATACAAAAACACAGAGTTACACATGGAGTAAAACAACATACAATCAATGATGCAATAGAAGAAAAAAATAAATAAAAAAATAAAAAAATAAGACTATATACAATGTGAGCAAATGATGTGAGATAAGGGAGGTAAAGGCAAAAAAATGCCATGGTGGCAAAGTAAATAAAGTATAGCAAGAAAAACACTGGAATGGTAGATTTGTAGTTTGAAGAAAGTTCAGAGATAAAATATAAATAATATGGTGCAAAGGAGCAAAATAAATAAAATAAATAAATACAGTAGGGGAAGAGGTAGTAGTTTGGGCTAAATTATAGATGGGCTATGTACAGGTGCAGTGATCTGTGAGCTGCTCTGACAGCTGGTGCTTAAAGCTAGTGAGGAAGGTAAGAGTCTCCAGCTTCAGAGATTTTTGCAGTTCGTTCTAGTCATTGGCAGCAGAGAACTGGAAGGAAAGACGACCAAAGGAGGAATTGGCTTTGGGGCCAAAATCATTCTCTCTGCTAATTTTCTGACATTTTACATTCTAAAATAAAGTGGTGATCCTAACTGACCTAAAACAGGGAATTGTTACTAGGATTAAATGTCAGGAATTGTGAAAAACGGAGTTTAAAATGTATTTGGCTAAGGTGTAGGTAAACTTCCGAAGCAGCATACAGGACAAACAAACTGGTTCTTCAACGTTGGTTTAGTGGAAAAAGATTGAAACGGACTACAGGCAATGTATTGGAAGACTTCTAACAGATTTTGTTCTTAAAATACCAGAAAAGTAGGATTGCTAATATTTCTGAAATCATAATATAAATGTCTTCATGACAGAGGTTAAAATATATTATATCCCAGCACCTTCGTTGATCTCTTTCTCTCTCTCTCAGACACACACAGGTGATAGGTGGTTGTAAATGTTGACATTGACAGTGATAAGTACTATTGTTGATATTTGGTTCAAGGTCTTAAAAGTCATACTTACTTAGCCTACTTAGCCTTCCCCGTAGCTCAGTTGGTAGAGCATGGTGTTTGCAACGCCAGGGTTGTGGGTTCGATTCCCACGGGGGGCCAAGTACAAAAAGAAGAAAAAAAAAAATTGTATGAAATGTATGCATTCACTACTGTAAGTCGCTCTGGATAAGAGCGTCTGCTAAATGACTAAAATGTAAATGTAAATGTACTTTCTGTTTGAAACACTTCATGACACGTGACTGACAGAAGAAAGTGGTTACCATGAGAGTGATGTCAACAACACAGGACACCACAGAGAAAACAGCTGCGCTACTGACATGCTGAGGCCCATAAAGGCAGATAGCAGCCCTGTCACCTATGCTCCACTCACTGCCAAGCAATCTACAACCAGAGACAGTAGAGGAAGCGATACATCTCACTGGCTCTTTTTCCTGGTTCATATGAAGTCAATGAAACAAGCAGAACAGACACAGCTACTATCGCAATTGGTGTTTATGGGAGAACCACCCCTTAAGCAGACCGGAACGGTGACCAAGGTAAATGGACAACGGTAAACGGCGTCTTAATGGATCTGAAACATAATAACGGCCATTTTAAAAAACATAGTCGTTGACATTCAGAGAGCTGACATTCTGAGCCTCAGGTCGGTAGATTAACATATCTCTGTCAGACCTTTATACACCCTCTTTGCTACAATCTTACCCAAATGCATGATGGGGGTCTACCACAACTTCTGGACCCAACGCCCCCCACCTGACGCCCATGACGCCCAGCCCCTCATCGCTGAACTATGGTGAGCCATGGGGGGGGGGACTTCTCTTCTAAACATTGAACATTCAAATCAAATCTAGTGCATGATGTTGATTGGTTTTATACAGTATGATGAGGTGAACATAGTTAATATGTAAAAAGAAAAACTAATCTTATATCATACTAACTATAAAATATATGAACTTCCATTGTGAATTTAAACCAATGTAAGGAGTGGTAAATCAGTTAGAGGAACAGTGGTCAGACACTACATTTACATTTTAGCAGACGCTCTTATCCAGAGCGACTTACAGTAGTGAATGCATACATTTCATACATGTTTCTCCGTACTGGTCCCCCGTGGGAATCGAACCCACAACCCTGGCATTGCAAACACCATGCTCTACCAACTGAGCCACATGGGACTACACTGACAGCAGATGTGTTTTTCTCAACCTTGTGTTTCAGCAGTACTGATGACAGCCAGCCGGTGGCAGACAGAACACAGATCAAAAAGAGACGCTGGTGTCGCACCAGCTGCCTTGGCCTGTTTCTGTTCCTGGTCGTGATGATGATTGTGGTCATCCTGGCAATTGACCTCAAAGACCGGATCTCACCTTCAACCACCAATCCAACAGCAAACATGTCAGTTACGAATCAGAAGAAATACCATGTAGAATACCCATCAGAGTACATCTTCATCCTGGATGAACCAGAGAAATGCCGGGAGCAGAACCCCTTCCGGGTTCTGATGGTGCCAGTGGCGCCCTATAACATGGAGGCTCGTGAGGCCGTCCGCAGTACTTGGGGCAGTGAGAGGCAAGTACTGGGCAAAGAGGTCCGTCTGTTCTTCCTGCTGGGACTGCCCAGTGGAGAGGAGACAGAGCAGCTCCAGGAGAAGGTGCTGCAGGAGAGCAAAGAGCACCAGGATCTGCTGCAGAGTGACTTCATAGACAGCTACAAAAACCTGACCATCAAGACCATGGTGATGATGGAGTGGCTGAGCTCTCGCTGCCCCAACGCCTCCTACGCCATGAAGATCGACTCAGACATGTTCCTCAACGTGAACACCTTGGTCAACATGCTGCTTCACGCTCCAACGCAGAACTACCAGACTGGACTAGTGGCCCGATGGGCCGCCGTTCTAAGAGACCCAAGTTCCAAATGGTACCTTCCAATGGAGGTGTTTCCTGAACTGGTATATCCACCTTAGACCTCCCCAGGAAGCTGGTGGAGGCGTCCAGGCATGTTAAAGCCGTCTACATAGAGGATGTGTATCTGGGACTGTGCATGAGACACCTGGGCATCCGGCCTACTGACCCCCCCAATGGAAACCTTTTCCAGGTTTTCCCTGTGGCTTATGACCGCTGCACCTACTCACGACTGATAGCCACCACCACATACAGTATCACTCACTAGGTCAACGCATGGAAAGACCTACACAAACCTGGTCCTACCTGCTGATCCCATACACTAACAAACTGACTGATGTACCAATCACTTCCTCGTTATTTGTTCATACACTAACTAACTAACAAACAAAAATCAAAGAAGGCGATGCCTTCAGGGGATGGGAAAAGGATATACAGTGCATTTGGAAAGTATTCAGACCCCTTGACTTTTTACACATTTTGTTATGTTACAGACTTATTCTAAAATGGATTAAATCAATAAAAAATCTCAGTAGCCACACACAATACCCCATAATGACAAAGCAAAAACAGGATTTTTGAAATGTTGGCAAATTTACAAAATTTGCTATGAGATTCGAAATTGAGCTCAGGTGCATCTTGTTTCCATTGATCATCCTTGAGATGTTTCTACAACTTGATTGGCGTCCACCTGTGGTAAATTAAATTGATTGGACATGATTTGGAAAGGCACCCACCTGTCTATATAAGGTCCCACACTTGACAGTGCATGTCAGAGCAAACACCAATCTATGAGGTTGAAGGAGTTGTCCATAGAGCACCGAGACAGGATTGTGTCGAGTCACAGATCTGGGGAAGGGTACAAAAACATTTCTGCAGCATTGAAGATCCACAAGAACACAGTGGCCTCCATCACTCTTAAATGGAAGAAGTTTGGAACCACCAAGACTCTTCCTAGAGCTGGCTGCCCGGCCAAACTGAGCAATAAGGAGAAGGTCCTTGGTCAGGGAGGTGACCAAGAACCCAATGGTCATTCTGACAGAGCTCTAGAGTTCCTTCTTGGAGATGGGGGAATCTTCCAGAAGGACAATGATCTCTGCAGCACTCCACCAATCAGGCCTTTATGGTATGCTGTGGGGATGTTTTTCAATGGCAGTGACTGGGAGACTAGTCATGATTGAGGCAAAGATGAATGGAGCAAAGTACAGAGAGATCATTGATGAAAACCTGCTCCAGAGCACTCAGGACCTCAGACTGGGGTTACAGTTCACCTTCCAACAGGACAAAACCCTAAGCACCCAGCCAAGACAATGCAGGAGGGGCTTCGGGACAAGTCTCTGAATGTCCTTGAGTGGCCCAGCTAGAGCCCAGACTTGAATCAGATCAAACATTTCTGGATAGATCTGAAAATAGCTGTGCATCCAACCTGACAGAGCTTGAGATGCTCTGCAGAGAAGAATAAGAGAATCTCCCCAAATACAGGTGTGCCAAGCTTGTAACATCATACAGAAGAAGACTCGAGGCTGTCATCACTGCCAAATGTGTTTCAACAAAGTACAGAGTTAAGGGTCTGAATACTTTCCAAAGGCACTGTATACCTTGGTGAAGAACATTAACACCCTGAATGACCAGATTCTTCACGTTACGTCCTCTGGGAGAATGTTATTTATCTCTGAACCAAGGCAGACACCTTGATGCACCGGTTTTTGATTCAAAAGCCTTTTTTTTAACAATGACTGAGAGCAGCAGTTATCTGCCTAATATGGACATGGTGATGGACTGGACAGGACTAAGAAATAGATGCAATGCGTTGGATCTGTCTGTGGTGAATGTGTGTACTACACTGAAGCAGCAGATACCCAGAACAAGTAAAACGGGTTTATCGTAATAGAGACTAGTTGGCTGTATTTAGACAGGCAGCCCAATTCTGATCTTTTTTCCACTCGTTGTTCATTTGAACAACCATATCTTTTTCAGAGCTGATCTGATGGTCAAAAGTCTAAACACAGCCGTTGCATTGCACTTAATAATCAGCTTTGCCCTTTCCCAGAGTGTATCTATAACATGTTACAATTTGCTATCTTAATTTGACCCTGCTTCTAACAGCAGGAAAATAAGCAACAGGACGTGGTGATACTGATAATGATAATAATCCCATTGCAAAACTGTAACAGGTTAATTTGACCCTGCTTCTCACAGCAGGAAAAATAATACTGGAGCAGCAGGATTTTGTAACGCTAGGGCGTAGTGGGTGCAGAGTCAGGAGCAGGAGGCAGAGAATGCAGGGTAGTGTTATTTATTTAACACACAACGGCAAAATACAAGCCGCCCCAACAGCGAACTAGAGCGCACACCAAAACAAACGTGCCCAAACACACGGGACAAAAACAGGTCGGCGCAACATACGCACTCGCACTTCAAAAATACAAATGAGCGTGCATACACAAGCAATACAGTACCAAACAATCCCGCACACAGAGCAGGCGGGCCTCCTGGCTAAAATAGCCCAGCTAATCAGCCCAAACCAAAAACAGGTGCACACAATCAACAAAAAGGGGGAAAAGGAAATCAGTGGCAGCTAGTAGGCCGGCGACGACGACCGCCGAGCGCCACCCGAACAGGAGGGGGACCTACCTACGGTAGGAGTCGTGACAGTACCCCCCCCCCCCCCCCCCCCGATGCACGGCTCCCGCAGCGCGCCGACACCGGCCTCGAGGTCGACCCGGAGGGCGAGGCGCAGGGCGATCCGGGTGGAGGCGATGGAAATCCCTCAACAGGGATGGGTCCAAGACGTCCCCCACCGGTACCCAGCACCTCTCCTCCGGGCCGTACCCCTCCCAGTCCATGAGGTACTGCAGGCCCCTCACCCGGCGTCTCGAGTCCAGAATGGCCCGTATGGTGTACGCCGGGGACCCCCCTATGTCCAGAGGGGGTGGAGGGACATCCGGCACCTCACCTTCCTGCAGGGGACCAGCTACCACCGGCCTGAGGAGAGACACATGAAACGAGGGGTTAATACGGTAATAGGAAGGAAGTTGTAACCTATAACACACCTCGTTTATCCTCCTCAGGACTTTGAAGGGCCCTACACACTGCGGCCCCAGCTTCCGGCAGGGCAAGCGGAGGGGCAGGTTCCGGGTCGAGAGCCAGACCCTGTCCCCCGGTACGAACACAGGGGCCTCACTGCAGTGGCGGTCAGCGCTCCTCTTCTGTCGTCCACTGGCTTGTTTCAGGGATTCCTGGACGGCTCTCCAGGTCTCCTTGGAGCGCTGCACCCACTCCTCCACCGCAGAAGCCTCGGTCTGACTCTGGTGCCATGGTGCCAGGACCGGTTGGTAACCCAAAACACACTGGAAGGGTGATAGGTTAGTAGAGGAGTGGCGGAGTGAGTTCTGGGCCAACTCTGCCCATGGGATGTACCTAGCCCACTCCCCTGGCCGGTCCTGGCAATACGACCGCAGAAACCTGCCCACCTCCTGGTTCACCCTCTCCGCCTGCCCATTACTCTCAGGGTGATAACCGGAGGTCAAGCTGACCGAGACCCCCAGACGTTCCATAAACGCCTTCCATACCCTGGACGTGAACTGGGACCCTCGATCAGAGACAATGTCCTCCGGCACCCCGTAGTGCCGGAAGACGTGGGTAAATAGGGCCTCCGCAGTCTGTAGGGCCGTAGGGAGACCGGGCAACGGGAGGAGACGGCAGGACTTTGAAAACCGATCCACAACAACCAGGAACGTAGTGTTCCCCTGAGACGGGGGAGATCGGTCAGGAAGTCCACTGACAGGTGCGACCATGGCCGTTGTGGAACGGGGAGGGTCTGTAACTTCCCTCTCGGAAGGTGCCTAGGAGCCCTACTCTGGGCGCATACCGAACAGGAAGAGACGTAGACCCTAACGTCCTTAGCCAAGGTGGGCCACCAGTACTTCCCCCTGAGACCCCGCACTGTCCTCGCCACACCCGGATGACCCGAAGAGGGTAGAGTGTGGGCCCACCGAATCAATTGATCCCGAACACCAAGCGGCACGTACAAGCGACCCGTGGGACACTGTGAAGGTGCATGTTCCACCCTTAACGCCCGCTCGATGTCCGAGTCCACCTCCCATACCTCCGGTGCCACCTGCCTAGATGCCGGAATGATGGGAGTTGGATCGATGGGCCAGTCCTCTGTGTCATAGAGACGGGACAGCGCATCGGCCTTCGTGTTCAGGGAGCCCGGCCTGTAGGAAATAGTAAACCTGAACCGGGTGAAGAACATGGCCCACCTTGCCTGACGCGGATTCAGTCTCCTAGCTGCCCGGATATACTCCAGGTTCCGATGGTCAGTCCAGATGAGAAAGGGGTGCTTAGCCCCCTCAAGCCAGTGTCTCCACACCCTCAGGGCTTTTACCACCGCTAACAACTCCCGGTCCCTCACATCATAGTTACGCTCCGCCGGACCGAGCTTCTTCAAAAAGAAAGCACAGGGGCGGAGTTTAGGTGGCGTACCCGAGCACTGTGACAGCACGGCACCCACCCCAGCCTCGGATGCGTCCACCTCCACTATGAAGGCTAGAGAGGGGTCCGGGTGCGCCAACACGGGTGCATCGGTGAACAGCGCCTTCAACCTCTTGAAGGCTCTGTCCGCCTCAGTCGACCACCGCAAACGCACCGGCCCCCCCTTCAGCAGTGAGGTAATGGGAGCCGCTACCTGGCCAAAACCCCGGATAAACCTCCAGTAGTAATTGGCAAACCCTAAGAACCGCTGCACCTCCTTCACCGTGGTTGGAGTCGGCCAATTACGCACGGAATTAACGCGGTCACACTCCATCACCACCCCCGTGGTGGAAATGCGATAACCCAGGAAGGAGACGGCTCGTTTGGAGAACACACACTTCTCAGCCTTGACGTATAGGTCATGCTCCAGCAGTCTCCCAAGCACCTTGCGCACCAGAGACACATGCGCGGCACGGGTGGCGGAATATACCAGAATATCATCGATATAGACAATCACGCCCTGCCCGTGCAGGTCCCTGAGAATCTCGTCTACAAAGGATTGAAAGACGGCTGGAGCATTCTTTAACCCATACGGCATGACGAGGTACTCATAATGGCCTGATGTGGTACTAAATGCGGTTTTCCACTCGTCTCCCTTCTTGATACGCACCAGGTTATACGCGCTCCTGAGGTCCAGTTTTGTGAAGAACCTTGCGCCGTGAAATGATTCCACCGCCGTAGCGATCAGAGGTAGCGGGTAACTAAACCCCACCGTAATAGAATTTAGACCTCTGTAATCAATGCACGGACGCAGACCTCCCTCCTTTTCTTCACAAAAAAGAAACTCGAGGAGGCGGGTGAAATGGAGGGCCGAATGTACCCCTGTCCCAGAGATTCCCTGACATATGTCTCCATAGCCAACGTCTCCTCCTGTGACAAAGGGTACACGTGACTCTTGGGAAGTACAGCGTTTACCTGGAGATCTATCGCACAATCCCCCTGTCGATGAGATGGTAATTTGGTCGCCCTCTTCTTACAAAAAGCGATCGCCAAATCGGCATATTCAGGGGGGATGCGCACAGTGGAAACCTGGTCTGGACTCTCCACCGACGTGGCACCGATGGAAACTCCTATACACCTTCCTGAACACTCCTCTGACCACCCCTGGAGAACCCCCTGTCTCCACGAAAACCGGGGATTGTGTCTAGCCAGCCAGGGAACCCCCAGCACCACCGGAAACCCAGGTGAGTCGATAAGGAAGAGACTAATCCGTTCCTTATGATTCCCCTGCGTTACCATGTCCAGTGGAACCGTGGCCTCCCTGACCAACCCTGACCCTAATGGCCGGCTAACTAGGGAGTGCACGGGGAAGGGGGGATCTATCGGCACTAGCGGAATACTCAGCTTAATGGCGAGTCCGCGATCCATAAAGTTTCCCAGCTGCGCCTGAATCGACTAGCACCCTATGCTGGGAAGAGGGAAAAAAATCAGAAAAAACAATTTCAATGAACATGTGACCGACAGGGGGTTCTGGGTGAGTTTGATGCTGACTCACCTGGGGTGACCGAGAAGTGTTCTGCCTGCCCTCTCGACTCCCAGACTGACTCCTCCAGCACCGGTTGGCCGTGTGTCCTCTCCGACCACAGCTGGTGCAGGAGGAGCCACCTCCTCCGGTACCCCTCGGCACAGCCCCCCCCCCCCCCCCCCCAATTCCATCGGAATAGGGGCGGGAGTGCACGGAGGTGGAACAGACAGGACCCTTTCAGAACGCCCGCGGGCAGCCAGCAGATTGTCCAGTCGAATCGACATGTCGATGAGCTCGTCGAGAGAGAGAGTGTTGTCTCGACACGCTAGCTCCCTGTGGACGTCCTCCCGGAGACTACACCAGTAATGGTCCATCAGGGCCCTGTCGTTCCACCCCGCCCCAGCAGCCAAGGTCCGGAACTCCAGCGCGAAGTCCTGCGCGCTCCTCGTCTCCTGCCTGAGGTGAAATAGCCGCTCACCCGCCGCTCTTCCCTCTGGAGGGTGATCGAATACAGCCCTAAAGCGGCGGGTGAACTCTGGGTAGTGATCCCTCGCCGAGTCCGGACTGTTCCAGACCGCGTTGGCCCACTCCAGATCTCGGCCCTTCAGGCAGGAATCGAGGGCACTCACACTCTCCTCCCCCGAGGGAGTAGGTCTCACGGTGGCCAGGTACAGCTCGAGCTAGAGCAGAAATCCCTGGCACCCAGCCGCCGCTCCATCATACTCCCTCGGGAGCGCAAGACGAAGCGCGCCGGAGCCGGATGAAGGGGGGGAAGGAGGCGGATTAGTCAGAGGAGCCGGAGGTGGGGAGAGGAGGCCACTCCTCTCCCAACGGTCCATCCTCTCCATCATCTGATCCATCGCCGATCCGATCCGATGGAGAACTGATGTGTGATGGAGAACACGTTCCTCCATCGAGGGTAGGGGGTTGGCAGCTGCTCCTGCTGACTCCATTCAGGATAGGGGTTGCGGGATTCTGTAACGCTAGGGCGTAGTGGGTGCAGAGTCAGGAGCAGGAGGCAGAGAATGCAGGGTAGTGTTATTTATTTAACACACAACGGCAAAACACAAGCCGCCCCAACAGCGAACTAGAGCGCACACCAAAGCAAACGTGCCCAAACACATGGGACAAAAACAGGTCGGCGCAACATACGCACTCGCACTTCAAAAATACAAATGAGCGTGCATACACAAGCAATACAGTACCAAACAATCCTGCACACAGAGCAGGCGGGCCTCCTGGCTAAAATAGCCCAGCTAATCAGCCCAAACCAAAAACAGGTGCACACAATCAACAAAAAGGGGGAAAAGGAAATAAGTGGCAGCTAGTAGGCCGGCGACGACGACCGCCGAGCGCCACCCGAACAGGAGGGGGACCTACCTACGGTAGGAGTCGTGACAGATATGTAGATTATAATTAACAACTTTTTGGTTGTTGTAGGGATTGATATAGTTTTCGTGAGGGCAAATCAAGTTTGAAATGTTAAAGTGGAAATTACAAACTTTAGAAGCCTGTTTAAACCACTAAAATTGGCATTTCCTGCTCCGCAGGAAAATTCTCTGTGATAACAGAGTGATCAAATAGATAGCAGATCTGTATCTGTTCGTGATGGAAAAAGTAAAGGGGAACTGTGAAGGCTTTGGTTGTATAGTCAATAGACTAGGATGAAGGGTGTCATTTGGGGCCAAGCACTGTTACCAAAGTCACAAGTTAAAAGTTTTTTTATTTTTTATTTAACTAGGCAAGTCAGTAAAGAACAAATTCTTATTTACAATGACGGCCTACACCGACCAAACCCAGATAACACTGAGCCAATTGTGCGCCGCCCTATCGGACTCCCAATCATGGCCGGTTGTGAAACTGCCTGGAATTGAGCCAGGGTGTCTGTAGTGACGCCTCAAGTACTGCGACGCAGTGCCTTAGACCGCTGTGCCACTCGGGAGCCCCAAGTGAAGTAGCCTTGTATGAGTTGTAGTTTTTTTTATGTGGTGGAAGGAAAAAGTTTCAGTCGAGCTATCAGGAAGAGACGATGCTTGCATTCATTTTGCATTTCGCAGGGCAGAGGGAATGTGGTTTGCCTGAGAGTTTGTGCCAACTGCATTGAAGACAGCTGAGACGGCACACTAAGGAAGACCTATCACTTCCTCTGTTCTTGCCAGAGATGTAATCTGCTGAATTTGTAATACATTTCCATTTTGAATACAACGTTTTGATAATGATTATGATGATGTTACTGAACTTGGATTAGAAGAGAGTAAAAACACACAAACCAATATTTATCTGCCCAAAGGGCCTGTTGCACAGATGAGGTTAGGCTACAGTGTGTTTAGACCAGGGCTGATGTTTAGGTTACAGTGGGGTTAGACCAGGGCTGATGTTTAGGCTACAGTGTGGGTAGACCAGGGCTGATGTTGACGCTACAGTGTGATTAGACCAGGGCTGATGTATAGGCTACAGTGTGATTAGACCAGGGCTGATGTTTAGGCTACAGTGTGATTAGACCAGGACTGATGTTTAGGCTACAGTGTTATTAGACCAGGGCTGATGTTTAGGCTACAGTGTGATTAGACCAGGGCTGATGTTTAGGCTACAGTGTGATTAGACCAAGGCTGATGTTTAGGCTACAGTGTGATTAGACCAGGGCTGATGTTTAGGCTACAGTGTGTTTAGACCAGGGCTGATGTTTAGGCTACAGTGTGATTAGACCAGGGCTGATGTTTAGGCTACAGTGTGTTTAGACCAGGGCTGATGTTAGGCTACAGTGTGTTTAGACCAGGGCTGATGTTGAGGCTACAGTGTGTTTAGACCAGGGCTGATGTTAGGCTACAGTGTGTTTAGACCAGGGCTGATGTTAGGCTACAGTGTGATTAGACCAGGGCTGATGTTTAGGCTACAGTGTGATTAGTACAAGCGACCCGTGGGACACTGTGAAGGTGCATGTTCCACCCTTAACGCCCGCTCGATGTCCGAGTCCACCTCCCATACCACCGGTGCCACCTGCCTAGATGCCGGAATGATGGGAGTTGGATCGATGGGCCAGTCCTCTGTGTCATAGAGACGGGACAGCGCATCGGCCTTCGTGTTCAGGGAGCCCGGCCTGTAGGAAATAGTAAACCTGAACCGGGTGAAGAACATGGCCCACCTTGCCTGACGCGGATTCAGTCTCCTAGCTGCCCGGATATACTCCAGGTTCCGATGGTCAGTCCAGATGAGAAAGGGGTGCTTAGCCCCCTCAAGCCAGTGTCTCCACACCCTCAAGGCTTTTACCACCGCTAACAACTCCCGGTCCCTCACATCATAGTTACGCTCCGCCGGACCGAGCTTCTTCAAAAAGAAAGCACAGGGGCGGAGTTTAGGTGGCGTACCCGAGCACTGTGACAGCACGGCACCCACCCCAGCCTCGGATGCGTCCACCTCCACTATGAAGGCTAGAGAGGGGTCCGGGTGCGCCAACACGGGTGCATCGGTGAACAGCGCCTTCAACCTCTTGAAGGCTCTGTCCGCCTCAGTCGACCACCGCAAACGCACCGGCCCCCCCTTCAGCAGTGAGGTAATGGGAGCCGCTACCTGGCCAAAACCCCGGATAAACCTCCAGTAGTAATTGGCAAACCCTAAGAACCGCTGCACCTCCTTCACCGTGGTTGGAGTCGGCCAATTACGCACGGAATTAACGCGGTCACACTCCATCACCACCCCCGTGGTGGAAATGCGATAACCCAGGAAGGAGACGGCTCGTTTGGAGAACACACACTTCTCAGCCTTGACGTATAGGTCATGCTCCAGCA
Source organism: Salmo salar (assembly GCF_965601325.2). Classification (NCBI taxonomy): domain Eukaryota; kingdom Metazoa; phylum Chordata; class Actinopteri; order Salmoniformes; family Salmonidae; genus Salmo; species Salmo salar. Next base: position 52,858,164 of record NC_138301.1, read on the forward strand.
GTCTCCCAAGCACCTTGCGCACCAGAGACACATGCGCGGCACGGGTGGCGGAATATACCAGAATATCATCGATATAGACAATCACGCCCTGCCCGTGCAGGTCCCTGAGAATCTCGTCTACAAAGGATTGAAAGACGGCTGGAGCATTCTTTAACCCATACGGCATGACGAGGTACTCATAATGGCCTGATGTGGTACTAAATGCGGTTTTCCACTCGTCTCCCTTCTTGATACGCACCAGGTTATACGCGCTCCTGAGGTCCAGTTTTGTGAAGAACCTTGCGCCGTGAAATGATTCCACCGCCGTAGCGATCAGAGGTAGCGGGTAACTAAACCCCACCGTAATAGAATTTAGACCTCTGTAATCAATGCACGGACGCAGACCTCCCTCCTTTTCTTCACAAAAAAGAAACTCGAGGAGGCGGGTGAAATGGAGGGCCGAATGTACCCCTGTCCCAGAGATTCCCTGACATATGTCTCCATAGCCAACGTCTCCTCCTGTGACAAAGGGTACACGTGACTCTTGGGAAGTACAGCGTTTACCTGGAGATCTATCGCACAATCCCCCTGTCGATGAGATGGTAATTTGGTCGCCCTCTTCTTACAAAAAGCGATCGCCAAATCGGCATATTCAGGGGGGATGCGCACAGTGGAAACCTGGTCTGGACTCTCCACCGACGTGGCACCGATGGAAACTCCTATACACCTTCCTGAACACTCCTCTGACCACCCCTGGAGAACCCCCTGTCTCCACGAAAACCGGGGATTGTGTCTAGCCAGCCAGGGAACCCCCAGCACCACCGGAAACCCAGGTGAGTCGATAAGGAAGAGACTAATCCGTTCCTTATGATTCCCCTGCGTTACCATGTCCAGTGGAACCGTGGCCTCCCTGACCAACCCTGACCCTAATGGCCGGCTAACTAGGGAGTGCACGGGGAAGGGGGGATCTATCGGCACTAGCGGAATACTCAGCTTAATGGCGAGTCCGCGATCCATAAAGTTTCCCAGCTGCGCCTGAATCGACTAGCACCCTATGCTGGGAAGAGGGAAAAAAATCAGAAAAAACAATTTCAATGAACATGTGACCGACAGGGGGTTCTGGGTGAGTTTGATGCTGACTCACCTGGGGTGACCGAGAAGTGTTCTGCCTGCCCTCTCGACTCCCAGACTGACTCCTCCAGCACCGGTTGGCCGTGTGTCCTCTCCGACCACAGCTGGTGCAGGAGGAGCCACCTCCTCCGGTACCCCTCGGCACAGCCCCCCCCCCCCCCCCCCAATTCCATCGGAATAGGGGCGGGAGTGCACGGAGGTGGAACAGACAGGACCCTTTCAGAACGCCCGCGGGCAGCCAGCAGATTGTCCAGTCGAATCGACATGTCGATGAGCTCGTCGAGAGAGAGAGTGTTGTCTCGACACGCTAGCTCCCTGTGGACGTCCTCCCGGAGACTACACCAGTAATGGTCCATCAGGGCCCTGTCGTTCCACCCCGCCCCAGCAGCCAAGGTCCGGAACTCCAGCGCGAAGTCCTGCGCGCTCCTCGTCTCCTGCCTGAGGTGAAATAGCCGCTCACCCGCCGCTCTTCCCTCTGGAGGGTGATCGAATACAGCCCTAAAGCGGCGGGTGAACTCTGGGTAGTGATCCCTCGCCGAGTCCGGACTGTTCCAGACCGCGTTGGCCCACTCCAGATCTCGGCCCTTCAGGCAGGAATCGAGGGCACTCACACTCTCCTCCCCCGAGGGAGTAGGTCTCACGGTGGCCAGGTACAGCTCGAGCTAGAGCAGAAATCCCTGGCACCCAGCCGCCGCTCCATCATACTCCCTCGGGAGCGCAAGACGAAGCGCGCCGGAGCCGGATGAAGGGGGGGAAGGAGGCGGATTAGTCAGAGGAGCCGGAGGTGGGGAGAGGAGGCCACTCCTCTCCCAACGGTCCATCCTCTCCATCATCTGATCCATCGCCGATCCGATCCGATGGAGAACTGATGTGTGATGGAGAACACGTTCCTCCATCGAGGGTAGGGGGTTGGCAGCTGCTCCTGCTGACTCCATTCAGGATAGGGGTTGCGGGATTCTGTAACGCTAGGGCGTAGTGGGTGCAGAGTCAGGAGCAGGAGGCAGAGAATGCAGGGTAGTGTTATTTATTTAACACACAACGGCAAAACACAAGCCGCCCCAACAGCGAACTAGAGCGCACACCAAAGCAAACGTGCCCAAACACATGGGACAAAAACAGGTCGGCGCAACATACGCACTCGCACTTCAAAAATACAAATGAGCGTGCATACACAAGCAATACAGTACCAAACAATCCTGCACACAGAGCAGGCGGGCCTCCTGGCTAAAATAGCCCAGCTAATCAGCCCAAACCAAAAACAGGTGCACACAATCAACAAAAAGGGGGAAAAGGAAATAAGTGGCAGCTAGTAGGCCGGCGACGACGACCGCCGAGCGCCACCCGAACAGGAGGGGGACCTACCTACGGTAGGAGTCGTGACAGATATGTAGATTATAATTAACAACTTTTTGGTTGTTGTAGGGATTGATATAGTTTTCGTGAGGGCAAATCAAGTTTGAAATGTTAAAGTGGAAATTACAAACTTTAGAAGCCTGTTTAAACCACTAAAATTGGCATTTCCTGCTCCGCAGGAAAATTCTCTGTGATAACAGAGTGATCAAATAGATAGCAGATCTGTATCTGTTCGTGATGGAAAAAGTAAAGGGGAACTGTGAAGGCTTTGGTTGTATAGTCAATAGACTAGGATGAAGGGTGTCATTTGGGGCCAAGCACTGTTACCAAAGTCACAAGTTAAAAGTTTTTTTATTTTTTATTTAACTAGGCAAGTCAGTAAAGAACAAATTCTTATTTACAATGACGGCCTACACCGACCAAACCCAGATAACACTGAGCCAATTGTGCGCCGCCCTATCGGACTCCCAATCATGGCCGGTTGTGAAACTGCCTGGAATTGAGCCAGGGTGTCTGTAGTGACGCCTCAAGTACTGCGACGCAGTGCCTTAGACCGCTGTGCCACTCGGGAGCCCCAAGTGAAGTAGCCTTGTATGAGTTGTAGTTTTTTTTATGTGGTGGAAGGAAAAAGTTTCAGTCGAGCTATCAGGAAGAGACGATGCTTGCATTCATTTTGCATTTCGCAGGGCAGAGGGAATGTGGTTTGCCTGAGAGTTTGTGCCAACTGCATTGAAGACAGCTGAGACGGCACACTAAGGAAGACCTATCACTTCCTCTGTTCTTGCCAGAGATGTAATCTGCTGAATTTGTAATACATTTCCATTTTGAATACAACGTTTTGATAATGATTATGATGATGTTACTGAACTTGGATTAGAAGAGAGTAAAAACACACAAACCAATATTTATCTGCCCAAAGGGCCTGTTGCACAGATGAGGTTAGGCTACAGTGTGTTTAGACCAGGGCTGATGTTTAGGTTACAGTGGGGTTAGACCAGGGCTGATGTTTAGGCTACAGTGTGGGTAGACCAGGGCTGATGTTGACGCTACAGTGTGATTAGACCAGGGCTGATGTATAGGCTACAGTGTGATTAGACCAGGGCTGATGTTTAGGCTACAGTGTGATTAGACCAGGACTGATGTTTAGGCTACAGTGTTATTAGACCAGGGCTGATGTTTAGGCTACAGTGTGATTAGACCAGGGCTGATGTTTAGGCTACAGTGTGATTAGACCAAGGCTGATGTTTAGGCTACAGTGTGATTAGACCAGGGCTGATGTTTAGGCTACAGTGTGTTTAGACCAGGGCTGATGTTTAGGCTACAGTGTGATTAGACCAGGGCTGATGTTTAGGCTACAGTGTGTTTAGACCAGGGCTGATGTTAGGCTACAGTGTGTTTAGACCAGGGCTGATGTTGAGGCTACAGTGTGTTTAGACCAGGGCTGATGTTAGGCTACAGTGTGTTTAGACCAGGGCTGATGTTAGGCTACAGTGTGATTAGACCAGGGCTGATGTTTAGGCTACAGTGTGATTAGTACAAGCGACCCGTGGGACACTGTGAAGGTGCATGTTCCACCCTTAACGCCCGCTCGATGTCCGAGTCCACCTCCCATACCACCGGTGCCACCTGCCTAGATGCCGGAATGATGGGAGTTGGATCGATGGGCCAGTCCTCTGTGTCATAGAGACGGGACAGCGCATCGGCCTTCGTGTTCAGGGAGCCCGGCCTGTAGGAAATAGTAAACCTGAACCGGGTGAAGAACATGGCCCACCTTGCCTGACGCGGATTCAGTCTCCTAGCTGCCCGGATATACTCCAGGTTCCGATGGTCAGTCCAGATGAGAAAGGGGTGCTTAGCCCCCTCAATCCAGTGTCTCCACACCCTCAGGGCTTTTACCACCGCTAACAACTCCCGGTCCCTCACATCATAGTTACGCTCCGCCGGACCGAGCTTCTTCAAAAAGAAAGCACAGGGGCGGAGTTTAGGTGGCGTACCCGAGCACTGTGACAGCACGGCACCCACCCCAGCCTCGGATGCGTCCACCTCCACTATGAAGGCTAGAGAGGGGTCCGGGTGCGCCAACACGGGTGCATCGGTGAACAGCGCCTTCAACCTCTTGAAGGCTCTGTCCGCCTCAGTCGACCACCGCAAACGCACCGGCCCCCCCTTCAGCAGTGAGGTAATGGGAGCCGCTACCTGGCCAAAACCCCGGATAAACCTCCAGTAGTAATTGGCAAACCCTAAGAACCGCTGCACCTCCTTCACCGTGGTTGGAGTCGGCCAATTACGCACGGAATTAACGCGGTCACACTCCATCACCACCCCCGTGGTGGAAATGCGATAACCCAGGAAGGAGACGGCTCGTTTGGAGAACACACACTTCTCAGCCTTGACGTATAGGTCATGCTCCAGCAGTCTCCCAAGCACCTTGCGCACCAGAGACACATGCACGGGTGGCGGAATATACCAGAATATCATCGATATAGACAATCACGCCCTGCCCGTGCAGGTCCCTGAGAATCTCGTCTACAAAGGATTGAAAGACGGCTGGAGCATTCTTTAACCCATACGGCATGACGAGGTACTCATAATGGCCTGATGTGGTACTAAATGCGGTTTTCCACTCGTCTCCCTTCTTGATACGCACCAGGTTATACGCGCTCCTGAGGTCCAGTTTTGTGAAGAACCTTGCGCCGTGAAATGATTCCACCGCCGTAGCGATCAGAGGTAGCGGGTAACTAAACCCCACCGTAATAGAATTTAGACCTCTGTAATCAATGCACGGACGCAGACCTCCCTCCTTTTCTTCACAAAAAAGAAACTCGAGGAGGCGGGTGAAATGGAGGGCCGAATGTACCCCTGTCCCAGAGATTCCCTGACATATGTCTCCATAGCCAACGTCTCCTCCTGTGACAAAGGGTACACGTGACTCTTGGGAAGTACAGCGTTTACCTGGAGATCTATCGCACAATCCCCCTGTCGATGAGATGGTAATTTGGTCGCCCTCTTCTTACAAAAAGCGATCGCCAAATCGGCATATTCAGGGGGGATGCGCACAGTGGAAACCTGGTCTGGACTCTCCACCGACGTGGCACCGATGGAAACTCCTATACACCTTCCTGAACACTCCTCTGACCACCCCTGGAGAACCCCCTGTCTCCACGAAAACCGGGGATTGTGTCTAGCCAGCCAGGGAACCCCCAGCACCACCGGAAACCCAGGTGAGTCGATAAGGAAGAGACTAATCCGTTCCTTATGATTCCCCTGCGTTACCATGTCCAGTGGAACCGTGGCCTCCCTGACCAACCCTGACCCTAATGGCCGGCTAACTAGGGAGTGCACGGGGAAGGGGGGATCTATCGGCACTAGCGGAATACTCAGCTTAATGGCGAGTCCGCGATCCATAAAGTTTCCCAGCTGCGCCTGAATCGACTAGCACCCTATGCTGGGAAGAGGGAAAAAAATCAGAAAAAACAATTTCAATGAACATGTGACCGACAGGGGGTTCTGGGTGAGTTTGATGCTGACTCACCTGGGGTGACCGAGAAGTGTTCTGCCTGCCCTCTCGACTCCCAGACTGACTCCTCCAGCACCGGTTGGCCGTGTGTCCTCTCCGACCACAGCTGGTGCAGGAGGAGCCACCTCCTCCGGTACCCCTCGGCACAGCCCCCCCCCCCCCCCCCCCCCCAATTCCATCGGAATAGGGGCGGGAGTGCACGGAGGTGGAACAGACAGGACCCTTTCAGAACGCCCGCGGGCAGCCAGCAGATTGTCCAGTCGAATCGACATGTCGATGAGCTCGTCGAGAGAGAGAGTGTTGTCTCGACACGCTAGCTCCCTGTGGACGTCCTCCCGGAGACTACACCAGTAATGGTCCATCAGGGCCCTGTCGTTCCACCCCGCCCCAGCAGCCAAGGTCCGGAACTCCAGCGCGAAGTCCTGTGCGCTCCTCGTCTCCTGCCTGAGGTGAAATAGCCGCTCACCCGCCGCTCTTCCCTCTGGAGGGTGATCGAATACAGCCCTAAAGCGGCGGGTGAACTCTGGGTAGTGATCCCTCGCCGAGTCCGGACTGTTCCAGACCGCGTTGGCCCACTCCAGATCTCGGCCCTTCAGGCAGGAATCGAGGGCACTCACACTCTCCTCCCCCGAGGGAGTAGGTCTCACGGTGGCCAGGTACAGCTCGAGCTAGAGCAGAAATCCCTGGCACCCAGCCGCCGCTCCATCATACTCCCTCGGGAGCGCAAGACGAAGCGCGCCGGAGCCGGATGAAGGGGGGGAAGGAGGCGGATTAGTCAGAGGAGCCGGAGGTGGGGAGAGGAGGCCACTCCTCTCCCAACGGTCCATCCTCTCCATCATCTGATCCATCGCCGATCCGATCCGATGGAGAACTGATGTGTGATGGAGAACACGTTCCTCCATCGAGGGTAGGGGGTTGGCAGCTGCTCCTGCTGACTCCATTCAGGATAGGGGTTGCGGGATTCTGTAACGCTAGGGCGTAGTGGGTGCAGAGTCAGGAGCAGGAGGCAGAGAATGCAGGGTAGTGTTATTTATTTAACACACAACGGCAAAACACAAGCCGCCCCAACAGCGAACTAGAGCGCACACCAAAGCAAACGTGCCCAAACACATGGGACAAAAACAGGTCGGCGCAACATACGCACTCGCACTTCAAAAATACAAATGAGCGTGCATACACAAGCAATACAGTACCAAACAATCCTGCACACAGAGCAGGCGGGCCTCCTGGCTAAAATAGCCCAGCTAATCAGCCCAAACCAAAAACAGGTGCACACAATCAACAAAAAGGGGGAAAAGGAAATAAGTGGCAGCTAGTAGGCCGGCGACGACGACCGCCGAGCGCCACCCGAACAGGAGGGGGACCTACCTACGGTAGGAGTCGTGACAGATATGTAGATTATAATTAACAACTTTTTGGTTGTTGTAGGGATTGATATAGTTTTCGTGAGGGCAAATCAAGTTTGAAATGTTAAAGTGGAAATTACAAACTTTAGAAGCCTGTTTAAACCACTAAAATTGGCATTTCCTGCTCCGCAGGAAAATTCTCTGTGATAACAGAGTGATCAAATAGATAGCAGATCTGTATCTGTTCGTGATGGAAAAAGTAAAGGGGAACTGTGAAGGCTTTGGTTGTATAGTCAATAGACTAGGATGAAGGGTGTCATTTGGGGCCAAGCACTGTTACCAAAGTCACAAGTTAAAAGTTTTTTTATTTTTTATTTAACTAGGCAAGTCAGTAAAGAACAAATTCTTATTTACAATGACGGCCTACACCGACCAAACCCAGATAACACTGAGCCAATTGTGCGCCGCCCTATCGGACTCCCAATCATGGCCGGTTGTGAAACTGCCTGGAATTGAGCCAGGGTGTCTGTAGTGACGCCTCAAGTACTGCGACGCAGTGCCTTAGACCGCTGTGCCACTCGGGAGCCCCAAGTGAAGTAGCCTTGTATGAGTTGTAGTTTTTTTTATGTGGTGGAAGGAAAAAGTTTCAGTCGAGCTATCAGGAAGAGACGATGCTTGCATTCATTTTGCATTTCGCAGGGCAGAGGGAATGTGGTTTGCCTGAGAGTTTGTGCCAACTGCATTGAAGACAGCTGAGACGGCACACTAAGGAAGACCTATCACTTCCTCTGTTCTTGCCAGAGATGTAATCTGCTGAATTTGTAATACATTTCCATTTTGAATACAACGTTTTGATAATGATTATGATGATGTTACTGAACTTGGATTAGAAGAGAGTAAAAACACACAAACCAATATTTATCTGCCCAAAGGGCCTGTTGCACAGATGAGGTTAGGCTACAGTGTGTTTAGACCAGGGCTGATTTTTAGGTTACAGTGGGGTTAGACCAGGGCTGATGTTTAGGCTACAGTGTGGGTAGACCAGGGCTGATGTTGACGCTACAGTGTGATTAGACCAGGGCTGATGTATAGGCTACAGTGTGATTAGACCAGGGCTGATGTTTAGGCTACAGTGTGATTAGACCAGGACTGATGTTTAGGCTACAGTGTTATTAGACCAGGGCTGATGTTTAGGCTACAGTGTGATTAGACCAGGGCTGATGTTTAGGCTACAGTGTGATTAGACCAAGGCTGATGTTTAGGCTACAGTGTGATTAGACCAGGGCTGATGTTTAGGCTACAGTGTGTTTAGACCAGGGCTGATGTTTAGGCTACAGTGTGATTAGACCAGGGCTGATGTTTAGGCTACAGTGTGTTTAGACCAGGGCTGATGTTAGGCTACAGTGTGTTTAGACCAGGGCTGATGTTGAGGCTACAGTGTGTTTAGACCAGGGCTGATGTTAGGCTACAGTGTGTTTAGACCAGGGCTGATGTTAGGCTACAGTGTGAGTAGACCAGGGCTGATGTTTAGGCTACAGTGTGATTAGACCAGGGCTGACATTTAGGCTGCAGTGTGTTTAGACCAGGGCTGATGTTAGGCTACAGTGTGTTTAGACCAGGGCTGATGTTAGGCTACAGTGTGATTAGACCAGGGCTGATGTTTAGGCTACAGTGTGATTAGACCAGGGCTGACATTTAGGCTGCAGTGTGTTTAGACCAGGGCTGATGTTTAGGCTACAGTGTGATTAGACCAGGGCTGATGTTTAGGCCACAGTGTGATTAGACCAGGGCTGATGTTTAGGCTACAGTGTGATTAGACCAGGGCTGATGTTTAGGTTACAGTGTGTTTAGACCAGGGCTGATGTTTAGGCTACAGTGTGGTTAGACCAGGGCTGATGTTTAGGCTACAGTGTGTTTAGACCAGGGCTGATGTTTAGGCTACAGTGTGGTTAGACCAGGGCTGATGTTTAGTCTACAGTGTGATTAGACCAGGGCTGATGTTTAGGCTACAGTGTGATTAGACCAGGGCTGACGTTTAGGCTACAGTGTGATTAGACCAGGGCTGACGTTTAGGCTACAGTGTGTTTAGACCAGGGCTGATGTTTAGGCTACAGTGTGATTAGACCAGGGCTGATGTTTAGGCTACAGTGTGTTTAGACCAGGGCTGATGTTTAGGCTACAGTGTGGATAGACCAGGGCTGATGTTTAGTCTACAGTGTGTTTAGACCTGGGCAGATGTTTAGGCTACAGTGTGATTAGACCAGGGCTGACATTTAGGCTGCAGTGTGATTAGACCAGGGCTGATGTTTAGGCTACAGTGTGATTAGACCAGGGCTGATGATTAGGTTACAGTGTGATTAGACTGGGGCTGATGTTTAGGCTACAGTGTGATTAGACCAGGGCTGATGTATAGACTACAGTGTTATTAGACTGGGGCTGATGTTTAGGCTACAGTGTGATTAGACCAGGGCTGATGTTTAGGCTGCAGTGTTATTAGACTGGGGCTGATGTTTAGGCTACAGTGTGGTTAGACCAGGGCTGATGTTGAGGCTACAGTGTGTTTAGAGCAGGGCTGGAATAAAACCCTGCACAACCAGTAGCTATCCTGGAGGATGGCAGCCACCATTGATATAACATTGTAGGAAAAGGGAAAGGGGATATCAAAAAGGTGTTGTACTGAAACATTGACCACAATACATGAGCTGAGGTACAATCTTGGTTTCAGGATTTATTTGTATTTGTCTACTGTTTTTGTTTTATTAAAACAAGTTATTTTATGGCCGTCACGTCTGTACATAAAGAGTAGTTTTACCTTTTGAGTAGTTCTCTCTTCATTGTTGTTACAATGATCTATCCATGCTCATAGTTATGTATGGTCAGTAGAAAGTTTACAAGATTATATGGTTTATGTTTATAAGGTGTATAGACTAGTCTCTTGAGAAGCTAGCTGGCGACCAGCGCTGGTTTGGCTCTGGGTTCAGAGATTCTAAGGTGTATAGACTAGTCGCTGGAGAAGCTAGCTGGTGACCAGTGCCGGTTTGGTTCTGGGTTCAGAGATTATAAGGTGGATAGACTCGTCTCTGGAGAAGCTAGCTGGGGACCAGTGCTGGTTTAGCTCTGGGTTCAGAAGTTATAAAGTGGATATAGAATGATTATTTGTTTTATATGAACATGAGTACAAACAATGGTTGAAAAAGAAAAGTAGAGTCTCACAGGAGTTCAGATGCAATAACCTAATAACCAACGTTTGGACAGACAAGTTGTCTTCACCAGGGTATAATGACAAGCCCTGCAGGTCACTAGTTTATATAGTGTCAAAGGACACACACAGGTGTCTGTAATCATGGCCGGGTGTGGCTTGATGTCATTGGTTAATTTACAGATATAAATAGAACGTATAAAAAACATGAACGGATAACATGAGATCATAGATACACTTTGGCTACATAAGCCTACAAACATTTACAACGAATAGCAAAATCACAATAATCACAAGAACGGCTTCAGATCAAAGACTATGTTGAGACCGAAGGGAACAAGGGTTTTTAAATGAAAGATCCAGACAGCCTCTCATTTTAACAATAAAGATCACCCCCTCTCAAGTGTTTTACTCCCCTTAGCCAGCGCCTCACCGAAACAGGTGTGCGCTTCTTTCGCCTCCAGATTTAACGGAGTGCCTGAAGATGAGAGAGTGTGTCTACTGTATGATCTGGAGGAAATAGAAAATTAAATCCATTTAGTGATTTATTGCCCTCTGTGTGACGATCTGAGACATGTTGGTGATAACCCTGAAGGATTCTGGGTTACGGGACGACCAGAGGCTTGAATTCTCTTTCAGTCAGGGCGTGTTTGAGATAGCTCAGCTTGTTCCCAATACCTGGAGGAAAAGGATAAATGCATTGGTTGGTATAGTGGAGCTAGATGGTAGATGGTAGATGGTTGTGTAGTGGAGCTAGATGGTAGATGGTAGATGGTTGTGTAGTGGGGCTAGATGGTAGATGGTAGCTGGTTGTGTAGTGGAGCTAGATGGTAGATGGTTGTGTAGTGGGGCTAGATGGTAGATGGTTGTGTAGTGGGGCTAGATGATAGATGGTAAATGGTTGTGTAGTGGGGCTAGATGGTAGATGGTAGATGGTTGTGTAGTGGAGCTACATGGTAGATGGTAGATGGTTGTGTAGTGGGGCTAGATGGTAGATGGTAGATGGTTGTGTAGTGGGGCTAGATGGTAGATGGTTGTATAGTGGGGCTAGATGGTAGATGGTTGTGTAGTGGGGCTAGATGGTAGATGGTTGTGCAGTGGGGCTAGATGGCAGATGGTAGATGGTAGATGGTTGTGTAGTGGGGCTAGATGGTAGATGGTAGATGGTTGTGTAGTGGGGCTAGATGGTAGATGGTAGATGGTTGTGTAGTGGGGCTAGATGGTAGATGGTAGCTGGTTGTGTAGTGGGGCTAGATGGTAGATGGTAGATGGTAGCTGGTTGTGTAGTGGGGCCAGATGTTAGATGGTAGATGGTAGCTGGTTGTGTAGTGGGGCTAGATGGTAGATGGTTGTGTGGTGGGGCTAGATGGTAGATGGTAGCTGGTTGTGTAGTGGGGCTAGATGGTAGATGGTAGATGGTAGATGGTTATGCAGTGGGGATAGATGGTAGATGGTAGATGGTTGTGTGGGGCTAGATGGTAGATGGTAGATGGTTGTGTGGTGGGGCTAGATGGTAGATTGTAGCTGGTTATGTAGTGGGGCTAGATGGTAGATGGTTGTGTAGTGGGGCTAGATGGTAGATGGTTGTGTAGTGGGGCTAGATGGTAGATGGTTGTGTAGTGGGGCTAGATGGTAGATGGAAGATGGTTGTGCAGTGGAGCTAGATGGTAGATGGTTGTGTGGTGGGGCTAGATGGTAGATGGTTGTGTAGTGGGGCTAGATGGTAAATGGTTGTGTAGTGGGGCTAGATGGTAGATGGTAGCTGGTTGTGTAGTGGGGCTAAATGGTAGATGGTTGTATAGTGGGGCTAGATGGTAGATGGTTGTGTAGTGGGGCTAGATGGTAGATGGTAGCTGGTTGTGTAGTGGGGCTAGATGGTAGACGGTTGTGTAGTGGGGCTAGATGGTAGATGGTAGATGGTTGTGTAGTGGGGCTAGATGGTAGATGGTAGCTGGTTGTGTAGTGGGGATAGATGGTAGCTGGTTGTGTAGTGGGGCTAGATGGTAGATGGTTGTGTAGTGGGGATAGATGGTAGATGGTTGTGCAGTGGGGCTAGATGGTAGATGGTTGTGTAGTGGGGCTAGATGGTAGATGGTAGATGGTTGTGTAGTGGGAATAGATGGTGTAATGTTGTGCAGTGGGGCTAGATGGTAGATGTTGTGTAGTGGGGCTAGATGGTAGATGGTAGCTGGTTTTGTAGTGGGGCTAGATGGTAGATGGTTGTGTAGTGGGGATAGATGGTAGATGGTAGATGGTTGTGTAGAGGGGCTAGATGGTAGATGGTTGTGTAGTGGGGCTAGATGGTAGATGGTTGTGTAGTGGGGCTAGATGGTAGATGGTAGCTGGTTGTGTAGTGGGGCTAGATGGTAGCTGGTAGATTGTAGCTGGAAGTGTAGTTGGGCTAGATAGTAGATGGTTGTGTAGTGGGGCTAGATGGTAGATGGTAGCTGGTTGTGTAGTGGGGCTAGATGGTAGATGGTAGCTGGTTGTGTAGTGGGGCTAGATGGTAGCTGGTAGATTGTAGCTGGAAGTGTAGTTGGGCTAGATAGTAGATGGTTGTGTAGAGGGGCTAGATGGTAGATGGTAGCTGGTTGTGTAGTGGGGCTAGATGGTAGATGGTAGATGGTAGCTGGTTGTGTAGTGGGGCCAGATGGTAGATGGTAGATGGTAGCTGGTTGTGTAGTGGGGCTAGATGGTAGATGGTTGTGTGGTGGGGCTAGATGGTAGATGGTAGCTGGTTGTGTAGTGGGGCTAGATGGTAGATGGTAGATGGTAGATGGTTATGCAGTGGGGATAGATGGTAGATGGTAGATGGTTGTGTGGGGCTAGATGGTAGATGGTAGATGGTTGTGTGTTGGGGCTAGATGGTAGATTGTAGCTGGTTATGTAGTGGGGCTAGATGGTAGATGGTTGTGTAGTGGGGCTAGATGGTAGATGGTTGTGTAGTGGGGCTAGATGGTAGATGGTTGTGTAGTGGGGCTAGATGGTAGATGGAAGATGGTTGTGCAGTGGAGCTAGATGGTAGATGGTTGTGTGGTGGGGCTAGATGGTAGATGGTTGTGTAGTGGGGCTAGATGGTAAATGGTTGTGTAGTGGGGCTAGATGGTAGATGGTAGCTGGTTGTGTAGTGGGGCTAAATGGTAGATGGTTGTATAGTGGGGCTAGATGGTAGATGGTTGTGTAGTGGGGCTAGATGGTAGATGGTAGCTGGTTGTGTAGTGGGGCTAGATGGTAGACGGTTGTGTAGTGGGGCTAGATGGTAGATGGTAGATGGTTGTGTAGTGGGGCTAGATGGTAGATGGTAGCTGGTTGTGTAGTGGGGATAGATGGTAGCTGGTTGTGTAGTGGGGCTAGATGGTAGATGGTTGTGTAGTGGGGATAGATAGTAGATGGTTGTGCAGTGGGGCTAGATGGTAGATGGTTGTGTAGTGGGGCTAGATGGTAGATGGTAGCTGGTTGTGTAGTGGGGCTAGATGGTAGATGGTTGTGTAGTGGGGATAGATGGTAGATGGTAGATGGTTGTGTAGTGGGGCTAGATGGTAGATGGTTGTGTAGTGGGGCTAGATGGTAGATGGTTGTGTAGTGGGGCTAGATGGTAGATGGTAGCTGGTTGTGTAGTGGGGCTAGATGGTAGCTGGTAGATTGTAGCTGGAAGTGTAGTTGGGCTAGATAGTAGATGGTTGTGTAGTGGGGCTAGATGGTAGATGGTAGCTGGTTTTGTAGTGGGGCTAGATGGTAGATGGTAGCTGGTTGTGTGGTGGGGCTAGATGGTAGCTGGTAGATTGTAGCTGGAAGTGTAGTTGGGCTAGATAGTAGATGGTTGTGTAGTGGGGCTAGATGGTAGATGGTAGCTGGTTGTGTAGTGAGGCTAGATGGTAGATGGTAGATGGTTGTGTAGAGGGGCTAGATGGTAGATGGTAGATGGTAGCTGGTTGTGTAGTGGGGCTAGATGGTAGATGGTTGTGTGGTGGGGCTAGATGGTAGATGGTAGCTGGTTATGTAGTGGGGCTAGATGGTAGATGGTAGATGGTAGCTGGTTGTGTAGTGGGGCTAGATGGTAGCTGGTTGTGTATTGGGGCTAGATGGTAGATGGTAGATGGTAGATGGTATCTGGTTGTGTAGTGGGGCTAGATGGTAGCTGGTAGATTGTAGCTGGAAGTGTAGTTGGGCTAGATAGTAGATGGTTGTGTAGTGGGGCTAGATGGTAGATGGTAGCTGGTTGTGTAGTGGGGCTAGATGGTAGATGGTAGCTGGTTGTGTAGTGGGGCTAGATGGTAGATGGTTGTGTAGTGGGGATAGATAGTAGATGGTTGTGCAGTGGGGCTAGATGGTAGATGGTTGTGTAGTGGGGCTAGATGGTAGATGGTAGCTGGTTGTGTAGTGGGGCTAGATGGTAGATGGTTGTGTAGTGGGGATAGATGGTAGATGGTAGATGGTTGTGTAGTGGGGCTAGATGGTAGATGGTTGTGTAGTGGGGCTAGATGGTAGATGGTTGTGTAGTGGGGCTAGATGGTAGATGGTAGCTGGTTGTGTAGTGGGGCTAGATGGTAGCTGGTAGATTGTAGCTGGAAGTGTAGTTGGGCTAGATAGTAGATGGTTGTGTAGTGGGGCTAGATGGTAGATGGTAGCTGGTTGTGTAGTGGGGCTAGATGGTAGATGGTAGCTGGTTGTGTAGTGGGGCTAGATGGTAGCTGGTAGATTGTAGCTGGAAGTGTAGTTGGGCTAGATAGTAGATGGTTGTGTAGTGGGGCTAGATGGTAGATGGTAGCTGGTTGTGTAGTGAGGCTAGATGGTAGATGGTAGATGGTTGTGTAGTGGGGCTAGATGGTAGATGGTAGCTGGTTGTGTAGTGGGGCTAGATGGTAGATGGTTGTGTAGTGGGGATAGATGGTAGATGGTAGATGGTTGTGTAGTGGGGCTAGATGGTAGCTGGTAGATTGTAGCTGGAAGTGTAGTTGGGCTAGATAGTAGATGGTTGTGTAGTGGGGCTAGATGGTAGATGGTAGCTGGTTGTGTAGTGGGGCTAGATGGTAGATGGTAGCTGGTTGTGTAGTGGGGCTAGATGGTAGCTGGTAGATTGTAGCTGGAAGTGTAGTTGGGCTAGATAGTAGATGGTTGTGTAGTGGGGCTAGATGGTAGATGGTAGCTGGTTGTGTAGTGAGGCTAGATGGTAGATGGTAGATGGTTGTGTAGAGGGGCTAGATGGTAGATGGTAGATGGTAGCTGGTTGTGTAGTGGGGCTAGATGGTAGATGGTTGTGTGGTGGGGCTAGATGGTAGATGGTAGCTGGTTATGTAGTGGGGCTAGATGGTAGATGGTAGATGGTAGCTGGTTGTGTAGTGGGGCTAGATGGTAGCTGGTTGTGTATTGGGGCTAGATGGTAGATGGTAGATGGTAGATGGTATCTGGTTGTGTAGTGGGGCTAGATGGTAGCTGGTAGATTGTAGCTGGAAGTGTAGTTGGGCTAGATAGTAGATGGTTGTGTAGTGGGGCTAGATGGTAGATGGTAGCTGGTTGTGTAGTGGGGCTAGATGGTAGATGGTAGATGGTTGTGTAGTGGGGCTAGATGGTAGATGGTAGATGGTAGCTGGTTGTGTAGTGGGGCTAGATGGTAGATGGTTGTGTGGTGGGGCTAGATGGTAGATGGTAGCTGGTTATGTAGTGGGGCTAGATGGTAGATGGTAGATGGTAGCTGGTTGTGTAGTGGGGCTAGATGGTAGCTGGTTGTGTAGTGGGGCTAGATGGTAGATGGTAGATGGTAGATGGTAGATGGTTGTGTGGTGGGGCTAGATGGTAGATGGTAGCTGGTTATGTAGTGCGGCTAGATGGTAGATGGTTGTGTAGTGGGACTAGATGGTAGATGGTTGTGTAGTGGGGCTAGATGGTAGATGGTAGCTGGTTGTGTAGTGGGGCTAGATGGTAGATGGTTGTGTAGTGGGGATAGATGGTAGATGGTAGATGGTTGTGTAGTGGGGCTAGATGGTAGATGGTTGTGTAGTGGGGCTAGATGGTAGATGGTTGTGTAGTGGGGCTAGATGGTAGATGGTAGCTGGTTGTGTAGTGGGGCTAGATGGTAGCTGGTAGATTGTAGCTGGAAGTGTAGTTGGGCTAGATAGTAGATGGTTGTGTAGTGGGGCTAGATGGTAGATGGTAGCTGGTTGTGTAGTGGGGCTAGATGGTAGATGGTAGCTGGTTGTGTAGTGGGGCTAGATGGTAGCTGGTAGATTGTAGCTGGAAGTGTAGTTGGGCTAGATAGTAGATGGTTGTGTAGTGGGGCTAGATGGTAGATGGTAGCTGGTTGTGTAGTGAGGCTAGATGGTAGATGGTAGATGGTTGTGTAGTGGGGCTAGATGGTAGATGGTAGCTGGTTGTGTAGTGGGGCTAGATGGTAGATGGTTGTGTAGTGGGGATAGATGGTAGATGGTAGATGGTTGTGTAGTGGGGCTAGATGGTAGATGGTTGTGTAGTGGGGCTAGATGGTAGATGGTTGTGTAGTGGGGCTAGATGGTAGATGGTAGCTGGTTGTGTAGTGGGGCTAGATGGTAGCTGGTAGATTGTAGCTGGAAGTGTAGTTGGGCTAGATAGTAGATGGTTGTGTAGTGGGGCTAGATGGTAGATGGTAGCTGGTTGTGTAGTGGGGCTAGATGGTAGATGGTAGCTGGTTGTGTAGTGGGGCTAGATGGTAGCTGGTAGATTGTAGCTGGAAGTGTAGTTGGGCTAGATAGTAGATGGTTGTGTAGTGGGGCTAGATGGTAGATGGTAGCTGGTTGTGTAGTGAGGCTAGATGGTAGATGGTAGATGGTTGTGTAGAGGGGCTAGATGGTAGATGGTAGATGGTAGCTGGTTGTGTAGTGGGGCTAGATGGTAGATGGTTGTGTGGTGGGGCTAGATGGTAGATGGTAGCTAGTTATGTAGTGGGGCTAGATGGTAGATGGTAGATGGTAGCTGGTTGTGTAGTGGGGCTAGATGGTAGCTGGTTGTGTATTGGGGCTAGATGGTAGATGGTAGATGGTAGATGGTATCTGGTTGTGTAGTGGGGCTAGATGGTAGCTGGTAGATTGTAGCTGGAAGTGTAGTTGGGCTAGATAGTAGATGGTTGTGTAGTGGGGCTAGATGGTAGATGGTAGCTGGTTGTGTAGTGGGGCTAGATGGTAGATGGTAGATGGTTGTGTAGTGGGGCTAGATGGTAGATGGTAGATGGTAGCTGGTTGTGTAGTGGGGCTAGATGGTAGATGGTTGTGTGGTGGGGCTAGATGGTAGATGGTAGCTGGTTATGTAGTGGGGCTAGATGGTAGATGGTAGATGGTAGCTGGTTGTGTAGTGGGGCTAGATGGTAGCTGGTTGTGTAGTGGGGCTAGATGGTAGATGGTAGATGGTAGATGGTAGATGGTTGTGTGGTGGGGCTAGATGGTAGATGGTAGCTGGTTATGTAGTGCGGCTAGATGGTAGATGGTTGTGTAGTGGGACTAGATGGTAGATGGTTGTGTAGTGGGGCTAGATGGTAGATGGTTGTGTAGTGGGGCTAGATGGTAGATGGTAGATGGTTGTGCAGTGGGGCTAGATGGTAGATGGTTGTGTGGTGGGGCTAGATGGTAGATGGTAGATGGTTGTGTAGTGGGGCTAGATGGTAGATGGTTGTGTGGTGGGGCTAGATGGTAGATGGTTGTGTAGTGGGGCTAGATGGTAGATGGTAGATGGTAGATGGTTATGCAGTGGGGATAGATGGTAGATGGTAGATGGTTGTGTGGGGCTAGATGGTAGATGGTAGATGGTTGTGTGGTGGGGCTAGATGGTAGATTGTAGCTGGTTATGTAGTGGGGCTAGATGGTAGATGGTTGTGTAGTGGGGCTAGATGGTAGATGGTTGTGTAGTGGGGCTAGATGGTAGATGGTTGTGTAGTGGGGCTAGATGGTAGATGGAAGATGGTTGTGCAGTGGAGCTAGATGGTAGATGGTTGTGTGGTGGGGCTAGATGGTAGATGGTTGTGTAGTGGGGCTAGATGGTAAATGGTTGTGTAGTGGGGCTAGATGGTAGATGGTAGCTGGTTGTGTAGTGGGGCTAAATGGTAGATGGTTGTATAGTGGGGCTAGATGGTAGATGGTTGTGTAGTGGGGCTAGATGGTAGATGGTAGCTGGTTGTGTAGTGGGGCTAGATGGTAGACAGTTGTGTAGTGGGGCTAGATGGTAGATGGTAGATGGTTGTGTAGTGGGGCTAGATGGTTGATGGTAGCTGGTTGTGTAGTGGGGATAGATGGTAGCTGGTTGTGTAGTGGGGCTAGATGGTAGATGGTTGTGTAGTGGGGATAGATGGTAGATGGTTGTGCAGTGGGGCTAGATGGTAGATGGTTGTGTAGTGGGGCTAGATGGTGTAATGTTGTGCAGTGGGGCTAGATGGTAGATGTTGTGTAGTGGGGCATGATGGTAGATGGTAACTGGTTGTGTAGTGGGGCTAGATGGTAGATGGTTGTGTAGTGGGGATAGATGGTAGATGGTAGATGGTTGTGTAGTGGGGCTAGATGGTAGATGGTTGTGTAGTGGGGCTAGATGGTAGATGGTTGTGTAGTGGGGCTAGATGGTAGATGGTAGCTGGTTGTGTAGTGGGGCTAGATGGTAGCTGGTAGATTGTAGCTGGAAGTGTAGTTGGGCTAGATGGTAGATGGTTGTGTAGTGGGGCTAGATGGTAGATGGTAGCTGGTTGTGTAGTGGGGCTAGATGGTAGATGGTAGATGGTTGTGTAGTGGGGGTAGATGGTAGATGGTAGATGGTAGCTGGTTGTGTAGTGGGGCTAGATGGTAGATGGTTGTGTGGTGGGGCTAGATGGTAGATGGTAGATTGTAGCTGGTTGTGTAGTGGGGCTAGATGGTAGATGGTTGTGTGGTGGGGCTAGATGGTAGATGGTAGCTGGTTATGTAGTGGGGCTAGATGGTAGATGGTTGTGTAGTGGGGCTAAATGGTAGATGGTTGTATAGTGGGGCTAGATGGTAGATGGTTGTGTAGTGGGGCTAGATGGTAGATGGTAGCTGGTTGTGTAGTGGGGCTAGATGGTAGACAGTTGTGTAGTGGGGCTAGATGGTAGATGGTAGATGGTTGTGTAGTGGGGCTAGATGGTTGATGGTAGCTGGTTGTGTAGTGGGGATAGATGGTAGCTGGTTGTGTAGTGGGGCTAGATGGTAGATGGTTGTGTAGTGGGGATAGATGGTAGATGGTTGTGCAGTGGGGCTAAATGGTAGATGGTTGTGTAGTGGGGCTAGATGGTAGATGGTAGATGGTTGTGTAGTGGGGCTAGATGGTGTAATGTTGTGCAGTGGGGCTAGATGGTAGATGTTGTGTAGTGGGGCTAGATGGTAGATGGTAGCTGGGTGTGTAGTGGGGCTAGATGGTAGATGGTTGTGTAGTGGGGATAGATGGTAGATGGTAGATGGTTGTGTAGTGGGGCTAGATGGTAGATGGTTGTGTAGTGGGGCTAGATGGTAGATGGTTGTGTAGTGGGGCTAGATGGTAGATGGTAGCTGGTTGTGTAGTGGGGCTAGATGGTAGCTGGTAGATTGTAGCTGGAAGTGTAGTTGGGCTAGATGGTAGCTGGTTGTGTAGTGGGGCTAGATGGTAGTTGGTAGATGGTTGTGTAGTGGGGCTAGATGGTAGATGGTAGATGGTAGCTGGTTGTGTAGTGGGGCTAGATGGTAGATGGTTGTGTGGTGGGGCTAGATGGTAGATGGTAGATTGTAGCTGGTTGTGTAGTGGGGCTAGATGGTAGATGGTTGTGTGGTGGGGCTAGATGGTTATGTAGTGGGGCTAGATGGTAGATGGTTGTGTAGTGGGACTAGATGGTAGATGGTTGTGTAGTGGGGCTAGATGGTAGATGGTTGTGTAGTGGGGCTAGATGGTAGATGGTAGATGGTTGTGCAGTGGGGCTAGATGGTAGATGGTTGTGTGGTGGGGCTAGATGGTAGATGGTAGATGGTTGTGTAGTGGGGCTAGATGGTAGATGGTTGTGTGGTGGGGCTAGATGGTAGATGGTTGTGTAGTGGGGCTAGATGGTAGATGGTAGATGGTAGATGGTTATGCAGTGGGGATAGATGGTAGATGGTAGATGGTAGATGGTTGTGTGGGGCTAGATGGTAGATGGTAGATGGTTGTGTGGTGGGGCTAGATGGTAGATTGTAGCTGGTTATGTAGTTGGGCTAGATGGTAGATGGAAGATGGTTGTGCAGTGGAGCTAGATGGTAGATGGTTGTGTGGTGGGGCTAGATGGTAGATGTTTGTGTAGTGGGGCTAGATGGTAAATGGTTGTGTAGTGGGGCTAGATGGTAGATGGTAGCTGGTTGTGTAGTGTTGCTAAATGGTAGATGGTTGTATAGTGGGGCTAGATGGTAGATGGTTGTGTAGTGGGGCTAGATGGTAGATGGTAGCTGGTTGTGTAGTGGGGCTAGATGGTAGACAGTTGTGTAGTGGGGCTAGATGGTAGATGGTAGATGGTTGTGTAGTGGGGCTAGATGGTTGAT
The DNA here is from genome assembly GCF_965601325.2 of Salmo salar. Lineage (NCBI taxonomy): Eukaryota > Metazoa > Chordata > Actinopteri > Salmoniformes > Salmonidae > Salmo > Salmo salar. Next base: position 52,879,191 of record NC_138301.1, read on the forward strand.
GGTAGCTGGTTGTGTAGTGGGGATAGATGGTAGCTGGTTGTGTAGTGGGGCTAGATGGTAGATGGTTGTGTAGTGGGGATAGATGGTAGATGGTTGTGCAGTGGGGCTAGATGGTAGATGGTTGTGTAGTGGGGCTAGATGGTGTAATGTTGTGCAGTGGGGCTAGATGGTAGATGTTGTGTAGTGGGGCTAGATGGTAGATGGTAACTGGTTGTGTAGTGGGGCTAGATGGTAGATGGTTGTGTAGTGGGGATAGATGGTAGATGGTAGATGGTTGTGTAGTGGGGCTAGATGGTAGATGGTTGTGTAGTGGGGCTAGATGGTAGATGGTTGTGTAGTGGGGCTAGATGGTAGATGGTAGCTGGTTGTGTAGTGGGGCTAGATGGTAGCTGGTAGATTGTAGCTGGAAGTGTAGTTGGGCTAGATGGTAGATGGTTGTGTAGTGGGGCTAGATGGTAGATGGTAGCTGGTTGTGTAGTGGGGCTAGATGGTAGATGGTAGATGGTTGTGTAGTGGGGGTAGATGGTAGATGGTAGATGGTAGCTGGTTGTGTAGTGGGGCTAGATGGTAGATGGTTGTGTGGTGGGGCTAGATGGTAGATGGTAGATTGTAGCTGGTTGTGTAGTGGGGCTAGATGGTAGATGGTTGTGTGGTGGGGCTAGATGGTAGATGGTAGCTGGTTATGTAGTGGGGCTAGATGGTAGATGGTTGTGTAGTGGGGCTAAATGGTAGATGGTTGTATAGTGGGGCTAGATGGTAGATGGTTGTGTAGTGGGGCTAGATGGTAGATGGTAGCTGGTTGTGTAGTGGGGCTAGATGGTAGACAGTTGTGTAGTGGGGCTAGATGGTAGATGGTAGATGGTTGTGTAGTGGGGCTAGATGGTTGATGGTAGCTGGTTGTGTAGTGGGGATAGATGGTAGCTGGTTGTGTAGTGGGGCTAGATGGTAGATGGTTGTGTAGTGGGGATAGATGGTAGATGGTTGTGCAGTGGGGCTAAATGGTAGATGGTTGTGTAGTGGGGCTAGATGGTAGATGGTAGATGGTTGTGTAGTGGGGCTAGATGGTGTAATGTTGTGCAGTGGGGCTAGATGGTAGATGTTGTGTAGTGGGGCTAGATGGTAGATGGTAGCTGGGTGTGTAGTGGGGCTAGATGGTAGATGGTTGTGTAGTGGGGATAGATGGTAGATGGTAGATGGTTGTGTAGTGGGGCTAGATGGTAGATGGTTGTGTAGTGGGGCTAGATGGTAGATGGTTGTGTAGTGGGGCTAGATGGTAGATGGTAGCTGGTTGTGTAGTGGGGCTAGATGGTAGCTGGTAGATTGTAGCTGGAAGTGTAGTTGGGCTAGATGGTAGATGGTTGTGTAGTGGGGCTAGATGGTAGATGGTAGCTGGTTGTGTAGTGGGGCTAGATGGTAGTTGGTAGATGGTTGTGTAGTGGGGCTAGATGGTAGATGGTAGATGGTAGCTGGTTGTGTAGTGGGGCTAGATGGTAGATGGTTGTGTGGTGGGGCTAGATGGTAGATGGTAGATTGTAGCTGGTTGTGTAGTGGGGCTAGATGGTAGATGGTTGTGTGGTGGGGCTAGATGGTTATGTAGTGGGGCTAGATGGTAGATGGTTGTGTAGTGGGACTAGATGGTAGATGGTTGTGTAGTGGGGCTAGATGGTAGATGGTTGTGTAGTGGGGCTAGATGGTAGATGGTAGATGGTTGTGCAGTGGGGCTAGATGGTAGATGGTTGTGTGGTGGGGCTAGATGGTAGATGGTAGATGGTTGTGTAGTGGGGCTAGATGGTAGATGGTTGTGTGGTGGGGCTAGATGGTAGATGGTTGTGTAGTGGGGCTAGATGGTAGATGGTAGATGGTAGATGGTTATGCAGTGGGGATAGATGGTAGATGGTAGATGGTAGATGGTTGTGTGGGGCTAGATGGTAGATGGTAGATGGTTGTGTGGTGGGGCTAGATGGTAGATTGTAGCTGGTTATGTAGTTGGGCTAGATGGTAGATGGAAGATGGTTGTGCAGTGGAGCTAGATGGTAGATGGTTGTGTGGTGGGGCTAGATGGTAGATGTTTGTGTAGTGGGGCTAGATGGTAAATGGTTGTGTAGTGGGGCTAGATGGTAGATGGTAGCTGGTTGTGTAGTGTTGCTAAATGGTAGATGGTTGTATAGTGGGGCTAGATGGTAGATGGTTGTGTAGTGGGGCTAGATGGTAGATGGTAGCTGGTTGTGTAGTGGGGCTAGATGGTAGACAGTTGTGTAGTGGGGCTAGATGGTAGATGGTAGATGGTTGTGTAGTGGGGCTAGATGGTTGATGGTAGCTGGTTGTGTAGTGGGGATAGATGGTAGCTGGTTGTGTAGTGGGGCTAGATGGTAGATGGTTGTGTAGTGGGGATAGATGGTAGATGGTTGTGCAGTGGGGCTAGATGGTAGATGGTTGTGTAGTGGGGCTAGATGGTGTAATGTTGTGCAGTGGGGCTAGATGGTAGATGTTGTGTAGTGGGGCTAGATGGTAGATGGTAACTGGTTGTGTAGTGGGGCTAGATGGTAGATGGTTGTGTAGTGGGGATAGATGGTAGATGGTAGATGGTTGTGTAGTGGGGCTAGATGGTAGATGGTTGTGTAGTGGGGCTAGATGGTAGATGGTTGTGTAGTGGGGCTAGATGGTAGATGGTAGCTGGTTGTGTAGTGGGGCTAGATGGTAGCTGGTAGATTGTAGCTGGAAGTGTAGTTGGGCTAGATGGTAGATGGTTGTGTAGTGGGGCTAGATGGTAGATGGTAGCTGGTTGTGTAGTGGGGCTAGATGGTAGATGGTAGATGGTTGTGTAGTGGGGGTAGATGGTAGATGGTAGATGGTAGCTGGTTGTGTAGTGGGGCTAGATGGTAGATGGTTGTGTGGTGGGGCTAGATGGTAGATGGTAGATTGTAGCTGGTTGTGTAGTGGGGCTAGATGGTAGATGGTTGTGTGGTGGGGCTAGATGGTAGATGGTAGCTGGTTATGTAGTGGGGCTAGATGGTAGATGGTTGTGTAGTGGGGCTAAATGGTAGATGGTTGTATAGTGGGGCTAGATGGTAGATGGTTGTGTAGTGGGGCTAGATGGTAGATGGTAGCTGGTTGTGTAGTGGGGCTAGATGGTAGACAGTTGTGTAGTGGGGCTAGATGGTAGATGGTAGATGGTTGTGTAGTGGGGCTAGATGGTTGATGGTAGCTGGTTGTGTAGTGGGGATAGATGGTAGCTGGTTGTGTAGTGGGGCTAGATGGTAGATGGTTGTGTAGTGGGGATAGATGGTAGATGGTTGTGCAGTGGGGCTAAATGGTAGATGGTTGTGTAGTGGGGCTAGATGGTAGATGGTAGATGGTTGTGTAGTGGGGCTAGATGGTGTAATGTTGTGCAGTGGGGCTAGATGGTAGATGTTGTGTAGTGGGGCTAGATGGTAGATGGTAGCTGGGTGTGTAGTGGGGCTAGATGGTAGATGGTTGTGTAGTGGGGATAGATGGTAGATGGTAGATGGTTGTGTAGTGGGGCTAGATGGTAGATGGTTGTGTAGTGGGGCTAGATGGTAGATGGTTGTGTAGTGGGGCTAGATGGTAGATGGTAGCTGGTTGTGTAGTGGGGCTAGATGGTAGCTGGTAGATTGTAGCTGGAAGTGTAGTTGGGCTAGATGGTAGATGGTTGTGTAGTGGGGCTAGATGGTAGATGGTAGCTGGTTGTGTAGTGGGGCTAGATGGTAGTTGGTAGATGGTTGTGTAGTGGGGCTAGATGGTAGATGGTAGATGGTAGCTGGTTGTGTAGTGGGGCTAGATGGTAGATGGTTGTGTGGTGGGGCTAGATGGTAGATGGTAGATTGTAGCTGGTTGTGTAGTGGGGCTAGATGGTAGATGGTTGTGTGGTGGGGCTAGATGGTTATGTAGTGGGGCTAGATGGTAGATGGTTGTGTAGTGGGACTAGATGGTAGATGGTTGTGTAGTGGGGCTAGATGGTAGATGGTTGTGTAGTGGGGCTAGATGGTAGATGGTAGATGGTTGTGCAGTGGGGCTAGATGGTAGATGGTTGTGTGGTGGGGCTAGATGGTAGATGGTTGTGTGGTGGGGCTAGATGGTAGATGGTTGTGTAGTGGGGCTAGATGGTAGATGGTAGATGGTAGATGGTTATGCAGTGGGGATAGATGGTAGATGGTAGATGGTAGATGGTTGTGTGGGGCTAGATGGTAGATGGTAGATGGTTGTGTGGTGGGGCTAGATGGTAGATTGTAGCTGGTTATGTAGTTGGGCTAGATGGTAGATGGAAGATGGTTGTGCAGTGGAGCTAGATGGTAGATGGTTGTGTGGTGGGGCTAGATGGTAGATGTTTGTGTAGTGGGGCTAGATGGTAAATGGTTGTGTAGTGGGGCTAGATGGTAGATGGTAGCTGGTTGTGTAGTGTGGCTAAATGGTAGATGGTTGTATAGTGGGGCTAGATGGTAGATGGTTGTGTAGTGGGGCTAGATGGTAGATGGTAGCTGGTTGTGTAGTGGGGCTAGATGGTAGACAGTTGTGTAGTGGGGCTAGATGGTAGATGGTAGATGGTTGTGTAGTGGGGCTAGATGGTTGATGGTAGCTGGTTGTGTAGTGGGGATAGATGGTAGCTGGTTGTGTAGTGGGGCTAGATGGTAGATGGTTGTGTAGTGGGGATAGATGGTAGATGGTTGTGCAGTGGGGCTAGATGGTAGATGGTTGTGTAGTGGGGCTAGATGGTCGATGGTAGATGGTTGTGTAGTGGGGCAAGATGGTGTAATGTTGTGCAGTGGGGCTAGATGGTAGATGTTGTGTAGTGGGGCTAGATGGTAGATGGTAGCTGGTTGTGTAGTGGGGCTAGATGGTAGATGGTTGTGTAGTGGGGATAGATGGTAGATGGTAGATGGTTGTGTAGTGGGGCTAGATGGTAGATGGTTGTGTTGTGCGGCTAGATGGTAGATGGTTGTGTAGTGGGGCTAGATGGTAGATGGTAGCTGGTTGTGTAGTGGGGCTAGATGGTAGCTGGTAGATTGTAGCTGGAAGTGTAGTTGGGCTAGATGGTAGATGGTTGTGTAGTGGGGCTAGATGGTAGATGGTAGCTGGTTGTGTAGTGGGGCTAGATGGTAGATGGTAGATGGTTGTGTAGTGGGGCTAGATGGTAGATGGTAGATGGTAGCTGGTTGTGTAGTGGGGCTAGATGGTAGATGGTTGTGTGGTGGGACTAGATGGTAGATGGTAGCTGGTTATGTAGTGGGGCTAGATGGTAGATGGTAGATGGTAGCTGGTTGTGTAGTGGGGCTAGATGGTAGCTGGTAGATTGTAGCTGGAAGTGTAGTTGGGCTAGATAGTAGATGGTTGTGTAGTGGGGCTAGATGGTAGATGGTAGCTGGTTGTGTAGTGGGGCTAGATGGTAGATGGTAGCTGGTTGTGTAGTGGGGCTAGATGGTAGCTGGTAGATTGTAGCTGGAAGTGTAGTTGGGCTAGATAGTAGATGGTTGTGTAGTGGGGCTAGATGGTAGATGGTAGCTGATTGTGTAGTGGGGCTAGATGGTAGATGGTAGATGGTAGCTGGTTGTGTAGTGGGGCCAGATGGTAGATGGTAGACGGTAGCTGGTTGTGTAGTGGGGCTAGATGGTAGATGGTTGTGTGGTGGGGCTAGATGGTAGATGGTAGCTGGTTGTGTAGTGGGGCTAGATGGTAGATGGTAGATGGTTATGCAGTGGGGATAGATGGTAGATGGTAGATGGTTGTGTGGGGCTAGATGGTAGATGGTAGATGGTTGTGTGGTGGGGCTAGATGGTAGATTGTAGCTGGGTATGTAGTGGGGCTAGATGGTAGATGGTTGTGTAGTGGGGCTAGATGGTAGATGGTTGTGTAGTGGGGCTAGATGGTAGATGGTTGTGTAGTGGGGCTAGATGGTAGATGGAAGATGGTTGTGCAGTGGAGCTAGATGGTAGATGGTTGTGTGGTGGGGCTAGATGGTAGATGGTTGTGTAGTGGGGCTAGATGGTAAATGGTTGTGTAGTGGGGCTAGATGGTAGATGGTAGCTGGTTGTGTAGTGGGGCTAAATGGTAGATGGTTGTATAGTGGGGCTAGATGGTAGATGGTTGTGTAGTGGGGCTAGATGGTAGATGGTAGCTGGTTGTGTAGTGGGGCTAGATGGTAGACGGTTGTGTAGTGGGGCTAGATGGTAGATGGTAGATGGTTGTGTAGTGGGGCTTGATGGTAGATGGTAGCTGGTTGTGTAGTGGGGATAGATGGTAGCTGGTTGTGTAGTGTGGCTAGATGGTAGATGGTTGTGTAGTGGGGATAGATGGTAGATGGTTGTGCAGTGGGGCTAGATGGTAGATGGTTGTGTAGTGGGGCTAGATGGTAGATGGTAGCTGGTTGTGTAGTGGGGCTAGATGGTAGATGGTTGTGTAGTGGGGATAGATGGTAGATGGTAGATGGTTGTGTAGTGGGGCTAGATGGTAGATGGTTGTGTAGTGGGGCTAGATGGTAGATGGTTGTGTAGTGGGGCTAGATGGTAGATGGTAGCTGGTTGTGTAGTGGGGCTAGATGGTAGCTGGTAGATTGTAGCTGGAAGTGTAGTTGGGCTAGATAGTAGATGGTTGTGTAGTGGGGCTAGATGGTAGATGGTAGCTGGTTGTGTAGTGGGGCTAGATGGTAGATGGTAGCTGGTTGTGTAGTGGGGCTAGATGGTAGCTGGTAGATTGTAGCTGGAAGTGTAGTTGGGCTAGATAGTACATGGTTGTGTAGTGGGGCTAGATGGTAGATGGTAGCTGGTTGTGTAGTGAGGCTAGATGGTAGATGGTAGATGGTTGTGTAGAGGGGCTAGATGGTAGATGGTAGATGGTAGCTGGTTGTGTAGTGGGGCTAGATGGTAGATGGTTCTGTGGTGGGGCTAGATGGTAGATGGTAGCTGGTTATGTAGTGGGGCTAGATGGTAGATGGTAGATGGTAGCTGGTTGTGTAGTGGGGCTAGATGGTAGCTGGTTGTGTATTGGGGCTAGATGGTAGATGGTAGATGGTAGATGGTATCTGGTTGTGTAGTGGGGCTAGATGGTAGCTGGTAGATTGTAGCTGGAAGTGTAGTTGGGCTAGATAGTAGATGGTTGTGTAGTGGGGCTAGATGGTAGATGGTAGCTGGTTGTGTAGTGGGGCTAGATGGTAGATGGTAGATGGTTGTGTAGTGGGGCTAGATGGTAGATGGTAGATGGTAGCTGGTTGTGTAGTGGGGCTAGATGGTAGATGGTTGTGTGGTGGGGCTAGATGGTAGATGGTAGCTGGTTATGTAGTGGGGCTAGATGGTAGATGGTAGATGGTAGCTGGTTGTGTAGTGGGGCTAGATGGTAGCTGGTTGTGTAGTGGGGCTAGATGGTAGATGGTAGATGGTAGATGGTAGATGGTTGTGTGGTGGGGCTAGATGGTAGATGGTAGCTGTTTATGTAGTGGGGCTAGATGGTAGATGGTTGTGTAGTGGGACTAGATGGTAGATGGTTGTGTAGTGGGGCTAGATGGTAGATGGTTGTGTAGTGGGGCTAGATGGTAGATGGTAGATGGTTGTGCAGTGGGGCTAGATGGTAGATGGTTGTGTGGTGGGGCTAGATGGTAGATGGTAGATGGTTGTGTAGTGGGGCTAGATGGTAGATGGTTGTGTGGTGGGGCTAGATGGTAGATGGTTGTGTAGTGGGGCTAGATGGTAGATGGTAGATGGTAGATGGTTATGCAGTGGGGATAGATGGTAGATGGTAGATGGTTGTGTGGGGCTAGATGGTAGATGGTAGATGGTTGTGTGTTGGGGCTAGATGGTAGATTGTAGCTGGTTATGTAGTGGGGCTAGATGGTAGATGGTTGTGTAGTGGGGCTAGATGGTAGATGGTTGTGTAGTGGGGCTAGATGGTAGATGGTTGTGTAGTGGGGCTAGATGGTAGATGGAAGATGGTTGTGTAGTGGGGCTAGATGGTAGTTGGTAGATGGTTGTGTAGTGGGGCTAGATGGTAGATGGTAGATGGTAGCTGGTTGTGTAGTGGGGCTAGATGGTAGATGGTTGTGTGGTGGGGCTAGATGGTAGATGGTAGATTGTAGCTGGTTGTGTAGTGGGGCTAGATGGTAGATGGTTGTGTGGTGGGGCTAGATGGTTATGTAGTGGGGCTAGATGGTAGATGGTTGTGTAGTGGGACTAGATGGTAGATGGTTGTGTAGTGGGGCTAGATGGTAGATGGTTGTGTAGTGGGGCTAGATGGTAGATGGTAGATGGTTGTGCAGTGGGGCTAGATGGTAGATGGTTGTGTGGTGGGGCTAGATGGTAGATGGTTTTGTAGTGGGGCTAGATGGTAGATGGTTGTGTGGTGGGGCTAGATGGTAGATGGTTGTGTAGTGGGGCTAGATGGTAGATGGTAGATGGTAGATGGTTATGCAGTGGGGATAGATGGTAGATGGTAGATGGTTGTGTGGGGCTAGATGGTAGATGGTAGATGGTTGTGTGGTGGGGCTAGATGGTAGATTGTAGCTGGTTATGTAGTTGGGCTAGATGGTAGATGGAAGATGGTTGTGCAGTGGAGCTAGATGGTAGATGGTTGTGTGGTGGGGCTAGATGGTAGATGTTTGTGTAGTGGGGCTAGATGGTAAATGGTTGTGTAGTGGGGCTAGATGGTAGATGGTAGCTGGTTGTGTAGTGTGGCTAAATGGTAGATGGTTGTATAGTGGGGCTAGATGGTAGATGGTTGTGTAGTGGGGCTAGATGGTAGATGGTAGCTGGTTGTGTAGTGGGGCTAGATGGTAGACAGTTGTGTAGTGGGGCTAGATGGTAGATGGTAGATGGTTGTGTAGTGGGGCTAGATGGTTGATGGTAGCTGGTTGTGTAGTGGGGATAGATGGTAGCTGGTTGTGTAGTGGGGCTAGATGGTAGATGGTTGTGTAGTGGGGATAGATGGTAGATGGTTGTGCAGTGGGGCTAGATGGTAGATGGTTGTGTAGTGGGGCTAGATGGTCGATGGTAGATGGTTGTGTAGTGGGGCAAGATGGTGTAATGTTGTGCAGTGGGGCTAGATGGTAGATGTTGTGTAGTGGGGCTAGATGGTAGATGGTAGCTGGTTGTGTAGTGGGGCTAGATGGTAGATGGTTGTGTAGTGGGGATAGATGGTAGATGGTAGATGGTTGTGTAGTGGGGCTAGATGGTAGATGGTTGTGTTGTGCGGCTAGATGGTAGATGGTTGTGTAGTGGGGCTAGATGGTAGATGGTAGCTGGTTGTGTAGTGGGGCTAGATGGTAGCTGGTAGATTGTAGCTGGAAGTGTAGTTGGGCTAGATGGTAGATGGTTGTGTAGTGGGGCTAGATGGTAGATGGTAGCTGGTTGTGTAGTGGGGCTAGATGGTAGATGGTAGATGGTTGTGTAGTGGGGCTAGATGGTAGATGGTAGATGGTAGCTGGTTGTGTAGTGGGGCTAGATGGTAGATGGTTGTGTGGTGGGACTAGATGGTAGATGGTAGCTGGTTATGTAGTGGGGCTAGATGGTAGATGGTAGATGGTAGCTGGTTGTGTAGTGGGGCTAGATGGTAGCTGGTAGATTGTAGCTGGAAGTGTAGTTGGGCTAGATAGTAGATGGTTGTGTAGTGGGGCTAGATGGTAGATGGTAGCTGGTTGTGTAGTGGGGCTAGATGGTAGATGGTAGCTGGTTGTGTAGTGGGGCTAGATGGTAGCTGGTAGATTGTAGCTGGAAGTGTAGTTGGGCTAGATAGTAGATGGTTGTGTAGTGGGGCTAGATGGTAGATGGTAGCTGGTTGTGTAGTGGGGCTAGATGGTAGATGGTAGCTGGTTGTGTAGTGGGGCTAGATGGTAGCTGGTAGATTGTAGCTGGAAGTGTAGTTGGGCTAGATAGTAGATGGTTGTGTAGTGGGGCTAGATGGTAGATGGTAGCTGGTTGTGTAGTGGGGCTAGATGGTAGATGGTAGATGGTAGCTGGTTGTGTAGTGGGGCCAGATGGTAGATGGTAGATGGTAGCTGGTTGTGTAGTGGGGCTAGATGGTAGATGGTTGTGTGGTGGGGCTAGATGGTAGATGGTAGCTGGTTGTGTAGTGGGGCTAGATGGTAGATGGTAGATGGTAGATGGTTATGCAGTGGGGATAGATGGTAGATGGTAGATGGTTGTGTGGGGCTAGATGGTAGATGGTAGATGGTTGTGTGGTGGGGCTAGATGGTAGATTGTAGCTGGGTATGTAGTGGGGCTAGATGGTAGATGGTTGTGTAGTGGGGCTAGATGGTAGATGGTTGTGTAGTGGGGCTAGATGGTAGATGGTTGTGTAGTGGGGCTAGATGGTAGATGGAAGATGGTTGTGCAGTGGAGCTAGATGGTAGATGGTTGTGTGGTGGGGCTAGATGGTAGATGGTTGTGTAGTGGGGCTAGATGGTAAATGGTTGTGTAGTGGGGCTAGATGGTAGATGGTAGCTGGTTGTGTAGTGGGGCTAAATGGTAGATGGTTGTATAGTGGGGCTAGATGGTAGATGGTTGTGTAGTGGGGCTAGATGGTAGATGGTAGCTGGTTGTGTAGTGGGGCTAGATGGTAGACGGTTGTGTAGTGGGGCTAGATGGTAGATGGTAGATGGTTGTGTAGTGGGGCTAGATGGTAGATGGTAGCTGGTTGTGTAGTGGGGATAGATGGTAGCTGGTTGTGTAGTGTGGCTAGATGGTAGATGGTTGTGTAGTGGGGATAGATGGTAGATGGTTGTGCAGTGGGGCTAGATGGTAGATGGTTGTGTAGTGGGGCTAGATGGTAGATGGTAGCTGGTTGTGTAGTGGGGCTAGATGGTAGATGGTTGTGTAGTGGGGATAGATGGTAGATGGTAGATGGTTGTGTAGTGGGGCTAGATGGTAGATGGTTGTGTAGTGGGGCTAGATGGTAGATGGTTGTGTAGTGGGGCTAGATGGTAGATGGTAGCTGGTTGTGTAGTGGGGCTAGATGGTAGCTGGTAGATTGTAGCTGGAAGTGTAGTTGGGCTAGATAGTAGATGGTTGTGTAGTGGGGCTAGATGGTAGATGGTAGCTGGTTGTGTAGTGGGGCTAGATGGTAGATGGTAGCTGGTTGTGTAGTGGGGCTAGATGGTAGCTGGTAGATTGTAGCTGGAAGTGTAGTTGGGCTAGATAGTAGATGGTTGTGTAGTGGGGCTAGATGGTAGATGGTAGCTGGTTGTGTAGTGAGGCTAGATGGTAGATGGTAGATGGTTGTGTAGAGGGGCTAGATGGTAGATGGTAGATGGTAGCTGGTTGTGTAGTGGGGCTAGATGGTAGATGGTTGTGTGGTGGGGCTAGATGGTAGATGGTAGCTGGTTATGTAGTGGGGCTAGATGGTAGATGGTAGATGGTAGCTGGTTGTGTAGTGGGGCTAGATGGTAGCTGGTTGTGTATTGGGGCTAGATGGTAGATGGTAGATGGTAGATGGTATCTGGTTGTGTAGTGGGGCTAGATGGTAGCTGGTAGATTGTAGCTGGAAGTGTAGTTGGGCTAGATAGTAGATGGTTGTGTAGTGGGGCTAGATGGTAGATGGTAGCTGGTTGTGTAGTGGGGCTAGATGGTAGATGGTAGATGGTTGTGTAGTGGGGCTAGATGGTAGATGGTAGATGGTAGCTGGTTGTGTAGTTGGGCTAGATGGTAGATGGTTGTGTGGTGGGGCTAGATGGTAGATGGTAGCTGGTTATGTAGTGGGGCTAGATGGTAGATGGTAGATGGTAGCTGGTTGTGTAGTGGGGCTAGATGGTAGCTGGTTGTGTAGTGGGGCTAGATGGTAGATGGTAGATGGTAGATGGTAGATGGTTGTGTGGTGGGGCTAGATGGTAGATGGTAGCTGGTTATGTAGTGGGGCTAGATGGTAGATGGTTGTGTAGTGGGACTAGATGGTAGATGGTTGTGTAGTGGGGCTAGATGGTAGATGGTTGTGTAGTGGGGCTAGATGGTAGATGGTAGATGGTTGTGCAGTGGGGCTAGATGGTAGATGGTTGTGTGGTGGGGCTAGATGGTAGATGGTAGATGGTTGTGTAGTGGGGCTAGATGGTAGATGGTTGTGTGGTGGGGCTAGATGGTAGATGGTTGTGTAGTGGGGCTAGATGGTAGATGGTAGATGGTAGATGGTTATGCAGTGGGGATAGATGGTAGAGGGTAGATGGTTGTGTGGGGCTAGATGGTAGATGGTAGATGGTTGTGTGTTGGGGCTAGATGGTAGATTGTAGCTGGTTATGTAGTGGGGCTAGATGGTAGATGGTTGTGTAGTGGGGCTAGATGGTAGATGGTTGTGTAGTGGGGCTAGATGGTAGATGGTTGTGTAGTGGGGCTAGATGGTAGATGGAAGATGGTTGTGCAGTGGAGCTAGATGGTAGATGGTTGTGTGGTGGGGCTAGATGGTAGATGGTTGTGTAGTGGGGCTAGATGGTAAATGGTTGTGTAGTGGGGCTAGATGGTAGATGGTAGCTGGTTGTGTAGTGGGGCTAGATGGTAGATGGTAGATGGTTGTGTAGTGGGGGTAGATGGTAGATGGTAGATGGTAGCTGGTTGTGTAGTGGGGCTAGATGGTAGATGGTTGTGTGGTGGGGCTAGATGGTAGATGGTAGATTGTAGCTGGTTGTGTAGTGGGGCTAGATGGTAGATGGTTGTGTGGTGGGGCTAGATGGTAGATGGTAGCTGGTTATGTAGTGGGGCTAGATGGTAGATGGTTGTGTAGTGGGGCTAAATGGTAGATGGTTGTATAGTGGGGCTAGATGGTAGATGGTTGTGTAGTGGGGCTAGATGGTAGATGGTAGCTGGTTGTGTAGTGGGGCTAGATGGTAGACAGTTGTGTAGTGGGGCTAGATGGTAGATGGTAGATGGTTGTGTAGTGGGGCTAGATGGTTGATGGTAGCTGGTTGTGTAGTGGGGATAGATGGTAGCTGGTTGTGTAGTGGGGCTAGATGGTAGATGGTTGTGTAGTGGGGATAGATGGTAGATGGTTGTGCAGTGGGGCTAAATGGTAGATGGTTGTGTAGTGGGGCTAGATGGTAGATGGTAGATGGTTGTGTAGTGGGGCTAGATGGTGTAATGTTGTGCAGTGGGGCTAGATGGTAGATGTTGTGTAGTGGGGCTAGATGGTAGATGGTAGCTGGTTGTGTAGTGGGGCTAGATGTTAGATGGTTGTGTAGTGGGGATAGATGGTAGATGGTAGATGGTTGTGTAGTGGGGCTAGATGGTAGATGGTTGTGTAGTGGGGCTAGATGGTAGATGGTTGTGTAGTGGGGCTAGATGGTAGATGGTAGCTGGTTGTGTAGTGGGGCTAGATGGTAGCTGGTAGATTGTAGCTGGAAGTGTAGTTGGGCTAGATGGTAGATGGTTGTGTAGTGGGGCTAGATGGTAGATGGTAGCTGGTTGTGTAGTGGGGCTAGATGGTAGTTGGTAGATGGTTGTGTAGTGGGGCTAGATGGTAGATGGTAGATGGTAGCTGGTTGTGTAGTGGGGCTAGATGGTAGATGGTTGTGTGGTGGGGCTAGATGGTAGATGGTAGATTGTAGCTGGTTGTGTAGTGGGGCTAGATGGTAGATGGTTGTGTGGTGGGGCTAGATGGTTATGTAGTGGGGCTAGATGGTAGATGGTTGTGTAGTGGGACTAGATGGTAGATGGTTGTGTAGTGGGGCTAGATGGTAGATGGTTGTGTAGTGGGGCTAGATGGTAGATGGTAGATGGTTGTGCAGTGGGGCTAGATGGTAGATGGTTGTGTGGTGGGGCTAGATGGTAGATGGTAGATGGTTGTGTAGTGGGGCTAGATGGTAGATGGTTGTGTGGTGGGGCTAGATGGTAGATGGTTGTGTAGTGGGGCTAGATGGTAGATGGTAGATGGTAGATGGTTATGCAGTGGGGATAGATGGTAGATGGTAGATGGTAGATGGTTGTGTGGGGCTAGATGGTAGATGGTAGATGGTTGTGTGGTGGGGCTAGATGGTAGATTGTAGCTGGTTATGTAGTTGGGCTAGATGGTAGATGGAAGATGGTTGTGCAGTGGAGCTAGATGGTAGATGGTTGTGTGGTGGGGCTAGATGGTAGATGGTTGTGTAGTGGGGCTAGATGGTAAATGGTTGTGTAGTGGGGCTAGATGGTAGATGGTAGCTGGTTGTGTAGTGTGGCTAAATGGTAGATGGTTGTATAGTGGGGCTAGATGGTAGATGGTTGTGTAGTGGGGCTAGATGGTAGATGGTAGCTGGTTGTGTAGTGGGGCTAGATGGTAGACAGTTGTGTAGTGGGGCTAGATGGTAGATGGTAGCTGGTTGTGTAGTGGGGCTAGATGGTTGATGGTAGCTGGTTGTGTAGTGGGGATAGATGGTAGCTGGTTGTGTAGTGGGGCTAGATGGTAGATGGTTGTGTAGTGGGGCTAGATGGTAGCTGGTAGATTGTAGCTGGAAGTGTAGTTGGGCTAGATGGTAGATGGTTGTGTAGTGGGGCTAGATGGTAGATGGTAGCTGGTTGTGTAGTGGGGCTAGATGGTAGTTGGTAGATGGTTGTGTAGTGGGGCTAGATGGTAGATGGTAGATGGTAGCTGGTTGTGTAGTGGGGCTAGATGGTAGATGGTTGTGTGGTGGGGCTAGATGGTAGATGGTAGATTGTAGCTGGTTGTGTAGTGGGGCTAGATGGTAGATGGTTGTGTGGTGGGGCTAGATGGTTATGTAGTGGGGCTAGATGGTAGATGGTTGTGTAGTGGGACTAGATGGTAGATGGTTGTGTAGTGGGGCTAGATGGTAGATGGTTGTGTAGTGGGGCTAGATGGTAGATGGTAGATGGTTGTGCAGTGGGGCTAGATGGTAGATGGTTGTGTGGTGGGGCTAGATGGTAGATGGTAGATGGTTGTGTAGTGGGGCTAGATGGTAGATGGTTGTGTGGTGGGGCTAGATGGTAGATGGTTGTGTAGTGGGGCTAGATGGTAGATGGTAGATGGTAGATGGTTATGCAGTGGGGATAGATGGTAGATGGTAGATGGTAGATGGTTGTGTGGGGCTAGATGGTAGATGGTAGATGGTTGTGTGGTGGGGCTAGATGGTAGATTGTAGCTGGTTATGTAGTTGGGCTAGATGGTAGATGGAAGATGGTTGTGCAGTGGAGCTAGATGGTAGATGGTTGTGTGGTGGGGCTAGATGGTAGATGGTTGTGTAGTGGGGCTAGATGGTAAATGGTTGTGTAGTGGGGCTAGATGGTAGATGGTAGCTGGTTGTGTAGTGTGGCTAAATGGTAGATGGTTGTATAGTGGGGCTAGATGGTAGATGGTTGTGTAGTGGGGCTAGATGGTAGATGGTAGCTGGTTGTGTAGTGGGGCTAGATGGTAGACAGTTGTGTAGTGGGGCTAGATGGTAGATGGTAGATGGTTGTGTAGTGGGGCTAGATGGTTGATGGTAGCTGGTTGTGTAGTGGGGATAGATGGTAGCTGGTTGTGTAGTGGGGCTAGATGGTAGATGGTTGTGTAGTGGGGATAGATGGTAGATGGTTGTGCAGTGGGGCTAGATGGTAGATGGTTGTGTAGTGGGGCTAGATGGTCGATGGTAGATGGTTGTGTAGTGGGGCTAGATGGTGTAATGTTGTGCAGTGGGGCTAGATGGTAGATGTTGTGTAGTGGGGCTAGATGGTAGATGGTAGCTGGTTGTGTAGTGGGGCTAGATGGTAGATGGTTGTGTAGTGGGGATAGATGGTAGATGGTAGATGGTTGTGTAGTGGGGCTAGATGGTAGATGGTTGTGTTGTGGGGCTAGATGGTAGATGGTTGTGTAGTGGGGCTAGATGGTAGATGGTAGCTGGTTGTGTAGTGGGGCTAGATGGTAGCTGGTAGATTGTAGCTGGAAGTGTAGTTGGGCTAGATGGTAGATGGTTGTGTAGTGGGGCTAGATGGTAGATGGTAGCTGGTTGTGTAGTGGGGCTAGATGGTAGATGGTAGATGGTTGTGTAGTGGGGCTAGATGGTAGATGGTAGATGGTAGCTGGTTGTGTAGTGGGGCTAGATGGTAGATCGTTGTGTGGTGGGACTAGATGGTAGATGGTAGCTGGTTATGTAGTGGGGCTAGATGGTAGATGGTAGATGGTAGCTGGTTGTGTAGTGGGGCTAGATGGTAGATGGTTGTGTAGTGGGGCTAGATGGTAGATGGTTGTGTAGTGGGGCTAGATGGTAGATGGTTGTGTAGTGGGGCTAGATGGTAGATGGTAGATGGTTATGTAGTGGGGATAGATGGTAGCTGGTTGTGTAGTGGGGCTAGATGGTAGATGGTACACGGTTGTGTGGTGGGGCTAGATTGTAGATGGTAGCTGGTTATGTAGTGTGGCTAGATGGTAGCTGGTTGTGTAGTGGGGCTAGATGGTAGATGGTAGATGGTTGTGTAGTGGGGCTAGATGGTAGATGGTAGATGGTAGCTGGTTGTGTAGTGGGGCTAGATGGTAGATGGTTGTGTGGTGGGGCTAGATGGTAGATGGTAGCTGGTTATGTAGTGGGGCTAGATGGTAGATGGTAGATGGTTGCTGGTTGTGTAGTGGGGCTAGATGGTAGCTGGTTGTGTAGTGGGGCTAGATGGTAGATGGTAGATGGTAGATGGTAGCTGGTTGTGTAGTGGGGCTAGATGGTAGCTGGTAGATTGTAGCTGGAAGTGTAGTTGGGCTAGATAGTAGATGGTTGTGTAGTGGGGCTAGATGGTAGATGGTAGATGGTAGCTGGTTGTGTAGTGGGGCTAGATGGTAGATGGTTGTGTGGTGGGGCTAGATGGTAGATGGTAGCTGGTTATGTAGTGGGGCTAGATGGTAGATGGTAGATGGTAGCTGGTTGTGTAGTGGGGCTAGATGGTAGCTGGCTGTGTAGTGGGGCTAGATGGTAGATGGTAGATGGTAGATGGTAGATGGTTTTGTGGTGGGGCTAGATGGTAGATGGTAGCTGGTTATGTAGTGGGGCTAGATGGTAGATGGTTGTGTAGTGGGACTAGATGGTAGATGGTTGTGTAGTGGGGTTAGATGGTAGATGGTTGTGTAGTGGGGCTAGATGGTAGATGGTAGATGGTTGTGCAGTGGGGCTAGATGGTAGATGGTTGTGTGGTGGGGCTAGATGGTAGATGGTTGTGTAGTTGGGCTAGATGGTAGATGGTAGATGGTTATGCAGTGGGGATAGATGGTATATGGTAGATGGTAGATGGTTGTGTGGGGCTAGATGGTAGATGGTAGATGGTTGTGTGGTGGGGCTAGATGGTAGATTGTAGCTGGTTATGTAGTGGGGCTAGATGGTAGATGGTTGTGTAGTGGGGCTAGATGGTAGATGGTTGTGTAGTGGGGCTAGATGGTAGATGGTTGTGTAGTGGGGCTAGATGGTAGATGGAAGATGGTTGTGCAGTGGAGCTAGATGGTAGTTTGTTGTGTGGTGGGGCTAGATGGTAGATGGTTGTGTAGTGGGGCTAGATGGTAAATGGTTGTGTAGTGGGGCTAGATGGTAGATGGTAGCTGGTTGTGTAGTGGGGCTAAATGGTAGATGGTTGTATAGTGGGGCTAGATGGTAGATGGTTGTGTAGTGGGGCTAGATGGTAGATGGTAGCTGGTTGTGTAGTGGGGCTAGATGGTAGACAGCTCGCATCCGCTACAAGACCATGGTGCTTGCCTACGGAGCTGTTAGGGGAACGGCACCTCCGTACCTTCAGGCTCTGATCAGGCCCTACACCCAAACAAGGGCACTCCGTTCATCCACCTCTGGCCTGCTCGCCTCCCTACCTCTGAGGAAGCACAGTTCCCGCTCAGCCCAGTCAAAACTGTTCGCTGCTCTGGCACCCCAATGGTGGAACAAGCTCCCTCACGACGCCAGGACAGCGGAGTCAATCACCACCTTCCGGAGACACCTGAAACCCCACCTCTTCAAGGAATACCTGGGTTAGGATAAGGTAATCCTTCTAACCCCCCCCTTAAAAGATTTAGATGCACTATTGTAAAGTGGTTGTTCCACTGGATATTATAGGTGAATGCACCAATTTGTAAGTCGCTCTGGATAAGAGCGTCTGCTAAATGACTAAAATGTAAATGTAAAATGTAGTGGGGCTAGATGGTAGATGGTTGTGTAGTGGGGCTAGATGGTTGATGGTAGCTGGTTGTGTAGTGGGGATAGATGGTAGCTGGTTGTGTAGTGGGGCTAGATGGTAGATGGTTGTGTAGTGGGGATAGATGGTAGATGGTTGTGCAGTGGGGCTAGATGGTAGATGGTTGTGTAGTGGGGCTAGATGGTAGATGGTAGATGGTTGTGTAGTGGGGCTAGATGGTGTAATGTTGTGCAGTGGGGCTAGATGGTAGATGTTGTGTAGTGGGGCTAGATGGTAGATGGTAGCTGGTTGTGTAGTGGTGCTAGATGGTAGATGGTTGTGTAGTGGGGATAGATGGTAGATGGTAGATGGTTGTGTAGTGGGGCTAGATGGTAGATGGTTGTGTAGTGGGGCTAGATGGTAGATGGTTGTGTAGTGGGGCTAGATGGTAGATGGTAGCTGGTTGTGTAGTGGGGCTAGATGGTAGCTGGTAGATTGTAGCTGGAAGTGTAGTTTGGCTAGATGGTAGATGGTTGTGTAGTGGGGCTAGATGGTAGATGGTAGCTGGTTGTGTAGTGGGGCTAGATGGTAGATGGTAGATGGTTGTGTAGTGGGGCTAGATGGTAGATGGTAGCTGGTTGTGTAGTGGGGCTAGATGGTAGATAGTTGTGTGGTGGGACTAGATGGTAGATGGTAGCTGGTTATGTAGTGGGGCTAGATGGTAGATGGTAGCTGGTTGTGTAGTGGGGCTAGATGGTAGATGGTTGTGTAGTGGGGCTAGATGGTAGATGGTTGTGTAGTGGGGCTAGATGGTAGATGGTTGTGTAGTGGGGCTAGATGGTAGATGGTAGATGGTTATGTAGTGGGGATAGATGGTAGCTGGTTGTGTAGTGGGGCTAGATGGTAGATGGTACACGGTTGTGTGGTGGGGCTAGATGGTAGATGGTAGCTGGTTATGTAGTGGGGCTAGATGGTAGATGGTTGTGTAGTGGGGCTAGATGATAGATGGTTGTGTAGTGGGGCTAGATGGTAGATGGTTGTGTGGTGGGGCTAGATGGTAGATGGTAGATGGTTGTGTAGTGGGGCTAGATGGTAGATGGTTGTGTAGTGGGGCTAGATGGTAGATGGTAGATGGTTGTGTAGTGGGGCTAGATGGTAGATGGTTGTGTGGTGGGGCTAGATGGTAGATGGTAGATGGTTGTGTGGTGGGGCTAGATGGTAGATGGTTGTGTAGTGGGGCTAGATGGTAGATGGTAGCTGGTTGTGTAGTGGGGATAGATGGTAGATGGTTGTATAGTGGGGCTAGATGGTAGATGGTTGTGTAGTGGGGCTAGATGGTAGATGGTAGCTGGTTGTGTAGTGGGGCTAGATGGTAGATGGTAGCTGGTTGTGTAGAGGGGCTAGATGGTAGATGGTTGTGTGGTGGGGCTAGATGGTAGATGGTTGTGTAGTGGGGCTAGATGGTAGATGGTAGATGGTAGATGGTTGTGTGGGGCTAGATGGTAGATGGTAGATGGTAGATGGTTGTGTGGTGGGGCTAGATGGTAGATTGTAGCTGGTTATGTAGTGGGGCTAGATGGTAGATGGTTGTGTAGTGGGGCTAGATGGTAGATGGTTGTGTAGTGGGGCTAGATGGTAGATGGTTGTGTAGTGGGGCTAGATGGTAGATGGAAGATGGTTGTGCATTGGAGCTAGATGGTAGATGGTTGTGTGGTGGGGCTAGATGGTAGATGGTTGTGTAGTGGGGCTAGATGGTAAATGGTTGTGTAGTGGGGCTAGATGGTAGATGGTAGCTGGATGTGTAGTGCGGCTAAATGGTAGATGGTTGTATAGTGGGGCTAGATGGTAGATGGTTGTGTAGTGGGGCTAGATGGTAACTGGTTGTGTAGTGGCGCTAGATGGTAGACGGTTGTGTAGTGGGGCTAGATGGTAGATGGTAGATGGTTGTGTAGTGGGGCTAGATGGTAGATGGTAGCTGGTTGTGTAGTGGGGATAGATGGTAGCTGGTTGTGTAGTGGGGCTAGATGGTAGATGTTTGTGTAGTGGGGATAGATGGTTGATGGTTGTGCAGTGGGGCTAGATGGTAGATGGTTGTGTAGTGGGGCTAGATGGTAGATGGTAGATGGTTGTGTAGTGGGGCTAGATGGTGTAATGTTGTGCAGTGGGGCTAGATGGTAGATGTTGTGTCGTGGGGCTAGATGGTAGATGGTAGATGGTTGTGTAGTGGGGCTAGATGGTAGATGGTAGTTGGTTATGTAGTGGGGCTAGATGGTAGATGGTTGTGTAGTGGGGCTAGATGATAGATGGTTGTGTAGTGGGGCTAGATGGTAGATGGTTGTGTGGTGGGGCTAGATGGTAGATGGTAGATGGTTGTGTAGTGGGGCTAGATGGTAGATGGTTGTGTAGTGGGGCTAGATGGTAGATGGTAGATGGTTGTGTAGTGGGGCTAGATGGTAGATGGTTGTGTGGTGGGGCTAGATGGTAGATGGTAGATGGTTGTGTGGTGGGGCTAGATGGTAGATGGTTGTGTAGTGGGGCTAGATGGTAGATGGTAGCTGGTTGTGTAGTGGGGATAGATGGTAGATGGTAGCTGGTTGTGTAGTGGGGCTAGATGGTAGATGGTAGCTGGTTGTGTAGAGGGGCTAGATGGTAGATGGTTGTGTGGTGGGGCTAGATGGTAGATGGTTGTGTAGTGGGGCTAGATGGTAGATGGTAGATGGTAGATGGTTGTGTGGGGCTAGATGGTAGATGGTAGATGGTAGATGGTTGTGTGGTGGGGCTAGATGGTAGATGGTTGTGTAGTGGGGCTAGATGGTAGATGGTAGCTGGTTGTGTAGTGGGGCTAGATGGTAGATGGTAGCTGGTTGTGTAGAGGGGCTAGATGGTAGATGGTTGTGTGGTGGGGCTAGATGGTAGATGGTTGTGTAGTGGGGCTAGATGGTAGATGGTAGATGGTAGATGGTTGTGTGGGGCTAGATGGTAGATGGTAGATGGTAGATGGTTGTGTGGTGGGGCTAGATGGTAGATTGTAGCTGGTTATGTAGTGGGGCTAGATGGTAGATGGTTGTGTAGTGGGGCTAGATGGTAGATGGTTGTGTAGTGGGGCTAGATGGTAGATGGTTGTGTAGTGGGGCTAGATGGTAGATGGAAGATGGTTGTGCATTGGAGCTAGATGGTAGATGGTTGTGTGGTGGGGCTAGATGGTAGATGGCTGTGTAGTGGGGCTAGATGGTAAATGGTTGTGTAGTGGGGCTAGATGGTAGATGGTAGCTGGATGTGTAGTGGGGCTAAATGGTAGATGGTTGTATAGTGGGGCTAGATGGTAGATGGTTGTGTAGTGGGGCTAGATGGTAACTGGTTGTGTAGTGGCGCTAGATGGTAGACGGTTGTGTAGTGGGGCTAGATGGTAGATGGTAGATGGTTGTGTAGTGGGGCTAGATGGTAGATGGTAGCTGGTTGTGTAGTGGGGATAGATGGTAGCTGGTTGTGTAGTGGGGCTAGATGGTAGATGTTTGTGTAGTGGGGATAGATGGTTGATGGTTGTGCAGTGGGGCTAGATGGTAGATGGTTGTGTAGTGGGGCTAGATGGTAGATGGTAGATGGTTGTGTAGTGGGGCTAGATGGTGTAATGTTGTGCAGTGGGGCTAGATGGTAGATGTTGTGTCGTGGGGCTAGATGGTAGATGGTAGATGGTTGTGTAGTGGGGCTAGATGGTAGATGGTAGCTGGTTATGTAGTGGGGCTAGATGGTAGATGGTTGTGTAGTGGGGCTAGATGATAGATGGTTGTGTAGTGGGGCTAGATGGTAGATGGTTGTGTGGTGGGGCTAGATGGTAGATGGTAGATGGTTGTGTAGTGGGGCTAGATGGTAGATGGTTGTGTAGTGGGGCTAGATGGTAGATGGTAGATGGTTGTGTAGTGGGGCTAGATGGTAGATGGTTGTGTGGTGGGGCTAGATGGTAGATGGTAGATGGTTGTGTGGTGGGGCTAGATGGTAGATGGTTGTGTAGTGGGGCTAGATGGTAGATGGTAGCTGGTTGTGTAGTGGGGATAGATGGTAGATGGTTGTATAGTGGGGCTAGATGGTAGATGGTTGTGTAGTGGGGCTAGATGGTAGATGGTAGCTGGTTGTGTAGTGGGGCTAGATGGTAGATGGTAGCTGGTTGTGTAGAGGGGCTAGATGGTAGATGGTTGTGTGGTGGGGCTAGATGGTAGATGGTTGTGTAGTGGGGCTAGATGGTAGATGGTAGATGGTAGATGGTTGTGTGGGGCTAGATGGTAGATGGTAGACTGGTAGATGGTTGTGTGGTGGGGCTAGATGGTAGATTGTAGCTGGTTATGTAGTGGGGCTAGATGGTAGATGGTTGTGTAGTGGGGCTAGATGGTAGATGGTTGTGTAGTGGGGCTAGATGGTAGATGGTTGTGTAGTGGGGCTAGATGGTAGATGGAAGATGGTTGTGCATTGGAGCTAGATGGTAGATGGTTGTGTGGTGGGGCTAGATGGTAGATGGTTGTGTAGTGGGGCTAGATGGTAAATGGTTGTGTAGTGGGGCTAGATGGTAGATGGTAGCTGGATGTGTAGTGGGGCTAAATGGTAGATGGTTGTATAGTGGGGCTAGATGGTAGATGGTTGTGTAGTGGGGCTAGATGGTAACTGGTTGTGTAGTGGCGCTAGATGGTAGACGGTTGTGTAGTGGGGCTAGATGGTAGATGGTAGATGGTTGTGTAGTGGGGCTAGATGGTAGATGGTAGCTGGTTGTGTAGTGGGGATAGATGGTAGCTGGTTGTGTAGTGGGGCTAGATGGTAGATGTTTGTGTAGTGGGGATAGATGGTTGATGGTTGTGCAGTGGGGCTAGATGGTAGATGGTTGTGTAGTGGGGCTAGATGGTAGATGGTAGATGGTTGTGTAGTGGGGCTAGATGGTGTAATGTTGTGCAGTGGGGCTAGATGGTAGATGTTGTGTCGTGGGGCTAGATGGTAGATGGTAGATGGTTGTGTAGTGGGGCTAGATGGTAGATGATTGTGTAGTGGGGATAGATGGTAGATGGTAGATGGTTGTGTAGTGGGGCTAGATGGTAGATGGTTGTGTAGTGGGGCTAGATGGTAGATGGTTGTGTAGTGGGGCTAGATGGTAGATGGTTGTGTAGTGGGGCTAGATGGTAGCTGGTAGATTGTAGCTGGAAGTGTAGTTGGGCTAGATGGTAGATGGTTGTGTAGTGGGGCTAGATGGTAGATGGTAGCTGGTTGTGTAGTGGGGCTAGATGGTAGATGGTAGATGGTTGTGTAGTGGGGCTAGATGGTAGATGGTAGATGGTAGCTGGTTGTGTAGTGGGGCTAGATGGTAGATGGTTGTGTGGTGGGGCTAGATGGTAGATGGTAGCTGGTTATGTAGTGGGGCTAGATGGTAGACGGTAGATGGTAGCTTGTTGTGTAGTGGGGCTAGATGGTAGATGGTTGTGAAGTGGGGCTAGATGGTAGATTGTTGTGTAGTGGGGCTAGATGGTAGATGGTTGTGTAGTGGGGCTAGATGGTAGATGGTAGATGGTTATGTAGTGGGGATAGATGGTAGCTGGTTGTGTAGTGGGGCTAGATGGTAGATGGTAGACTGTTGTGTGGTGGGGCTAGATGGTAGATGGTAGCTGGTTATGTAGTGGGGCTAGATGGTAGATTGTTGTGTAGTGGGGCTATATGGTAGATGGTTGTGTAGTGGGGCTAGATGGTAGATGGTTGTGTGGTGGGGCTAGATGGTAGATGGTAGATGGTTGTGTAGTGGGGCTAGATGGTAGCTGGTTGTGTAGTGGGGATAGATGGTAGATGGTTGTATAGTGGGGCTAGATGGTAGATGGTTGTGTAGTGGGGCTAGATGGTAGATGGTAGCTGGTTGTGTAGTGGGGCTAGATGGTAGATGGTAGCTGGTTGTGTAGTGGGGCTAGATGGTAGATGGTTGTGTAGTGGGTATAGATGGTAGATGGTAGATGGTTGTGTAGTGGGGCTAGATGGTAGATGGTAGATGGTAGCTGGTTGTGTAGTGGGGCTAGATGGTAGATGGTTGTGTGGTGGGGCTAGATGGTAGATGGTAGCTGGTTATGTAGTGGGGCTAGATGGTAGATGGTAGATTGTAGCTTGTTGTGTAGTGGGGCTAGATGGTAGCTGGTTGTGTAGTGGGGCTAGATGGTAGATGGTAGATGGTAGATGGTAGATGGTTGTGTGGTGGGGCTAGATGGTAGATGGTAGCTGGTTATGTAGTGGGGCTAGATGGTAGATGGTTGTGTAGTGGGACTAGATGGTAGATGGTTGTGTAGTGGGGCTAGATGGTAGATGGTTGTGTAGTGGGGCTAGATGGTAGATGGTAGATGGTTGTGCAGTGGGGCTAGATGGTAGATGGTTGTGTGGTGGGGCTAGATGGTAGATGGTTGTGTGGTGGGGCTAGATGGTAGATGGTAGATGGTAGATGGTATGCAGTGGGGATAGATGGTAGATGGTAGATGGTTGTGTGGGGCTAGATGGTAGATGGTAGATGGTTGTGTGGTGGGGCTAGATGGTAGATTGTAGCTGGTTATGTAGTGGGGCTAGATGGTAGATGGTTGTGTAGTGGGGCTAGATGGTAGATGGTTGTGTAGTGGGGCTAGATGGTAGATGGTTGTGTAGTTGGGCTAGATGGTAGATGGAAGATGGTTGTGCAGTGGAGCTAGATGGTAGATGGTTGTGTGGTGGGGCTAGATGGTAGATGGTTGTGTAGTGGGGCTAGATGGTAAATGGTTGTGTAGTGGGGCTAGACTGTAGATGGTAGCTGGTTGTGTAGTGGGGCTAAATGGTAGATGGTTGTATAGTGGGGCTAGATGGTAGATGGTTGTGTAGTGGGGCTAGATGGTAGATGGTAGCTGGTTGTGTAGTGGGGCTAGATGGTAGACAGTTGTGTAGTGGGGCTAGATGGTAGATGGTAGATGGTTGTGTAGTGGGGCTAGATGGTTGATGGTAGCTGGTTGTGTAGTGGGGATAGATGGTAGCTGGTTGTGTAGTGGGGCTAGATGGTAGATGGTTGTGTAGTGGGGATAGATGGTAGATGGTTGTGCAGTGGGGCTAGATGGTAGATGGTTGTGTAGTGGGGCTAGATGGTCGATGGTAGATGGTTGTGTAGTGGGGCTAGATGGTGTAATGTTGTGCAGTGGGGCTAGATGGTAGATGTTGTGTAGTGGGGCTAGATGGTAGATGGTAGCTGGTTGTGTAGTGGGGCTAGATGGTAGATGGTTGTGTAGTGGGGATAGATGGTAGATGGTAGATGGTTGTGTAGTGGGGCTAGATGGTAGATGGTTGTGTAGTGGGGCTAGATGGTAGATGGTTGTGTAGTGGGGCTAGATGGTAGATGGTAGCTGGTTGTGTAGTGGGGCTAGATGGTAGCTGGTAGATTGTAGCTGGAAGTGTAGTTGGGCTAGATGGTAGATGGTTGTGTAGTGGGGCTAGATGGTAGATGGTAGCTGGTTGTGTAGTGGGGCT
Source organism: Salmo salar (assembly GCF_965601325.2). NCBI lineage: Eukaryota > Metazoa > Chordata > Actinopteri > Salmoniformes > Salmonidae > Salmo > Salmo salar. Next base: position 52,904,708 of record NC_138301.1, read on the forward strand.
AGATGGTAGATGGTAGATGGTTGTGTAGTGGGGCTAGATGGTAGATGGTAGATGGTAGCTGGTTGTGTAGTGGGGCTGGATGGTAGATGGTTGTGTGGTGGGACTAGATGGTAGATGGTAGCTGGTTATGTAGTGGGGCTAGATGGTAGATGGTAGATGGTAGCTGGATGTGTAGTGGGGATAGATGGTAGATGGTTGTGTAGTGGGGCTAGATGGTAGATGGTTGTGTAGTGGGGCTAGATGGTAGATGGTTGTGTAGTGGGGCTAGATGGTAGATGGTAGATGATTATGTAGTGGGGATAGATGGTAGCTGGTTGTGTAGTGGGGCTAGATGGTAGATGGTACACGGTTGTGTGGTGGGGCTAGATGGTAGATGGTAGCTGGTTATGTAGTGGGGCAAGATGGTAGCTGGTTGTGTAGTGGGGCTAGATGGTAGTTGGTAGATGGTTGTGTAGTGGGGCTAGATGGTAGATGGTAGATGGTAGCTGGTTGTGTAGTGGGGCTAGATGGTAGATGGTTGTGTGGTGGGGCTAGATGGTAGATGGTAGCTGGTTATGTAGTGGGGCTAGATGGTAGATGGTAGATGGTAGCTGGTTGTGTAGTGGGGCTAGATGGTAGCTGATGGTGTAGTGGGGCTAGATGGTAGATGGTAGATGGTAGCTGGTTGTGTAGTGGGGCTAGATGGTAGCTGGTAGATTGTAGCTGGAAGTGTAGTTGGGCTAGATAGTAGATGGTTGTGTAGTGGGGCTAGATGGTAGATGGTAGCTGGTTGTGTAGTGGGGCTAGATGGTAGATGGTAGATGGTTGTGTAGTGGGGCTAGATGGTAGATGGTAGATGGTTGTGCAGTGGGGCTAGATGGTAGATGGTTGTGTGGTGGGGCTAGATGGTAGATGGTAGATGGTTGTGTAGTGGGGCTAGATGGTAGATGGTTGTGTGGTGGGGCTAGATGGTTGTGTAGTGGGGCTAGATGGTAGATGGTAGATGGTTATGCAGTGGGGATAGATGGTAGATGGTAGATGGTAGATGGTTGTGTGGGGCTAGATGGTAGATGGTAGATGGTTGTGTGGTGGGGCTAGATGGTAGATTGTAGCTGGTTATGTAGTGGGGCTAGATGGTAGATGGTTGTGTAGAGGGGCTAGATGGTAGATGGTTGTGTAGTGGGGCTAGATGGTAGATGGTTGTGTAGTGGGGCTAGATGGTAGATGGAAGATGGTTGTGCAGTGGAGCTAGATGGTAGATGGTTGTGTGGTGGGGCTAGATGGTAGATGGTTGTGTAGTGGGGCTAGATGGTAAATGGTTGTGTAGTGGGGCTAGATGGTAGATGGTAGCTGGTTGTGTAGTGGGGCTAAATGGTAGATGGTTGTATAGTGGGGCTAGATGGTAGATGGTTGTGTAGTGGGGCTAGATGGTAGATGGTAGCTGGTTGTGTAGTGGGGATAGATGGTAGCTGGTTGTGTAGTGGGGCTAGATGGTAGATGGTTGTGTAGTGGGGATAGATGGTAGATGGTTGTGCAGTGGGGCTAGATGGTAGATGGTTGTGTAGTGGGGCTAGATGGTAGATGGTAGATGGTTGTGTAGTGGGGCTAGATGGTGTAATGTTGTGCAGTGGGGCTAGATGGTAGATGTTGTGTAGTGGGGCTAGATGGTAGATGGTAGCTGGTTGTGTAGTGGTGCTAGATGGTAGATGGTTGTGTAGTGGGGATAGATGGTAGATGGTAGATGGTTGTGTAGTGGGGCTAGATGGTAGATGGTTGTGTAGTGGGGCTAGATGGTAGATGGTTGTGTAGTGGGGCTAGATGGTAGATGGTAGCTGGTTGTGTAGTGGGGCTAGATGGTAGCTGGTAGATTGTAGCTGGAAGTGTAGTTTGGCTAGATGGTAGATGGTTGTGTAGTGGGGCTAGATGGTAGATGGTAGCTGGTTGTGTAGTGGGGCTAGATGGTAGATGGTAGATGGTTGTGTAGTGGGGCTAGATGGTAGATGGCAGCTGGTTGTGTAGTGGGGCTAGATGGTAGATAGTTGTGTGGTGGGACTAGATGGTAGATGGTAGCTGGTTATGTAGTGGGGCTAGATGGTAGATGGTAGCTGGTTGTGTAGTGGGGCTAGATGGTAGATGGTTGTGTAGTGGGGCTAGATGGTAGATGGTTGTGTAGTGGGGCTAGATGGTAGATGGTTGTGTAGTGGGGCTAGATGGTAGATGGTAGATGGTTATGTAGTGGGGATAGATGGTAGCTGGTTGTGTAGTGGGGCTAGATGGTAGATGGTACACGGTTGTGTGGTGGGGCTAGATGGTAGATGGTAGCTGGTTATGTAGTGGGGCTAGATGGTAGATGGTTGTGTAGTGGGGCTAGATGATAGATGGTTGTGTAGTGGGGCTAGATGGTAGATGGTTGTGTGGTGGGGCTAGATGGTAGATGGTAGATGGTTGTGTAGTGGGGCTAGATGGTAGATGGTTGTGTAGTGGGGCTAGATGGTAGATGGTAGATGGTTGTGTAGTGGGGCTAGATGGTAGATGGTTGTGTGGTGGGGCTAGATGGTAGATGGTAGATGGTTGTGTGGTGGGGCTAGATGGTAGATGGTTGTGTAGTGGGGCTAGATGGTAGATGGTAGCTGGTTGTGTAGTGGGGATAGATGGTAGATGGTTGTATAGTGGGGCTAGATGGTAGATGGTTGTGTAGTGGGGCTAGATGGTAGATGGTAGCTGGTTGTGTAGTGGGGCTAGATGGTAGATGGTAGCTGGTTGTGTAGAGGGGCTAGATGGTAGATGGTTGTGTGGTGGGGCTAGATGGTAGATGGTTGTGTAGTGGGGCTAGATGGTAGATGGTAGATGGTAGATGGTTATGCAGTGGGGATAGATGGTAGATGGTAGATGGTAGATGGTTGTGTGGGGCTAGATGGTAGATGGTAGATGGTAGATGGTTGTGTGGTGGGGCTAGATGGTAGATTGTAGCTGGTTATGTAGTGGGGCTAGATGGTAGATGGTTGTGTAGTGGGGCTAGATGGTAGATGGTTGTGTAGTGGGGCTAGATGGTAGATGGTTGTGTAGTGGGGCTAGATGGTAGATGGAAGATGGTTGTGCATTGGAGCTAGATGGTAGATGGTTGTGTGGTGGGGCTAGATGGTAGATGGTTGTGTAGTGGGGCTAGATGGTAAATGGTTGTGTAGTGGGGCTAGATGGTAGATGGTAGCTGGATGTGTAGTGGGGCTAAATGGTAGATGGTTGTATAGTGGGGCTAGATGGTAGATGGTTGTGTAGTGGGGCTAGATGGTAACTGGTTGTGTAGTGGCGCTAGATGGTAGACGGTTGTGTAGTGGGGCTAGATGGTAGATGGTAGCTGGTTGTGTAGTGGGGCTAGATGGTAGATGGTTGTGTAGTGGGGCTAGATGGTAGATGGTTGTGTAGTGGGGCTAGATGGTAGATGGTTGTGTAGTGGGGCTAGATGGTAGATGGTAGATGGTTATGTAGTGGGGATAGATGGTAGCTGGTTGTGTAGTGGGGCTAGATGGTAGATGGTACACGGTTGTGTGGTGGGGCTAGATGGTAGATGGTAGCTGGTTATGTAGTGGGGCTAGATGGTAGATGGTTGTGTAGTGGGGCTAGATGATAGATGGTTGTGTAGTGGGGCTAGATGGTAGATGGTTGTGTGGTGGGGCTAGATGGTAGATGGTAGATGGTTGTGTAGTGGGGCTAGATGGTAGATGGTTGTGTAGTGGGGCTAGATGGTAGATGGTAGATGGTTGTGTAGTGGGGCTAGATGGTAGATGGTTGTGTGGTGGGGCTAGATGGTAGATGGTAGATGGTTGTGTGGTGGGGCTAGATGGTAGATGGTTGCGTAGTGGGGCTAGATGGTAGATGGTAGCTGGTTGTGTAGTGGGGATAGATGGTAGATGGTTGTATAGTGGGGCTAGATGGTAGATGGTTGTGTAGTGGGGCTAGATGGTAGATGGTAGCTGGTTGTGTAGTGGGGCTAGATGGTAGATGGTAGCTGGTTGTGTAGAAGGGCTAGATGGTAGATGGTTGTGTGGTGGGGCTAGATGGTAGATGGTTGTGTAGTGGGGCTAGATGGTAGATGGTAGATGGTAGATGGTTATGCAGTGGGGATAGATGGTAGATGGTAGATGGTAGATGGTTGTGTGGGGCTAGATGGTAGATGGTAGATGGTAGATGGTTGTGTGGTGGGGCTAGATGGTAGATTGTAGCTGGTTATGTAGTGGGGCTAGATGGTAGATGGTTGTGTAGTGGGGTTAGATGGTAGATGGTTGTGTAGTGGGGCTAGATGGTAGATGGTTGTGTAGTGGGGCTAGATGGTAGATGGAAGATGGTTGTGCATTGGAGCTAGATGGTAGATGGTTGTGTGGTGGGGCTAGATGGTAGATGGTTGTGTAGTGGGGCTAGATGGTAAATGGTTGTGTAGTGGGGCTAGATGGTAGATGGTAGCTGGATGTGTAGTGGGGCTAAATGGTAGATGGTTGTATAGTGGGGCTAGATGGTAGATGGTTGTGTAGTGGGGCTAGATGGTAACTGGTTGTGTAGTGGCGCTAGATGGTAGACGGTTGTGTAGTGGGGCTAGATGGTAGATGGTAGATGGTTGTGTAGTGGGGCTAGATGGTAGATGGTAGCTGGTTGTGTAGTGGGGATAGATGGTAGCTGGTTGTGTAGTGGGGCTAGATGGTAGATGTTTGTGTAGTGGGGATAGATGGTTGATGGTTGTGCAGTGGGGCTAGATGGTAGATGGTTGTGTAGTGGGGCTACATGGTAGATGGTAGATGGTTGTCTGGTGGGGCTAGATGGTGTAATGTTGTGCAGTGGGTCTAGATGGTAGATGTTGTGTCGTGGGGCTAGATGGTAGATGGTAGATGGTTCTGTAGTGGGGCTAGATGGTAGATGGTTGTGTAGTGGGGATAGATGGTAGATGGTAGATGGTTGTGTAGTGGGGCTAGATGGTAGATGGTTGTGTAGTGGGGCTAGATGGTAGATGGTTGTGTAGTGGGGCTAGATGGTAGATGGTTGTGTAGTGGGGCTAGATGGTAGCTGGTAGATTGTAGCTGGAAGTGTAGTTGGGCTAGATGGTAGATGGTTGTGTAGTGGGGCTAGATGGGAAATGGTAGCTGGTTGTGTATTGGGGCTAGATGGTAGATGGTAGATGGTTGTGTAGTGGGGCTAGCTGGTAGATGGTAGATGGTAGCTGGTTGTGTAGTGGGGCTAGATGGTAGATGGTTGTGTGGTGGGGCTAGATGGTAGATGGTAGCTGGTTATGTAGTGGGGCTAGATGGTAGACGGTAGATGGTAGCTTGTTGTGTAGTGGGGCTAGATGGTAGATGGTTGTGTAGTGGGGCTAGATGGTAGATTGTTGTGTAGTGGGGCTAGATGGTAGATGGTTGTGTAGTGGGGCTAGATGGTAGATGGTAGATGGTTATGTAGTGGGGATAGATGGTAGCTGGTTGTGTAGTGGGGCTAGATGGTAGATGGTAGACTGTTGTGTGGTGGGGCTAGATGGTAGATGGTAGCTGGTTATGTAGTGGGGCTAGATGGTAGATTGTTGTGTAGTGGGGCTATATGGTAGATGGTTGTGTAGTGGGGCTAGATGGTAGATGGTTGTGTGGTGGGGCTAGATGGTAGATGGTAGATGGTTGTGTAGTGGGGCTAGATGGTAGCTGGTTGTGTAGTGGGGATAGATGGTAGATGGTTGTATAGTGGGGCTAGATGGTAGATGGTTGTGTAGTGGGGCTAGATGGTAGATGGTAGCTGGTTGTGTAGTGGGGCTAGATGGTAGATGGTAGCTGGTTGTGTAGTGGGCTAGATGGTAGATGGTTGTGTAGTGGGTATAGATGGTAGATGGTAGATGGTTGTGTAGTGGGGCTAGATGGTAGATGGTAGATGGTAGCTGGTTGTGTAGTGGGGCTAGATGGTAGATGGTAGCTGGTTGTGTAGTGGGGATAGATGGTAGATGGTTGTATAGTGGGGCTAGATGGTAGATGGTTGTGTAGTGGGGCTAGATGGTAGATGGTAGCTGGTTGTGTAGTGGGGCTAGATGGTAGATGGTAGCTGGTTGTGTAGAGGGGCTAGATGGTAGATGGTTGTGTGGTGGGGCTAGATGGTAGATGGTTGTGTAGTGGGGCTAGATGGTAGATGGTAGATGGTAGATGGTTATGCAGTGGGGATAGATGGTAGATGGTAGATGGTAGATGGTTGTGTGGGGCTAGATGGTAGATGGTAGATGGTTATGTAGTGGGGCTAGATGGTAGATGGTTGTGTAGTGGGGCTAGATGGTAGATGGTTGTGTAGTGGGGCTAGATGGTAGATGGTTGTGTAGTGGGGCTAGATGGTAGATGGAAGATGGTTGTGCATTGGAGCTAGTGGTAGATGGTTGTGTGGTGGGGCTAGATGGTAGATGGTTGTGTAGTGGGGCTAGATGGTAAATGGTTGTGTAGTGGGGCTAGATGGTAGATGGTAGCTGGATGTGTAGTGGGGCTAAATGGTAGATGGTTGTATAGTGGGGCTAGATGGTAGATGGTTGTGTAGTGGGGCTAGATGGTAACTGGTTGTGTAGTGGCGCTAGATGGTAGACGGTTGTGTAGTGGGGCTAGATGGTAGATGGTAGATGGTTGTGTAGTGGGGCTAGATGGTAGATGGTAGCTGGTTGTGTAGTGGGGATAGATGGTAGCTGGTTGTGTAGTGGGGCTAGATGGTAGATGTTTGTGTAGTGGGGATAGATGGTTGACGGTTGTGCAGTGGGGCTAGATGGTAGATGGTTGTGTAGTGGGGCTACATGGTAGATGGTAGATGGTTGTCTGGTGGGGCTAGATGGTGTAATGTTGTGCAGTGGGGCTAGATGGTAGATGTTGTGTCGTGGGGCTAGATGGTAGATGGTAGATGGTTGTGTAGTGGGGCTAGATGGTAGATGGTTGTGTAGTGGGGATAGATGGTAGATGGTAGATGGTTGTGTAGTGGGGCTAGATGGTAGATGGTTGTGTAGTGGGGCTAGATGGTAGATGGTTGTGTAGTGGGGCTAGATGGTAGATGGTTGTGTAGTGGGGCTAGATGGTAGCTGGTAGATTGTAGCTGGAAGTGTAGTTGGGCTAGATGGTAGATGGTTGTGTAGTGGGGCTAGATGGTAGATGGTAGCTGGTTGTGTAGTGGGGCTAGATGGTAGATGGTAGATGGTTGTGTAGTGGGGCTAGATGGTAGATGGTAGATGGTAGCTGGTTGTGTAGTGGGGCTAGATGGTAGATGGTTGTGTGGTGGGGCTAGATGGTAGATGGTAGATGGTTGTGTAGTGGGGCTAGATGATAGATGGTAGATGGTTGTGTAGTGGGGCTAGATGGTAGATGGTTGTGTGGTGGGGCTAGATGGTAGATGGTAGCTGGTTATGTAGTGGGGCTAGATGGTAGATGGTAGATGGTAGCTGGTTGTGTGGTGGTGCTAGATGGTAGATGGTTGTGTAGTGGGGCTAGATGGTAGATGGTTGTGTAGTGGGGCTAGATGGTAGATGGTAGATGGTTATGTAGTGGGTATAGATGGTAGCTGGTTGTGTAGTGGGACTAGATGGTAGATGGTAGATGGTAGATGGTTGTGTGGTGGGGCGAGATGGTAGATTGTTGTGTAGTGGGGCTAGATGGTAGATGGTTGTGTAGTGGGGCTAGATGGTAGATGGTAGATGGTTGTGCAGTGGGGCTAGATGGTAGATGGTTGTGTGGTGGGGCTAGATGGTAGATGGTAGATGGTTGTGTAGTGGGGCTAGATGGTAGATGGTTGTGTAGTGGGGCTAGATGGTAGCTGGTTGTATAGTGGGGCTAGATGGTAGATGGTTGTATAGTGGGGCTAGATGGTAGATGGTTGTGTAGTGGGGCAAGATGGTAGATGGTAGCTGGTTGTGTAGTGGGGCTAGATGGTAGACGGTTGTGTAGTGGGGCTAGATGGTAGATGGTTGTGTGGTGGGCCTAGATGGTAGATGGTAGCTGGTTGTGTAGTGGGGCTAGATGGTAGATGGTTGTGTAGTGGGGCTAGATGGTAGATGGTAGCTGGTTGTGTAGTGGGGCTAGATGGTAGATGGTTGTGAATTGGGGCTAGATGGTAGATGGTAGATGGTAGCTGGTTGTGTAGTGGGGCTAGATGGTAGCTGGTTGTGTAGTGTGGATAGATGGTAGAGGGTTGTGTAGTGGGGCTAGATGGTAGATGGTTGTGTAGTGGGGCTAGATGGTAGATGGTAGATGGTAGCTTGTTGTGTAGTGGGGCTAGATGGTAGATGGTTGTGTAGTGGGGCTAGATGGTAGATTGTTGTGTAGTGGGGCTAGATGGTAGATGGTTGTGTAGTGGGGCTAGATGGTAGATGGTAGATGGTTATGTAGTGGGAATAGATGGTAGCTGGTTGTGTAGTGGGGCTAGATGGTAGATGGTAGACGGTTGTGTGGTGGGGCTAGATGGTAGATGGTAGCTGGTTATGTAGTGGGGCTAGATGGTAGATGGTTGTGTAGTGGGGCTAGATGGTAGATGGTTGTGTAGTGGGGCTAGATGGTAGATGGTTGTGTGGTGGGGCTAGATGGTAGATGGTAGATGGTTGTGTAGTGGGGCTAGATGGTAGATGGTTGTGTAGTGGGGCTAGATGGTAGATGGTAGATGGTAGATGTTTGTGTAGTGGGGCTAGATGGTAGATGGTTTTGTGGTGGGGCTAGATGGTAGATGGTAGATGGTTGTGTGGTGGGGCTAGATGGTAGATGGTTGTGTAGTGGGGCTAGATGGTAGATGGTAGCTGGTTGTGTAGTGGGGATAGATGGTAGATGGTTGTATAGTGGGGCTAGATGGTAGATGGTTGTGTAGTGGGGCTAGATGGTAGATGGTAGCTGGTTGTGTAGTGGGGCTAGATGGTAGATGGTTGTGTGGTGGGGCTAGATGGTAGATGGTAGCTGGTTATGTAGTGGGGCTAGATGGTAGATGGTAGATGGTAGCTGGTTGTGTGGTGGTGCTAGATGGTAGATGGTTGTGTAGTGGGGCTAGATGGTAGATGGTTGTGTAGTTGGGCTAGATGGTAGATGGTAGATGGTTATGTAGTGGGGATAGATGGTAGCTGGTTGTGTAGTGGGGCTAGATGGTAGATGGTAGATGGTAGATGGTTGTGTGGTGGGGCTAGATGGTAGATTGTTGTGTAGTGGGGCTAGATGGTAGATGGTTGTGTAGTGGGGCTAGATGGTAGATGGTAGATGGTTGTGCAGTGGGGCTAGATGGTAGATGGTTGTGTGGTGGGGCTAGATGGTAGATGGTAGATGGTTGTGTAGTGGGGCTAGATGGTAGATGGTTGTGTAGTGGGGCTAGATGGTAGCTGGTTGTATAGTGGGGCTAGATGGTAGATGGTTGTGTAGTGGGGCTAGATGGTAGATGGAAGATGGTTGTGCATTGGAGCTAGATGGTAGATGGTTGTGTGGTGGGGCTAGATGGTAGATGGTTGTGTAGTGGGGCTAGATGGTAAATGGTTGTGTAGTGGGGCTAGATGGTAGATGGTAGCTGGATGTGTAGTGGGGCTAAATGGTAGATGGTTGTATAGTGGGGCTAGATGGTAGATGGTTGTGTAGTGGGGCTAGATGGTAACTGGTTGTGTAGTGGCGCTAGATGGTAGACGGTTGTGTAGTGGGGCTAGATGGTAGATGGTAGATGGTTGTGTAGTGGGGCTAGATGGTAGATGGTAGCTGGTTGTGTAGTGGGGATAGATGGTAGCTGGTTGTGTAGTGGGGCTAGATGGTAGATGTTTGTGTAGTGGGGATAGATGGTTGATGGTTGTGCAGTGGGGCTAGATGGTAGATGGTTGTTTAGTGGGGCTACATGGTAGATGGTAGATGGTTGTCTGGTGGGGCTAGATGGTGTAATGTTGTGCAGTGGGGCTAGATGGTAGATGTTGTGTCGTGGGGCTAGATGGTAGATGGTTGTGTAGTGGGGCTAGATGGTAGATGGTTGTGTAGTGGGGATAGATGGTAGATGGTAGATGGTTGTGTAGTGGGGCTAGATGGTAGATGGTTGTGTAGTGGGGCTAGATGGTAGATGGTTGTGTAGTGGGGCTAGATGGTAGATGGTTGTGTAGTGGGGCTAGATGGTAGCTGGTAGATTGTAGCTGGAAGTGTAGTTGGGCTAGATGGTAGATGGTTGTGTAGTGGGGCTAGATGGTAGATGGTAGCTGGTTGTGTAGTGGGGCTAGATGGTAGATGGTAGATGGTTGTGTAGTGGGGCTAGATGGTAGATGGTAGATGGTAGCTGGTTGTGTAGTGGGGCTAGATGGTAGATGGTTGTGTGGTGGGGCTAGATGGTAGATGGTAGCTGGTTATGTAGTGGGGCTAGATGGTAGACGGTAGATGGTAGCTTGTTGTGTAGTGGGGCTAGATGGTAGATGGTTGTGTAGTGGGGCTAGATGGTAGATTGTTGTGTAGTGGGGCTAGATGGTAGATGGTTGTGTAGTGGGGCTAGATGGTAGATGGTAGATGGTTATGTAGTGGGGATAGATGGTAGCTGGTTGTGTAGTGGGGCTAGATGGTAGATGGTAGACTGTTGTGTGGTGGGGCTAGATGGTAGATGGTAGCTGGTTATGTAGTGGGGCTAGATGGTAGATTGTTGTGTAGTGGGGCTATATGGTAGATGGTTGTGTAGTGGGGCTAGATGGTAGATGGTTGTGTGGTGGGGCTAGATGGTAGATGGTAGATGGTTGTGTAGTGGGGCTAGATGGTAGCTGGTTGTGTAGTGGGGATAGATGGTAGATGGTTGTATAGTGGGGCTAGATGGTAGATGGTTGTGTAGTGGGGCTAGATGGTAGATGGTAGCTGGTTGTGTAGTGGGGCTAGATGGTAGATGGTAGCTGGTTGTGTAGTGGGGCTAGATGGTAGATGGTTGTGTAGTGGGTATAGATGGTAGATGGTAGATGGTTGTGTAGTGGGGCTAGATGGTAGATGGTAGATGGTAGCTGGTTGTGTAGTGTTGCTAGATGGTAGATGGTTGTGTGGTGGGGCTAGATGGTAGATGGTAGCTGGTTGTGTAGAGGGGCTAGATGGTAGATGGTTGTGTGGTGGGGCTAGATGGTAGATGGTTGTGTAGTGGGGCTAGATGGTAGATGGTAGATGGTAGATGGTTATGCAGTGGGGATAGATGGTAGATGGTAGATGTTAGATGGTTGTGTGGGGCTAGATGGTAGATGGTAGATGGTAGATGGTTGTGTGGTGGGGCTAGATGGTAGATTGTAGCTGGTTATGTAGTGGGGCTAGATGGTAGATGGTTGTGTAGTGGGGCTAGATGGTAGATGGTTGTGTAGTGGGGCTAGATGGTAGATGGTTGTGTAGTGGGGCTAGATGGTAGATGGAAGATGGTTGTGCATTGGAGCTAGATGGTAGATGGTTGTGTGGTGGGGCTAGATGGTAGATGGTTGTGTAGTGGGGCTAGATGGTAAATGGTTGTGTAGTGGGGCTAGATGGTAGATAGTAGCTGGATGTGTAGTGGGGCTAAATGGTAGATGGTTGTATAGTGGGGCTAGATGGTAGATGGTTGTGTAGTGGGGCTAGATGGTAACTGGTTGTGTAGTGGCGCTAGATGGTAGACGGTTGTGTAGTGGGGCTAGATGGTAGATGGTAGATGGTTGTGTAGTGGGGCTAGATGGTAGATGGTAGCTGGTTGTGTAGTGGGGATAGATGGTAGCTGGTTGTGTAGTGGGGCTAGATGGTAGATGTTTGTGTAGTGGGGATAGATGGTTGACGGTTGTGCAGTGGTGCTAGATGGTAGATGGTTGTGTAGTGGGGCTACATGGTAGATGGTAGATGGTTGTCTGGTGGGGCTAGATGGTGTAATGTTGTGCAGTGGGGCTAGATGGTAGATGTTGTGTCGTGGGGCTAGATGGTAGATGGTAGATGGTTGTGTAGTGGGGCTAGATGGTAGATGGTTGTGTAGTGGGGATAGATGGTAGATGGTAGATGGTTGTGTAGTGGGGCTAGATGGTAGATGGTTGTGTAGTGGGGCTAGATGGTAGATGGTTGTGTAGTGGGGCTAGATGGTAGATGGTTGTGTAGTGGGGCTAGATGGTAGCTGGTAGATTGTAGCTGGAAGTGTAGTTGGGCTAGATGGTAGATGGTTGTGTAGTGGGGCTAGATGGTAGATGGTAGCTGGTTGTGTAGTGGGGCTAGATGGTAGATGGTAGATGGTTGTGTAGTGGGGCTAGATGGTAGATGGTAGATGGTAGCTGGTTGTGTAGTGGGGCTAGATGGTAGATGGTTGTGTGGTGGGGCTAGATGGTAGATGGTAGATGGTTGTGTAGTGGGGCTAGATGATAGATGGTAGATGGTTGTGTAGTGGGGCTAGATGGTAGATGGTTGTGTGGTGGGGCTAGATGGTAGATGGTAGCTGGTTATGTAGTGGGGCTAGATGGTAGATGGTAGATGGTAGCTGGTTGTGTGGTGGTGCTAGATGGTAGATGGTTGTGTAGTGGGGCTAGATGGTAGATGGTTGTGTAGTGGGGCTAGATGGTAGATGGTAGATGGTTATGTAGTGGGGATAGATGGTAGCTGGTTGTGTAGTGGGACTAGATGGTAGATGGTAGATGGTAGATGGTTGTGTGGTGGGGCGAGATGGTAGATTGTTGTGTAGTGGGGCTAGATGGTAGATGGTTGTGTAGTGGGGCTAGATGGTAGATGGTAGATGGTTGTGCAGTGGGGCTAGATGGTAGATGGTTGTGTGGTGGGGCTAGATGGTAGATGGTAGATGGTTGTGTAGTGGGGCTAGATGGTAGATGGTTGTGTAGTGGGGCTAGATGGTAGCTGGTTGTATAGTGGGGCTAGATGGTAGATGGTTGTATAGTGGGGCTAGATGGTAGATGGTTGTGTAGTGGGGCAAGATGGTAGATGGTAGCTGGTTGTGTAGTGGGGCTAGATGGTAGACGGTTGTGTAGTGGGTCTAGATGGTAGATGGTTGTGTGGTGGGCCTAGATGGTAGATGGTAGCTGGTTGTGTAGTGGGGCTAGATGGTAGATGGTTGTGTAGTGGGGCTAGATGGTAGATGGTAGCTGGTTGTGTAGTGGGGCTAGATGGTAGATGGTTGTGAATTGGGGCTAGATGGTAGATGGTAGATGGTAGCTGGTTGTGTAGTGGGGCTAGATGGTAGCTGGTTGTGTAGTGTGGATAGATGGTAGAGGGTTGTGTAGTGGGGCTAGATGGTAGATGGTTGTGTAGTGGGGCTAGATGGTAGATGGTAGATGGTAGCTTGTTGTGTAGTGGGGCTAGATGGTAGATGGTTGTGTAGTGGGGCTAGATGGTAGATTGTTGTGTAGTGGGGCTAGATGGTAGATGGTTGTGTAGTGGGGCTAGATGGTAGATGGTAGATGGTTATGTAGTGGGAATAGATGGTAGCTGGTTGTGTAGTGGGGCTAGATGGTAGATGGTAGACGGTTGTGTGGTGGGGCTAGATGGTAGATGGTAGCTGGTTATGTAGTGGGGCTAGATGGTAGATGGTTGTGTAGTGGGGCTAGATGGTAGATGGTTGTGTAGTGGGGCTAGATGGTAGATGGTTGTGTGGTGGGGCTAGATGGTAGATGGTAGATGGTTGTGTAGTGGGGCTAGATGGTAGATGGTTGTGTAGTGGGGCTAGATGGTAGATGGTAGATGGTAGATGTTTGTGTAGTGGGGCTAGATGGTAGATGGTTTTGTGGTGGGGCTAGATGGTAGATGGTAGATGGTTGTGTGGTGGGGCTAGATGGTAGATGGTTGTGTAGTGGGGCTAGATGGTAGATGGTAGCTGGTTGTGTAGTGGGGATAGATGGTAGATGGTTGTATAGTGGGGCTAGATGGTAGATGGTTGTGTAGTGGGGCTAGATGGTAGATGGTAGCTGGTTGTGTAGTGGGGCTAGATGGTAGATGGTTGTGTGGTGGGGCTAGATGGTAGATGGTAGCTGGTTATGTAGTGGGGCTAGATGGTAGATGGTAGATGGTAGCTGGTTGTGTGGTGGTGCTAGATGGTAGATGGTTGTGTAGTGGGGCTAGATGGTAGATGGTTGTGTAGTTGGGCTAGATGGTAGATGGTAGATGGTTATGTAGTGGGGATAGATGGTAGCTGGTTGTGTAGTGGGGCTAGATGGTAGATGGTAGATGGTAGATGGTTGTGTGGTGGGGCTAGATGGTAGATTGTTGTGTAGTGGGGCTAGATGGTAGATGGTTGTGTAGTGGGGCTAGATGGTAGATGGTAGATGGTTGTGCAGTGGGGCTAGATGGTAGATGGTTGTGTGGTGGGGCTAGATGGTAGATGGTAGATGGTTGTGTAGTGGGGCTAGATGGTAGATGGTTGTGTAGTGGGGCTAGATGGTAGCTGGTTGTATAGTGGGGCTAGATGGTAGATGGTTGTATAGTGGGGCTAGATGGTAGATGGTTGTGTAGTGGGGCTAGATGGTAGATGGTAGCTGGTTGTGTAGTGGGGCTAGATGGTAGACGGTTGTGTAGTGGGGCTAGATGGTACATGGTTGTGTGGTGGGGCTAGATGGTAGATGGTAGCTGGTTGTGTAGTGGAGCTAGATGGTAGATGGTTATGTAGTGGGGCTAGATGGTAGATGGTAGCTGGTTGTGTAATGGGGCTAGTTGGTAGATGGTTGTGTAGTGGGGCTAGATGGTAGATGGTAGATGGTAGCTGGTTGTGTAGTGGGGCTAGATGGTAGCTGGTTGTGTATTGTGGATAGATGGTAGAGGGTTGTGTAGTGGGGCTAGATGGTAGATGGTTGTGTAGTGGGGCTAGATGGTACATGGTTGTGTGGTGGGGCTAGATGGTAGATGGTAGCTGGTTGTGTAGTGGAGCTAGATGGTAGATGGTTATGTAGTGGGGCTAGATGGTAGATGGTAGCTGGTTGTGTAATGGGGCTAGTTGGTAGATGGTTGTGTAGTGGGGCTAGATGGTAGATGGTAGATGGTAGCTGGTTGTGTAGTGGGGCTAGATGGTAGCTGGTTGTGTATTGTGGATAGATGGTAGAGGGTTGTGTAGTGGGGCTAGATGGTAGATGGTTGTGTGGTGGGGCTAGATGGTAGATGGTAGATGGTTGTGTGGTGGGGCTAGATGGTAGATGGTTGTGTAGTGGGGCTAGATGGTAGATGGTAGCTGGTTGTGTAGTGGGGATAGATGGTAGATGGTTGTATAGTGGGGCTAGATGGTAGATGGTTGTGTAGTGGGGCTAGATGGTAGATGGTAGCTGGTTGTGTAGTGGGGCTAGATGGTAGATGGTATCTGGTTGTGTAGTGGGGCTAGATGGTAGACTGTTGTGTGGTGGGGCTAGATGGTAGATGGTAGATGGTAGCTGGTTGTGTGGTGGTGCAAGATGGTAGATGGATGTGTAGTGGGGCTAGATGGTAGATGGTTGTGTAGTTGGGCTAGATGGTAGATGGTAGATGGTTATGTAGTGGGGATAGATGGTAGCTGGTCGTGTAGTGGGGCTAGATGGTAGATGGTAGATGGTAGATGGTTGTGTGGTGGGGCTAGATGGTAGATTGTTGTGTAGTGGGGCTAGATGGTAGATGGTAGCTGGTTGTGTAGTGGGGCTAGATGGTAGACGGTTGTGTAGTGGGGCTAGATGGTAGATGGTTGTGTAGTGGGGCTAGATGGTAGATGGTAGCTGGATGTGTAGTGGGGCTAAATGGTAGATGGTTGTATAGTGGGGCTAGATGGTAGATGGTTGTGTAGTGGGGATAGATGGTAGCTGGTTGTGTAGTGGGGCTAGATGGTAGACGGTTGTTTAGTGGGGCTAGATGGTAGATGGTAGATGGTTGTGTAGTGGGGCTAGATGGTAGATGGTAGCTGGTTGTGTAGTGGGGATAGATGGTAGCTGGTTGTGTAGTGGGGCTAGATGGTAGATGGTTGTGTAGTGGGGATAGATGGTAGATGGTTGTGCAGTGGGGCTAGATGGTAGATGGTTGTGTAGTGGGGCTAGATGGTAGATGGTAGATGGTTGTGTAGTGGGGCTAGATGGTGTAATGTTGTGCAGTGGGGCTAGATGGTAGATGTTGTGTCGTGGGGCTAGATGGTAGATGGTAGATGGTTGTGTAGTGGGGCTAGATGGTAGATGGTTGTGTAGTGGGGATAGATGGTAGATGGTAGATGGTTGTGTAGTGGGGCTAGATGGTAGATGGTTGTGTAGTGGGGCTAGATGGTAGATGGTTGTGTAGTGGGGCTAGATGGTAGATGGTAGCTGGTTGTGTAGTGGGGCTAGATGGTAGCTGGTAGATTGTAGCTGGAAGTGTAGTTGGGCTAGATGGTAGATGGTTGTGTAGTGGGGCTAGATGGTAGATGGTAGCTGGTTGTGTAGTGGGGCTAGATGGTAGATGGTAGATGGTTGTGTAGTGGGGCTAGATGGTAGATGGTAGATGGTAGCTGGTTGTGTAGTGGGGCTAGATGGTAGATGGTTGTGTGGTGGGGCTAGATGGTAGATGGTAGCTGGTTATGTAGTGGGGCTAGATGGTAGATGGTAGATGGTAGCTTGTTGTGTAGTGGGGCTAGATGGTAGATGGTTGTGTAGTGGGGCTAGATGGTAGATTGTTGTGTAGTGGGGCTAGATGGTAGATGGTTGTGTAGTGGGGCTAGATGGTAGATGGTAGCTGGTTGTGTAGTGGGGCTAGATGGTAGACGGTTGTGTAGTGGGGCTAGATGGTAGATGGTTGTGTAGTGGGGCTAGATGGTAGATGGTAGCTGGTTGTGTAGTGGGGCTAGATGGTAGATGGTAGCTGGTTGTGTAGTGGGGCTAGATGGTAGATGGTTGTGTGGTGGGGCTAGATGGTAGATGGTAGATGGTAGCTGGTTGTGTGGTGGTGCTAGATGGTAGATGGATGTGTAGTGGGGCTAGATGGTAGATGGTTGTGTAGTTGGGCTAGATGGTAGATGGTAGATGGTTATGTAGTGGGGATAGATGGTAGCTGGTTGTGTAGTGGGGCTAGATGGTAGATGGTAGATGGTAGATGGTTGTGTGGTGGGGCTAGATGGTAGATTGTTGTGTAGTGGGGCTAGATGGTAGATGGTAGCTGGTTGTGTAGTGGGGCTAGATGGTAGACGGTTGTGTAGTGGGGCTAGATGGTAGATGGTTGTGTAGTGGGGCTAGATGGTAGATGGTAGCTGGATGTGTAGTGGGGCTAAATGGTAGATGGTTGTATAGTGGGGCTAGATGGTAGATGGTTGTGTAGTGGGGATAGATGTTAGCTGGTTGTGTAGTGGGGCTAGATGGTAGACGGTTGTGTAGTGGGGCTAGATGGTAGATGGTAGATGGTTGTGTAGTGGGGCTAGATGGTAGATGGTAGCTGGTTGTGTAGTGGGGATAGATGGTAGCTGGTTGTGTAGTGGGGCTAGATGGTAGATGGTTGTGTAGTGGGGATAGATGGTAGATGGTTGTGCAGTGGGGCTAGATGGTAGATGGTTGTGTAGTGGGGCTAGATGGTAGATGGTAGATGGTTGTGTAGTGGGGCTAGATGGTGTAATGTTGTGCAGTGGGGCTAGATGGTAGATGTTGTGTCGTGGGGCTAGATGGTAGATGGTAGATGGTTGTGTAGTGGGGCTAGATGGTAGATGGTTGTGTAGTGGGGATAGATGGTAGATGGTAGATGGTTGTGTAGTGGGGCTAGATGGTAGATGGTTGTGTAGTGGGGCTAGATGGTAGATGGTTGTGTAGTGGGGCTAGATGGTAGATGGTAGCTGGTTGTGTAGTGGGGCTAGATGGTAGCTGGTAGATTGTAGATGGAAGTGTAGTTGGGCTAGATGGTAGATGGTTGTGTAGTGGGGCTAGATGGTAGATGGTAGCTGGTTGTGTAGTGGGGCTAGATGGTAGATGGTAGATGGTTGTGTAGTGGGGCTAGATGGTAGATGGTAGATGGTAGCTGGTTGTGTAGTGGGGCTAGATGGTAGATGGTTGTGTGGTGGGGCTAGATGGTAGATGGTAGCTGGTTATGTAGTGGGGCTAGATGGTAGATGGTAGATGGTAGCTTGCTGTGTAGTGGGGCTAGATGGTAGATGGTTGTGTAGTGGGGCTAGATGGTAGATTGTTGTGTAGTGGGGCTAGATGGTAGATGGTTGTGTAGTGGGGCTAGATGGTAGATGGTAGATGGTTATGTAGTGGGGATAGATGGTAGCTGGTTGTGTAGTGGGGCTAGATGGTAGATGGTAGACTGTTGTGTGGTGGGGCTAGATGGTAGATGGTAGCTGGTTATGTAGTGGGGCTAGATGGTAGATGGTTGTGTAGTGGGGCTAGATGGTAGATGGTTGTGTAGTGGGGCTAGATGGTAGATGGTTGTGTGGTGGGGCTAGATGGTAGATGGTTGTGTAGTGGGGCTAGATGGTAGATGGTTGTGTAGTGGGGCTAGATGGTAGATGGTAGATGGTTGTGTAGTGGGGCTAGATGGTAGATGGTTGTGTGGTGGGGCTAGATGGTAGATGGTAGATGGTTGTGTGGTGGGGCTAGATGGTAGATGGTAGCTGGTTGTGTAGTGGGGATAGATGGTAGATGGTTGTATAGTGGGGCTAGATGGTAGATGGTTGTGTAGTGGTGCTAGATGGAAGATGGTAGCTGGTTGTGTAGTGGGTCTAGATGGTAGATGGTAGCTGGTTGTGTAGTGGGGCTAGATGGTAGATGGTTGTGTGGTGGGGCTAGATGGTAGATGGTTGATGGTAGCTGGTTGTGTAGTGGGGCTAGATGGTAGATGGTTGTGTGGTGGGGCTAGATGGTAGATGGTAGCTGGTTATGTAGTGGGGCTAGATGGTAGATGGTAGATGGTAGCTTGTTGTGTAGTGGGGCTAGATGGTAGATGGTTGTGTAGTGGGGCTAGATGGTAGATTGTTGTGTAGTGGGCCTAGATGGTAGATGGTTGTGTAGTGGGGCTAGATGGTAGATGGTAGATGGTTATGTAGTGGGGATAGATGGTAACTGGTTGTGTAGTGGGGCTAGATGGTAGATGGTAGACTGTTGTGTGGTGGGGCTAGATGGTAGATGGTAGCTGGTTATGTAGTGGGGCTAGATGGTAGATGGTTGTGTAGTGGGGCTAGATGGTAGATGGTTGTGTAGTGGGGCTAGATGGTAGATGGTTGTGTGGTGGGGCTAGATGGTAGATGGTAGATGGTTGTGTAGTGGGGCTAGATGGTAGATGGTTGTGTAGTGGGGCTAGATGGTAGATGGTATATGGTAGCTGGTTGTGTAGTGGGGCTAGATGGTAGCTGGTTGTGTAGTGTGGATAGATGGTAGAGGGTTGTGTAGTGGGGCTAGATGGTAGATGGTTGTGTAGTGGGGCTAGATGGTAGATGGTAGATGGTTGTGTAGTGGGGATAGATGGTAGATGGTAGATGGTTGTGTAGTGGGGCTAGATGTTAGATGGTTGTGTAGTGGGGCTAGATGGTAGATGGTAGATGGTAGCTGGTTGTGTAGTGGGGCTAGATGGTAGCTGGTTGTGTAGTGTGGATAGATGGTAGAGGGTTGTGTAGTGGGGCTAGATGGTAGATGGTTGTGTAGTGGGGATAGATGGTAGATGGTTGTGTAGTGGGGCTAGATGGTAGATGGTAGCTGGTTGTGTAGTGGGGCTAGATGGTAGATGGTTGTGTAGTGGGGATAGATGGTAGATGGTTGTGCAGTGGGGCTAGATGGTAGATGTTGTGTAGTGGGGCTAGATGGTAGATGGTAGCTGGTTGTGTAGTGGGGCTAGATGGTAGATGGTTGTGTAGTGGGGATAGATGGTAGATGGTAGATGGTTGTGTAGTGGGGCTTTATGGTAGATGGTTGTGTAGTGGGGCTAGATGGTAGATGGTTGTGTAGTGGGGCTAGATGGTAGATGGTAGCTGGTTGTGTAGTGGGGCTAGATGGTAGCTGGTAGATTGTAGCTGGAAGTGTAGTTGGGCTAGAAAGTAGATGGTTGTGTAGTGGGGCTAGATGGTAGATGGTAGCTGGTTGTGTAGTGGGGCTAGATGGTAGATGGTAGATGGTTGTGTAGTGGGGCTAGATGGTAGATGGTAGATGGTAGCTGGTTGTGTAGTGGGGCTAGATGGTAGATGGTTGTGTGGTGGGGCTAGATGGTAGATGGTAGCTGGTTATGTAGTGGGGCTAGATGGTAGATGGTAGATGGTAGCTGGTTGTGTGGTGGGGCTAGATGGTAGATGGTTGTGTAGTGGGGCTAAATGGTAGATTGTTGTGTAGTGGGGCTAGATGGTAGATGGTTGTGTAGTGGGGCTAGATGGTAGATGGTAGATGGTTATGTAGTGGGGATAGATGGTAGCTGGTTGTGTAGTGGGGCTAGATGGTAGATGGTAGACGGTTGTGTGGTGGGGCTAGATGGTAGATGGTAGCTGGTTATGTAGTGGGGGTAGATGGTAGATGGTTGTGTAGTGGGGCTAGATGGTAGATGGTTGTGTAGTGGGGCTAGATGGTAGATGGTTGTGTGGTGGGGCTAGATGGTAGATGGTAGATGGTTGTGTAGTGGGGCTAGATGGTAGATAGTTGTGTAGTGGGGCTAGATGGTAGATGGTAGATGGTTGTGTAGTGGGGCTAGATGGTAGATGGTTGTGTGGTGGGGCTAGATGGTAGATGGTAGATGGTTGTGTGGTGGGGCTAGATGGTAGATGGTTGTGTAATGGGGCTAGATGGTAGATGGTAGCTGGTTGTGTAGTGGGGATAGATGGTAGATGGTTGTATAGTGGGGCTAGATGGTAGATGGTTGTGTAGTGGGGCAAGATGGTAGATGGTAGCTGGTTGTGTAGTGGGGCTAGATGGTAGATGGTAGCTGGTTGTGTAGTGGGGCTAGATGGTAGATGGTTGTGTGGTGGGGCTAGATGGTAGATGGTAGATGGTAGCTGGTTTTGTGGTGGTGCTAGATGGTAGATGGTTGTGTAGTGGGGCTAGATGGTAGATGGTTGTGTAGTGGGGCTAGATGGTAGATGGTAGATGGTTATGTAGTGGGGATAGATGGTAGCTGGTTGTGTAGTGGGGCTAGATGGTAGATGGTAGATGGTAGATGGTTGTGTGGTGGGGCTAGATGGTAGATTGTTGTGTAGTGGGGCTAGATGGTAGATGGTTGTGTAGTGGGGCTAGATGGTAGATGGTAGATGGTTGTGCAGTGGGGCTAGATGGTAGATGGTTGTGTGGTGGGGCTAGATGGTAGATGGTAGATGGTTGTGTAGTGGGGCTAGATGGTAGATGGTTGTGTAGTGGGGCTAGATGGTAGCTCGTTGTATAGTGGGGCTAGATGGTAGATGGTTGTATAGTGGGGCTAGATGGTAGATGGTTGTGTAGTGGGGCAAGATGGTAGATGGTAGCTGGTTGTGTAGTGGGGATAGATGGTAGATGGTTGTATAGTGGGGCTAGATGGTAGATGGTTGTGTAGTGGTGCTAGATGGAAGATGGTAGCTGGTTGTGTAGTGGGTCTAGATGGTAGATGGTAGCTGGTTGTGTAGTGGGGCTAGATGGTAGATGGTTGTGTGGTGGGGCTAGATGGTAGATGGTTGATGGTAGCTGGTTGTGTAGTGGGGCTAGATGGTAGATGGTTGTGTGGTGGGGCTAGATGGTAGATGGTAGCTGGTTATGTAGTGGGGCTAGATGGTAGATGGTAGATGGTAGCTTGTTGTGTAGTGGGGCTAGATGGTAGATGGTTGTGTAGTGGGGCTAGATGGTAGATTGTTGTGTAGTGGGCCTAGATGGTAGATGGTTGTGTAGTGGGGCTAGATGGTAGATGGTAGATGGTTATGTAGTGGGGATAGATGGTAACTGGTTGTGTAGTGGGGCTAGATGGTAGATGGTAGACTGTTGTGTGGTGGGGCTAGATGGTAGATGGTAGCTGGTTATGTAGTGGGGCTAGATGGTAGATGGTTGTGTAGTGGGGCTAGATGGTAGATGGTTGTGTAGTGGGGCTAGATGGTAGATGGTTGTGTGGTGGGGCTAGATGGTAGATGGTAGATGGTTGTGTAGTGGGGCTAGATGGTAGATGGTAGATGGTTATGTAGTGGGGATAGATGGTAGCTGGTTGTGTAGTGGGGCTAGATGGTAGATGGTAGACGGTTGTGTGGTGGGGCTAGATGGTAGATGGTAGCTGGTTATGTAGTGGGGGTAGATGGTAGATGGTTGTGTAGTGGGGCTAGATGGTAGATGGTTGTGTAGTGGGGCTAGATGGTAGATGGTTGTGTGGTGGGGCTAGATGGTAGATGGTAGATGGTTGTGTAGTGGGGCTAGATGGTAGATAGTTGTGTAGTGGGGCTAGATGGTAGATGGTAGATGGTTGTGTAGTGGGGCTAGATGGTAGATGGTTGTGTGGTGGGGCTAGATGGTAGATGGTAGATGGTTGTGTGGTGGGGCTAGATGGTAGATGGTTGTGTAATGGGGCTAGATGGTAGATGGTAGCTGGTTGTGTAGTGGGGATAGATGGTAGATGGTTGTATAGTGGGGCTAGATGGTAGATGGTTGTGTAGTGGGGCAAGATGGTAGATGGTAGCTGGTTGTGTAGTGGGGCTAGATGGTAGATGGTAGCTGGTTGTGTAGTGGGGCTAGATGGTAGATGGTTGTGTGGTGGGGCTAGATGGTAGATGGTAGATGGTAGCTGGTTTTGTGGTGGTGCTAGATGGTAGATGGTTGTGTAGTGGGGCTAGATGGTAGATGGTTGTGTAGTGGGGCTAGATGGTAGATGGTAGATGGTTATGTAGTGGGGATAGATGGTAGCTGGTTGTGTAGTGGGGCTAGATGGTAGATGGTAGATGGTAGATGGTTGTGTGGTGGGGCTAGATGGTAGATTGTTGTGTAGTGGGGCTAGATGGTAGATGGTTGTGTAGTGGGGCTAGATGGTAGATGGTAGATGGTTGTGCAGTGGGGCTAGATGGTAGATGGTTGTGTGGTGGGGCTAGATGGTAGATGGTAGATGGTTGTGTAGTGGGGCTAGATGGTAGATGGTTGTGTAGTGGGGCTAGATGGTAGCTCGTTGTATAGTGGGGCTAGATGGTAGATGGTTGTATAGTGGGGCTAGATGGTAGATGGTTGTGTAGTGGGGCAAGATGGTAGATGGTAGCTGGTTGTGTAGTGGGGATAGATGGTAGATGGTTGTATAGTGGGGCTAGATGGTAGATGGTTGTGTAGTGGTGCTAGATGGAAGATGGTAGCTGGTTGTGTAGTGGGTCTAGATGGTAGATGGTAGCTGGTTGTGTAGTGGGGCTAGATGGTAGATGGTTGTGTGGTGGGGCTAGATGGTAGATGGTTGATGGTAGCTGGTTGTGTAGTGGGGCTAGATGGTAGATGGTTGTGTGGTGGGGCTAGATGGTAGATGGTAGCTGGTTATGTAGTGGGGCTAGATGGTAGATGGTAGATGGTAGCTTGTTGTGTAGTGGGGCTAGATGGTAGATGGTTGTGTAGTGGGGCTAGATGGTAGATTGTTGTGTAGTGGGCCTAGATGGTAGATGGTTGTGTAGTGGGGCTAGATGGTAGATGGTAGATGGTTATGTAGTGGGGATAGATGGTAACTGGTTGTGTAGTGGGGCTAGATGGTAGATGGTAGACTGTTGTGTGGTGGGGCTAGATGGTAGATGGTAGCTGGTTATGTAGTGGGGCTAGATGGTAGATGGTTGTGTAGTGGGGCTAGATGGTAGATGGTTGTGTAGTGGGGCTAGATGGTAGATGGTTGTGTGGTGGGGCTAGATGGTAGATGGTAGATGGTTGTGTAGTGGGGCTAGATGGTAGATGGTTGTGTAGTGGGGCTAGATGGTAGATGGTATATGGTAGCTGGTTGTGTAGTGGGGCTAGATGGTAGCTGGTTGTGTAGTGTGGATAGATGGTAGAGGGTTGTGTAGTGGGGCTAGATGGTAGATGGTTGTGTAGTGGGGCTAGATGGTAGATGGTAGATGGTTGTGTAGTGGGGATAGATGGTAGATGGTAGATGGTTGTGTAGTGGGGCTAGATGTTAGATGGTTGTGTAGTGGGGCTAGATGGTAGATGGTAGATGGTAGCTGGTTGTGTAGTGGGGCTAGATGGTAGCTGGTTGTGTAGTGTGGATAGATGGTAGAGGGTTGTGTAGTGGGGCTAGATGGTAGATGGTTGTGTAGTGGGGATAGATGGTAGATGGTTGTGTAGTGGGGCTAGATGGTAGATGGTAGCTGGTTGTGTAGTGGGGCTAGATGGTAGATGGTTGTGTAGTGGGGATAGATGGTAGATGGTTGTGCAGTGGGGCTAGATGGTAGATGTTGTGTAGTGGGGCTAGATGGTAGATGGTAGCTGGTTGTGTAGTGGGGCTAGATGGTAGATGGTTGTGTAGTGGGGATAGATGGTAGATGGTAGATGGTTGTGTAGTGGGGCTTTATGGTAGATGGTTGTGTAGTGGGGCTAGATGGTAGATGGTTGTGTAGTGGGGCTAGATGGTAGATGGTAGCTGGTTGTGTAGTGGGGCTAGATGGTAGCTGGTAGATTGTAGCTGGAAGTGTAGTTGGGCTAGAAAGTAGATGGTTGTGTAGTGGGGCTAGATGGTAGATGGTAGCTGGTTGTGTAGTGGGGCTAGATGGTAGATGGTAGATGGTTGTGTAGTGGGGCTAGATGGTAGATGGTAGATGGTAGCTGGTTGTGTAGTGGGGCTAGATGGTAGATGGTTGTGTGGTGGGGCTAGATGGTAGATGGTAGCTGGTTATGTAGTGGGGCTAGATGGTAGATGGTAGATGGTAGCTGGTTGTGTGGTGGGGCTAGATGGTAGATGGTTGTGTAGTGGGGCTAAATGGTAGATTGTTGTGTAGTGGGGCTAGATGGTAGATGGTTGTGTAGTGGGGCTAGATGGTAGATGGTAGATGGTTATGTAGTGGGGATAGATGGTAGCTGGTTGTGTAGTGGGGCTAGATGGTAGATGGTAGACGGTTGTGTGGTGGGGCTAGATGGTAGATGGTAGCTGGTTATGTAGTGGGGGTAGATGGTAGATGGTTGTGTAGTGGGGCTAGATGGTAGATGGTTGTGTAGTGGGGCTAGATGGTAGATGGTTGTGTGGTGGGGCTAGATGGTAGATGGTAGATGGTTGTGTAGTGGGGCTAGATGGTAGATAGTTGTGTAGTGGGGCTAGATGGTAGATGGTAGATGGTTGTGTAGTGGGGCTAGATGGTAGATGGTTGTGTGGTGGGGCTAGATGGTAGATGGTAGATGGTTGTGTGGTGGGGCTAGATGGTAGATGGTTGTGTAATGGGGCTAGATGGTAGATGGTAGCTGGTTGTGTAGTGGGGATAGATGGTAGATGGTTGTATAGTGGGGCTAGATGGTAGATGGTTGTGTAGTGGGGCAAGATGGTAGATGGTAGCTGGTTGTGTAGTGGGGCTAGATGGTAGATGGTAGCTGGTTGTGTAGTGGGGCTAGATGGTAGATGGTTGTGTGGTGGGGCTAGATGGTAGATGGTAGATGGTAGCTGGTTTTGTGGTGGTGCTAGATGGTAGATGGTTGTGTAGTGGGGCTAGATGGTAGATGGTTGTGTAGTGGGGCTAGATGGTAGATGGTAGATGGTTATGTAGTGGGGATAGATGGTAGCTGGTTGTGTAGTGGGGCTAGATGGTAGATGGTAGATGGTAGATGGTTGTGTGGTGGGGCTAGATGGTAGATTGTTGTGTAGTGGGGCTAGATGGTAGATGGTTGTGTAGTGGGGCTAGATGGTAGATGGTAGATGGTTGTGCAGTGGGGCTAGATGGTAGATGGTTGTGTGGTGGGGCTAGATGGTAGATGGTAGATGGTTGTGTAGTGGGGCTAGATGGTAGATGGTTGTGTAGTGGGGCTAGATGGTAGCTCGTTGTATAGTGGGGCTAGATGGTAGATGGTTGTATAGTGGGGCTAGATGGTAGATGGTTGTGTAGTGGGGCAAGATGGTAGATGGTAGCTGGTTGTGTAGTGGGGCTAGATGGTAGACGGATGTGTAGTGGGGCTAGATGGTAGATGGTTGTGTGGTGGGGCTAGATGGTAGATGGTAGCTGGTTGTGTAGTGGGGCCAGATGGTAGATGGTTGTGTAGTGGGGCTAGATGGTAGATGGTAGCTGGTTGTGTAGTGGGGCTAGATGGTAGATGGTTGTGTAGTGGGGCTAGATGGTAGATGGTAGATGGTAGCTGGTTGTGTAGTGGGGCTAGATGGTAGCTGGTTGTGTAGTGTGGATAGATGGTAGAGGGTTGTGTAGTGGGGCTAGATGGTAGATGGTTGTGTAGTGGGGCTAGATGGTAGATGGTAGATGGTTGTGTAGTGGGGATAGATGGTAGATGGTAGATGGTTGTGTAGTGGGGCTAGATGGTAGATGGTTGTGTAGTGGGGCTAGATGGTAGATGGTAGATGGTAGCTGGTTGTGTAGTGGGGCTAGATGGTAGCTGGTTGTGTAGTGTGGATAGATGGTAGAGGGTTGTGTAGTGGGGCTAGATGGTAGATGGTTGTGTAGTGGGGCTAGATGGTAGATGGTTGTGTAGTGGGGCTAGATGGTAGATGGTAGCTGGTTGTGTAGTGGGGCTAGATGGTAGATGGTAGCTGGTTGTGTAGTGGGGCTAGATGGTAGATGGTTGTGTGGTGGGGCTAGATGGTAGATGGTAGATGGTAGCTGGTTGTGTGGTGGTGCTAGATGGTAGATGGTTGTGTAGTGGGGCTAGATGGTAGATGGTTGTGTAGTGGGGCTAGATGGTAGATGGTAGATGGTTATGTAGTGGGGATAGATGGTAGCTGGTTGTGTAGTGGGGCTAGATGGTAGATGGTAGATGGTAGATGGTTGTGTGGTGGGGCTAGATGGTAGATTGTTGTGTAGTGGGGCTAGATGGTAGATGGTTGTGTAGTGGGGCTAGATGGTAGATGGTAGATGGTTGTACAGTGGGGCTAGATGGTAGATGGTTGTGTGGTGGGGCTAGATGGTAGATGGTAGATGGTTGTGTAGTGGGGCTAGATGGTAGATGGTTGTGTAGTGGGGCTAGATGGTAGCTCGTTGTATAGTGGGGCTAGATGGTAGATGGTTGTATAGTGGGGCTAGATGGTAGATGGTTGTGTAGTGGGGCAAGATGGTAGATGGTAGCTGGTTGTGTAGTGGGGCTAGATGGTAGACGGATGTGTAGTGGGGCAAGATGGTAGATGGTTGTGTGGTGGGGCTAGATGGTAGATGGTAGCTGGTTGTGTAGTGGGGCCAGATGGTAGATGGTTGTGTAGTGGGGCTAGATGGTAGATGGTAGCTGGTTGTGTAGTGGGGCTAGATGGTAGATGGTTGTGTAGTGGGGCTAGATGGTAGATGGTAGATGGTAGCTGGTTGTGTAGTGGGGCTAGATGGTAGCTGGTTGTGTAGTGTGGATAGATGGTAGAGGGTTGTGTAGTGGGGCTAGATGGTAGATGGTTGTGTAGTGGGGCTAGATGGTAGATGGTAGATGGTTGTGTAGTGGGGATAGATGGTAGATGGTAGATGGTTGTGTAGTGGGGCTAGATGGTAGATGGTTGTGTAGTGGGGCTAGATGGTAGATGGTAGATGGTAGCTGGTTGTGTAGTGGGGCTAGATGGTAGCTGGTTGTGTAGTGTGGATAGATGGTAGAGGGTTGTGTAGTGGGGCTAGATGGTAGATGGTTGTGTAGTGGGGCTAGATGGTAGATGGTTGTGTAGTGGGGCTAGATGGTAGATGGTAGCTGGTTGTGTAGTGGGGCTAGATGGTAGATGGTTGTGTAGTGGGGATAGATGGTAGATGGTTGTGCAGTGGGGCTAATTGGTAGATGTTGTGTTTTGTGGGGCTAGATGGTAGATGGTAGCTGGTTGTGTAGTGGGGCTAGATGGTAGATGGTTGTGTAGTGGGGATAGATGGTAGATGGTAGATGGTTGTGTAGTGGGGCTTTATGGTAGATGGTTGTGTAGTGGGGCTAGATGGTAGATGGTTGTGTAGTGGGGCTAGATGGTAGATGGTAGCTGGTTGTGTAGTGGGGCTAGATGGTAGCTGGTAGATTGTAGCTGGAAGTGTAGTTGGGCTAGATGGTAGATGGTTGTGTAGTGGGGCTAGATGGTAGACTGTAGCTGGTTGTGTAGTGGGGCTAGATGGTAGATGGTAGATGGTTGTGTAGTGGGGCTAGATGGTAGATGGTAGATGGTAGCTGGTTGTGTAGTGGGGCTAGATGGTAGATGGTTGTGTGGTGGGGCTAGATGGTAGATGGTAGCTGGTTATGTAGTGGGGCTAGATGGTAGATGGTAGATGGTAGCTGGTTGTGTAGTGGGGCTAGATGGTAGATGGTTGTGTAGTGGGGCTAGATGGTAGATGGTTGTGTAGTGGGGCTAGATGGTAGATGGTAGATGGTTATGTAGTGGGGATAGATGGTAGCTGGTTGTGTAGTGGGGCTAGATGGTAGATGGTAGATGGTAGATGGTTGTGTGGTGGGGCTAGATGGTAGATTGTTGTGTAGTGGGGCTAGATGGTAGATGGTTGTGTAGTGGGGCTAGATGGTAGATGGTAGATGGTTGTGCAGTGGGGCTAGATGGTAGATGGTTGTGTGGTGGGGCTAGATGGTAGATGGTAGATGGTTGTGTAGTGGGGCTAGATGGTAGATGGTTGTGTAGTGGGGCTAGATGGTAGCTCGTTGTATAGTGGGGCTAGATGGTAGATGGTTGTATAGTGGGGCTAGATGGTAGATGGTTGTGTAGTGGGGCAAGATGGTAGATGGTAGCTGGTTGTGTAGTGGGGCTAGATGGTAGACGGATGTGTAGTGGGGCAAGATGGTAGATGGTTGTGTGGTGGGGCTAGATGGTAGATGGTAGCTGGTTGTCTAGTGGGGCCAGATGGTAGATGGTTGTGTAGTGGGGCTAGATGGTAGATGGTAGCTGGTTGTGTAGTGGGGCTAGATGGTAGATGGTTGTGTAGTGGGGCTAGATGGTAGATGGTAGATGGTAGCTGGTTGTGTAGTGGGGCTAGATGGTAGCTGGTTGTGTAGTGTGGATAGATGGTAGAGGGTTGTGTAGTGGGGCTAGATGGTAGATGGTTGTGTAGTGGGGCTAGATGGTAGATGGTAGATGGTTGTGTAGTGGGGATAGATGGTAGATGGTAGATGGTTGTGTAGTGGGGCTAGATGGTAGATGGTTGTGTAGTGGGGCTAGATGGTAGATGGTAGATGGTAGCTGGTTGTGTAGTGGGGCTAGATGGTAGCTGGTTGTGTAGTGTGGATAGATGGTAGAGGGTTGTGTAGTGGGGCTAGATGGTAGATGGTTGTGTAGTGGGGCTAGATGGTAGATGGTTGTGTAGTGGGGCTAGATGGTAGATGGTAGCTGGTTGTGTAGTGGGTCTAGATGGTAGATGGTTGTGTAGTGGGGATAGATGGTAGATGGTAGATGGTTGTGTAGTGGGGCTTTATGGTAGATGGTTGTGTAGTGGGGCTAGATGGTAGATGGTTGTGTAGTGGGGCTAGATGGTAGATGGTAGCTGGTTGTGTAGTGGGGCTAGATGGTAGCTGGTAGATTGTAGCTGGAAGTGTAGTTGGGCTAGATGGTAGATGGTTGTGTAGTGGGGCTAGATGGTAGACTGTAGCTGGTTGTGTAGTGGGGCTAGATGGTAGATGGTAGATGGTTGTGTAGTGGGGCTAGATGGTAGATGGTAGATGGTAGCTGGTTGTGTAGTGGGGCTAGATGGTAGATGGTTGTGTGGTGGGGCTAGATGGTAGATGGTAGCTGGTTATGTAGTGGGGCTAGATGGTAGATGGTAGATGGTAGCTGGTTGTGTAGTGGGGCTAGATGGTAGATGGTTGTGTAGTGGGGCTAGATGGTAGATTGTTGTGTAGTGGGGCTAGATGGTAGATGGTTGTGTAGTGGGGCTAGATGGTAGATGGTAGATGGTTATGTAGTGGGGATAGATGGTAGCTGGTTGTGTAGTGGGGCTAGATGGTAGATGGTAGACGGTTGTGTGGTGGGGCTAGATGGTAGATGGTAACTGGTTATGTAGTGGGGGTAGATGGTAGATGGTTGTGTAGTGGGGCTAGATGGTAGATGGTTGTGTAGTGGGGCTAGATGGTAGATGGTTGTGTGGTGGGGCTAGATGGTAGATGGTAGATGGTTGTGTAGTGGGGCTAGATGGTAGATGGTTGTGTAGTGGGGCTAGATGGTAGATGGTAGATGGTTGTGTAGTGGGGCTAGATGGTAGATGGTTGTGTGGTGGGGCTAGATGGTAGATGGTAGATGGTTGTGTTGTGGGGCTAAATGGTAGATGGTTGTGTAGTGGGGCTAGATGGTAGATGGTAGCTGGTTGTGTAGTGGGGATAGATGGTAGATGGTTGTATAGTGGGGCTAGATGGTAGATGGTTGTGTAGTGGGGCTAGATGGTAGATGGTAGCTGGTTGTGTAGTGGGGCTAGATGGTAGATGGTAGCTGGTTGTGTAGTGGGGCTAGATGGTAGATGGTTGTGTGGTGGGGCTAGATGGTAGATGGTAGCTGGTTATGTAGTGGGGCTAGATGGTAGATGGTAGATGGTAGCTGGTTGTGTGGTGGTGCTAGATGGTAGATGGTTGTGTAGTGGGGCTAGATGGTAGATGGTTGTGTAGTGGGGCTAGATGGTAGATGGTAGCTGGTTGTGTAGTGGGGCTAGATGGTAGATGGTAGATGGTTGTGTGGTGGGGCTAGATGGTAGATTGTTGTGTAGTGGGGCTAGATGGTAGATGGTTGTCTAGTGGGGCTAGATGGTAGATGGTAGATGGTTGTGCAGTGGGGCTAGATGGTAGATGGTAGACGGTTGTGTGGTGGGGCTAGATGGTAGATGGTAGCTGGTTATGTAGTGGGCCTAGATGGTAGATGGTTGTGTAGTGGGGCTAGACGGTAGATGGTTGTGTAGTGGGGCTAGATGGTAGATGGTTGTGTGGTGGGGCTAGATGGTAGATGGTAGATGGTTGTGTAGTGGGGCTAGATGGTAGATGGTTGTGTAGTGGGGCTAGATGGTAGATGGTAGATGGTTGTGTAGTGGGGCTAGATGGTAGATGGTTGTGTGGTGGGGCTAGATGGTAGATGGTAGATGGTTGTGTGGTGGGGCTAGATGGTAGATGGTTGTGTAGTGGGGCTAGATGGTAGATGGTAGCTGGTTGTGTAGTGGGGATAGATGGTAGATGGTTGTATAGTGGGGCTAGATGGTAGATGGTTGTGTAGTGGGGCTAGATGGTAGATGGTTGCTGGTTGTGTAGTGGGGCTAGATGGTAGATGGTAGCTGGTTGTGTAGTGGGGCTAGATGGTAGATGGTTGTGTGGTGGGGCTAGATGGTAGATGGTAGCTGGTTATGTAGTGGGGCTAGATGGTAGATGGTAGATGGTAGCTGGTTGTGTGGTGGTGCTAGATGGTAGATGGTTGTGTAGTGGGGCTAGATGGTAGATGGTTGTGTAGTTGGGCTAGATGGTAGATGGTAGATGGTTATGTAGTGGGGATAGATGGTAGCTGGTTGTGTAGTGGGGCTAGATGGTAGATGGTAGATGGTAGATGGTTGTGTGGTGGGGCTAGATGGTAGATTGTTGTGTAGTGGGGCTAGATGGTAGATGGTTGTGTAGTGGGGCTAGATGGTAGATGGTAGATGGTTGTGCAGTGGGGCTAGATGGTAGATGGTTGTGTGGTGGGGCTAGATGGTAGATGGTAGATGGTTGTGTAGTGGGGCTAGATGGCAGATGGTTGTGTAGTGGGGCTAGATTGTAGCTGGTTGTATAGTGGGGCTAGATGGTAGATGGTTGTAGAGTGGGGCTAGATGGTAGATGGTTGTGTATTGGGGCAAGATGGTAGATGGTAGCTGGTTGTGTAGTGGGGCTAGATGGTAGACGGTTGTGTAGTGGGGCTAGATGGTAGATGGTTGTGTGGTGGGGCTAGATGGTAGGTGGTAGCTGGTTGTGTAGTGGGGCTAGATGGTATTTGGTTGTGTAATGGGGCTAGATGGTAGATGGTTGTGTAGTGGGGCTAGATGGTAGATGGTAGATGGTAGCTGGTTGTGTAGTGGGGCTAGATGGTAGCTGGTTGTGTAGTGTGGATAGATGGTAGAGGGTTGTGTAGTGGGGCTAGATGGTAGATGGTTGTGTAGTGGGGCTAGATGGTAGATGGTAGATGGTTGTGTAGTGGGGATAGATGGTAGATGGTAGATGGTTGTGTAGTGGGGCTAGATGGTAGATGGTTGTGTAGTGGGGCTAGATGGTAGATGGTAGATGGTAGCTGGTTGTGTAGTGGGGCTAGATGGTAGCTGGTTGTGTAGTGTGGATAGATGGTAGAGGGTTGTGTCGTGGGGCTAGATGGTAGATGGTTGTGTAGTGGGGCTAGATGGTAGATGGTAGCTGGTTGTGTAGTGGGGCTAGATGGTAGATGGTTGTGTAGTGGGGATAGATGGTAGATGGTTGTGCTGTGGGGCTAGATGGTAGATGTTGTGTAGTGGGGCTAGATGGTAGATGGTAGCTGGTTGTGTAGTGGGGCTAGATGGTAGATGGTTGAGTAGTGGGGATAGATGGTAGATGGTAGATGGTTGTGTAGTGGGGCTTTATGGTAGATGGTTGTTTAGTGGGGCTAGATGGTAGATGGTTGTGTAGTGGGGCTAGATGGTAGATGGTAGCTGGTTGTGTAGTGGGGCTAGATGGTAGCTGGTAGATTGTAGCTGGAAGTGTAGTTGGGCTAGATGGTAGATGGTTGTGTAGTGGGGCTAGATGGTAGATGGTAGCTGGTTGTGTAGTGGGGCTAGATGGTAGATGGTAGATGGTTGTGTAGTGGGGCTAGATGGTAGATGGTAGATGGTAGCTGGTTGTGTAGTGTGGATAGATGGTAGAGGGTTGTGTAGTGGGGCTAGATGGTAGATGGTTGTGTAGTGGGGCTAGATGGTAGATGGTTGTGTAGTGGGGCTAGATGGTAGATGGTAGATGGTAGCTGGTTGTGTAGTGGGGCTAGATGGTAGCTGGTTGTGTAGTGTGGATAGATGGTAGAGGGTTGTGTCGTGGGGCTAGATGGTAGATGGTTGTGTAGTGGGGCTAGATGGTAGATGGTTGTGTAGTGGGGCTAGATGGTAGATGGTAGCTGGTTGTGTAGTGGGGCTAGATGGTAGATGGTTGTGTAGTGGGGATAGATGGTAGATGGTTGTGCTGTGGGGCTAGATGGTAGATGTTGTGTAGTGGGGCTAGATGGTAGATGGTAGCTGGTTGTGTAGTGGGGCTAGATGGTAGATGGTTGTGTAGTGGGGATAGATGGTAGATGGTAGATGGTTGTGTAGTGGGGCTTTATGGTAGATGGTTGTGTAGTGGGGCTAGATGGTAGATGGTTGTGTAGTGGGGCTAGATGGTAGATGGTAGCTGGTTGTGTAGTGGGGCTAGATGGTAGCTGGTAGATTGTAGCTGGAAGTGTAGTTGGGCTAGATGGTAGATGGTTGTGTAGTGGGGCTAGATGGTAGATGGTAGCTGGTTGTGTAGTGGGGCTGATGGTAGATGGTAGATGGTTGTGTAGTGGGGCTAGATGGTAGATGGTAGAAGTAGCTGGTTGTGTAGTGGGGCTAGATGGTAGATGGTTGTGTGGTGGGGCTAGATGGTAGATGGTAGCTGGTTATGTAGTGGGGCTAGATGGTAGATGGTAGATGGTAGCTTGTTGTGTAGTGGGGCTAGATGGTAGATAGTTGTGTAGTGGGGCTAGATGGTAGATTGTTGTGTAGTGGGGCTAGATGGTAGATGGTTGTGTAGTGGGGCTAGATGGTAGATGGTAGATGGTTATGTATTGGGGATAGATGGTAGCTGGTTGTGTAGTGGGGCTAGATGGTAGATGGTAGACGGTTGTGTGGTGGGGCTAGATGGTAGATGGTAGCTGGTAGCTGGTTATGTAGTGGGGCTAGATGGTAGATGGTTGTGTAGTGGGGCTAGATGGTAGATGGTTGTGTAGTGGAGCTAGATGGTAGATGGTTGTGTGGTGGGGCTAGATGGTAGATGGTAGATGGTTGTGTAGTGGGGCTAGATGGTAGATGGTTGTTTAGTAGGGCTAGATGGTAGATGGTAGATGGTTGTGTAGTGGGGCTAGATGGTAGACGGTTGTGTGGTGGGGCTAGATGGTAGATGGTAGATGGTTGTGTGGTGGGGCTAGATGGTAGATGGTTGTGTAGTGGGGCTAGATGGTAGATGGTAGATGGTTGTGTAGTGGGGCTAGATGGTAGATGGTTGTGTGGTGGGGCTAGATGGTAGATGGTAGATGGTTGTGTGGTGGGGCTAGATGGTAGATGG
This sequence comes from Salmo salar, assembly GCF_965601325.2. Taxonomy (NCBI): domain Eukaryota; kingdom Metazoa; phylum Chordata; class Actinopteri; order Salmoniformes; family Salmonidae; genus Salmo; species Salmo salar. Next base: position 52,938,831 of record NC_138301.1, read on the forward strand.
TTGTGTAGTGGGGCGAGATGGTAGATGGTAGCTGGTTGTGTAGTGGGGATAGATGGTAGATGGTAGCTGGTTGTGTAGTGGGGCTAGATGGTAGATGGTTGTGTGGTGGGGCTAGATGGTAGATGGTAGCTGGTTATGTAGTGGGGCTAGATGGTAGATGGTAGATGGTAGCTGGTTGTGTGGTGGTGCTAGATGGTAGATGGTTGTGTAGTGGGGCTAGATGGTAGATGGTTGTGTAGTTGGGCTAGATGGTAGATGGTAGATGGTTATGTAGTGGGGATAGATGGTAGCTGGTTGTCTGGTGGGGCTAGATGGTAGATGGTAGATGGTAGATGGTTGTGTGGTGGGGCTAGATGGTAGATTGTTGTGTAGTGGGGCTAGATGGTAGATGGTTGTGTAGTGGGGCTAGATGGTAGATGGTAGATGGTTGTGCAGTGGGGCTAGATGGTAGATGGTTGTGTGGTGGGGCTAGATGGTAGATGGTAGATGGTTGTGTAGTGGGTCTAGATGGTAGATGGTTGTGTAGTGGGGCTAGATGGTAGCTGGTTGTATAGTGGGGCTAGATGGTAGATGGTTGTATAGTGGGGCTAGATGGTAGATGGTTGTGTAGTGGGGCAAGATGGTAGATGGTAGCTGGTTGTGTAGTGGGGCTAGATGGTAGACGGTTGTGTAGTGGGGCTAGATGGTAGATGGTTGTGTGGTGGGGCTAGATGGTAGATGGTAGCTGGTTGTGTAGTGGGGCTAGATGGTAGATGGTTGTGTATTAGGGCTAGATGGTATATGGTAGATGGTAGCTGGTTGTGTAGTGGGGCTAGATGGTAGCTGGTTGTGTAGTGTGGATAGATGGTAGAGGGTTGTGTAGTGGGGCTAGATGGTAGATGGTTGTGTAGTGGGGCTAGATGGTAGATGGTTGTGTAGTGGGACTAGATGGTAGATGGTAGCTGGTTGTGTAGTGGGGCTAGATGGTAGCTGTTTGTGTAGTGTGGATAGATGGTAGAGGGTTGTGTCGTGGGGCTAGATGGTAGATGGTTGTGTAGTGGGGCTAGATGGTAGATGGTTGTGTAGTGGGGCTAGATGGTAGATGGTAGCTGGTTGTGTAGTGGGGCTAGATGGTAGATGGTTGTGTAGTGGGGATAGATGGTAGATGGTTGTGCTGTGGGGCTAGATGGTAGATGTTGTGTAGTGGGGCTAGATGGTAGATGGTAGCTGGTTGTGTAGTGGGGCTAGATGGTAGATGGTTGTGTAGTGGGGATAGATGGTAGATGGTAGATGGTTGTGTAGTGGGGCTTTATGGTAGATGGTTGTGTAGTGGGGCTAGATGGTAGATGGTTGTGTAGTGGGGCTAGATGGTAGATGGTAGCTGGTTGTGTAGTGGGGCTAGATGGTAGCTGGTAGATTGTAGCTGGAAGTGTAGTTGGGCTAGATGGTAGATGGTTGTGTAGTGGGGCTAGATGGTAGATGGTAGCTGGTTGTGTAGTGGGGCTCGATGGTAGATGGTAGATGGTTGTGTAGTGGGGCTAGATGGTAGATGGTAGAAGTAGCTGGTTGTGTAGTGGGGCTAGATGGTAGATGGTTGTGTGGTGGGGCTAGATGGTAGATGGTAGCTGGTTATGTAGTGGGGCTAGATGGTAGATGGTAGATGGTAGCTTGTTGTGTAGTGGGGCTAGATGGTAGATAGTTGTGTAGTGGGGCTAGATGGTAGATTGTTGTGTAGTGGGGCTAGATGGTAGATGGTTGTGTAGTGGGGCTAGATGGTAGATGGTAGACGGTTGTGTGGTGGGGCTAGATGGTAGATGGTAGCTGGTTATGTAGTGGGGCTAGATGGTAGATGGTTGTGTAGTGGGGCTAGATGGTAGATGGTTGTGTAGTGGAGCTAGATGGTAGATGGTTGTGTGGTGGGGCTAGATGGTAGATGGTAGATGGTTGTGTAGTGGGGCTAGATGGTAGATGGTTGTGTAGTGGGGCTAGATGGTAGATGGTAGATGGTTGTGTAGTGGGGCTAGATGGTAGACGGTTGTGTGGTGGGGCTAGATGGTAGATGGTAGATGGTTGTGTGGTGGGGCTAGATGGTAGATGGTTGTGTAGTGGGGCTAGATGGTAGATGGTAGATGGTTGTGTAGTGGGGCTAGATGGTAGATGGTTGTGTGGTGGGGCTAGATGGTAGATGGTAGATGGTTGTGTGGTGGGGCTAGATGGTAGATGGTTGTGTAGTGGGGCGAGATGGTAGATGGTAGCTGGTTGTGTAGTGGGGATAGATGGTAGATGGTTGTATAGTGGGGCTAGATGGTAGATGGTTGTGTAGTGGGGCTAGATGGTAGATGGTAGCTGGTTGTGTAGTGGGGCTAGATGGTAGATGGTAGCTGGTTGTGTAGTGGGGCTAGATGGTAGATGGTTGTGTGGTGGGGCTAGATGGTAGATGGTAGCTGGTTGTGTAGTGGGGCTAGATGGTAGATGGTTGTGTGGTGGGGCTAGATGGTAGATGGTAGCTGGTTATGTAGTGGGGCTAGATGGTAGATGGTAGATGGTAGCTGGTTGTGTGGTGGTGCTAGATGGTAGATGGTTGTGTAGTGGGGCTAGATGGTAGATGGTTGTGTAGTTGGGCTAGATGGTAGATGGTAGATGGTTATGTAGTGGGGATAGATGGTAGCTGGTTGTCTGGTGGGGCTAGATGGTAGATGGTAGATGGTAGATGGTTGTGTGGTGGGGCTAGATGGTAGATTGTTGTGTAGTGGGGCTAGATGGTAGATGGTTGTGTAGTGGGGCTAGATGGTAGATGGTAGATGGTTGTGCAGTGGGGCTAGATGGTAGATGGTTGTGTGGTGGGGCTAGATGGTAGATGGTAGATGGTTGTGTAGTGGGTCTAGATGGTAGATGGTTGTGTAGTGGGGCTAGATGGTAGCTGGTTGTATAGTGGGGCTAGATGGTAGATGGTTGTATAGTGGGGCTAGATGGTAGATGGTTGTGTAGTGGGGCAAGATGGTAGATGGTAGCTGGTTGTGTAGTGGGGCTAGATGGTAGACGGTTGTGTAGTGGGGCTAGATGGTAGATGGTTGTGTGGTGGGGCTAGATGGTAGATGGTAGCTGGTTGTGTAGTGGGGCTAGATGGTAGATGGTTGTGTAGTGGGGCTAGATGGTAGATGGTAGCTGGTTGTGTAGTGGGGCTAGATGGTAGATGGTAGATGGTTGTGTAGTGGGGCTAGATGGTAGATGGTAGAAGTAGCTGGTTGTGTAGTGGGGCTAGATGGTAGATGGTTGTGTGGTGGGGCTAGATGGTAGATGGTAGCTGGTTATGTAGTGGGGCTAGATGGTAGATGGTAGATGGTAGCTTGTTGTGTAGTGGGGCTAGATGGTAGATAGTTGTGTAGTGGGGCTAGATGGTAGATTGTTGTGTAGTGGGGCTAGATGGTAGATGGTTGTGTAGTGGGGCTAGATGGTAGATGGTAGATGGTTATGTAGTGGGGATAGATGGTAGCTGGTTGTGTAGTGGGGCTAGATGGTAGATGGTAGACGGTTGTGTGGTGGGGCTAGATGGTAGATGGTAGCTGGTTATGTAGTGGGGCTAGATGGTAGATGGTTGTGTAGTGGGGCTAGATGGTAGATGGTTGTGTAGTGGAGCTAGATGGTAGATGGTTGTGTGGTGGGGCTAGATGGTAGATGGTAGATGGTTGTGTAGTGGGGCTAGATGGTAGATGGTTGTGTAGTGGGGCTAGATGGTAGATGGTAGATGGTTGTGTAGTGGGGCTAGATGGTAGACGGTTGTGTGGTGGGGCTAGATGGTAGATGGTAGATGGTTGTGTGGTGGGGCTAGATGGTAGATGGTTGTGTAGTGGGGCTAGATGGTAGATGGTAGATGGTAGATGGTTGTGTAGTGGGGCTAGATGGTAGATGGTTGTGTGGTGGGGCTAGATGGTAGATGGTAGATGGTTGTGTGGTGGGGCTAGATGGTAGATGGTTGTGTAGTGGGGCGAGATGGTAGATGGTAGCTGGTTGTGTAGTGGGGATAGATGGTAGATGGTAGCTGGTTGTGTAGTGGGGCTAGATGGTAGATGGTTGTGTGGTGGGGCTAGATGGTAGATGGTAGCTGGTTATGTAGTGGGGCTAGATGGTAGATGGTAGATGGTAGCTGGTTGTGTGGTGGTGCTAGATGGTAGATGGTTGTGTAGTGGGGCTAGATGGTAGATGGTTGTGTAGTTGGGCTAGATGGTAGATGGTAGATGGTTATGTAGTGGGGATAGATGGTAGCTGGTTGTCTGGTGGGGCTAGATGGTAGATGGTAGATGGTAGATGGTTGTGTGGTGGGGCTAGATGGTAGATTGTTGTGTAGTGGGGCTAGATGGTAGATGGTTGTGTAGTGGGGCTAGATGGTAGATGGTAGATGGTTGTGCAGTGGGGCTAGATGGTAGATGGTTGTGTGGTGGGGCTAGATGGTAGATGGTAGATGGTTGTGTAGTGGGTCTAAATGGTAGATGGTTGTGTAGTGGGGCTAGATGGTAGCTGGTTGTATAGTGGGGCTAGATGGTAGATGGTTGTATAGTGGGGCTAGATGGTAGATGGTTGTGTAGTGGGGCAAGATGGTAGATGGTAGCTGGTTGTGTAGTGGGGCTAGATGGTAGACGGTTGTGTAGTGGGGCTAGATGGTAGATGGTTGTGTGGTGGGGCTAGATGGTAGATGGTAGCTGGTTGTGTAGTGGGGCTAGATGGTAGATGGTTGTGTATTAGGGCTAGATGGTATATGGTAGATGGTAGCTGGTTGTGTAGTGGGGCTAGATGGTAGCTGGTTGTGTAGTGTGGATAGATGGTAGAGGGTTGTGTAGTGGGGCTAGATGGTAGATGGTTGTGTAGTGGGGCTAGATGGTAGATGGTTGTGTAGTGGGACTAGATGGTAGATGGTAGATGGTAGCTGGTTGTGTAGTGGGGCTAGATGGTAGATGGTTGTGTGGTGGGGCTAGATGGTAGATGGTAGCTGGTTATGTAGTGGGGCTAGATGGTAGATGGTAGATGGTAGCTGGTTGTGTGGTGGTGCTAGATGGTAGATGGTTGTGTAGTGGGGCTAGATGGTAGATGGTTGTGTAGTTGGGCTAGATGGTAGATGGTAGATGGTTATGTAGTGGGGATAGATGGTAGCTGGTTGTCTGGTGGGGCTAGATGGTAGATGGTAGATGGTAGATGGTTGTGTGGTGGGGCTAGATGGTAGATTGTTGTGTAGTGGGGCTAGATGGTAGATGGTTGTGTAGTGGGGCTAGATGGTAGATGGTAGATGGTTGTGCAGTGGGGCTAGATGGTAGATGGTTGTGTGGTGGGGCTAGATGGTAGATGGTAGATGGTTGTGTAGTGGGTCTAGATGGTAGATGGTTGTGTAGTGGGGCTAGATGGTAGCTGGTTGTATAGTGGGGCTAGATGGTAGATGGTTGTATAGTGGGGCTAGATGGTAGATGGTTGTGTAGTGGGGCAAGATGGTAGATGGTAGCTGGTTGTGTAGTGGGGCTAGATGGTAGACGGTTGTGTAGTGGGGCTAGATGGTAGATGGTTGTGTGGTGGGGCTAGATGGTAGATGGTAGCTGGTTGTGTAGTGGGGCTAGATGGTAGATGGTTGTGTAGTGGGGCTAGATGGTAGATGGTAGCTGGTTGTGTAGTGGGGCTAGATGGTAGATGGTAGATGGTTGTGTAGTGGGGCTAGATGGTAGATGGTAGAAGTAGCTGGTTGTGTAGTGGGGCTAGATGGTAGATGGTTGTGTGGTGGGGCTAGATGGTAGATGGTAGCTGGTTATGTAGTGGGGCTAGATGGTAGATGGTAGATGGTAGCTTGTTGTGTAGTGGGGCTAGATGGTAGATAGTTGTGTAGTGGGGCTAGATGGTAGATTGTTGTGTAGTGGGGCTAGATGGTAGATGGTTGTGTAGTGGGGCTAGATGGTAGATGGTAGATGGTTATGTAGTGGGGATAGATGGTAGCTGGTTGTGTAGTGGGGCTAGATGGTAGATGGTAGACGGTTGTGTGGTGGGGCTAGATGGTAGATGGTAGCTGGTTATGTAGTGGGGCTAGATGGTAGATGGTTGTGTAGTGGGGCTAGATGGTAGATGGTTGTGTAGTGGAGCTAGATGGTAGATGGTTGTGTGGTGGGGCTAGATGGTAGATGGTAGATGGTTGTGTAGTGGGGCTAGATGGTAGATGGTTGTGTAGTGGGGCTAGATGGTAGATGGTAGATGGTTGTGTAGTGGGGCTAGATGGTAGACGGTTGTGTGGTGGGGCTAGATGGTAGATGGTAGATGGTTGTGTGGTGGGGCTAGATGGTAGATGGTTGTGTAGTGGGGCTAGATGGTAGATGGTAGATGGTAGATGGTTGTGTAGTGGGGCTAGATGGTAGATGGTTGTGTGGTGGGGCTAGATGGTAGATGGTAGATGGTTGTGTGGTGGGGCTAGATGGTAGATGGTTGTGTAGTGGGGCGAGATGGTAGATGGTAGCTGGTTGTGTAGTGGGGATAGATGGTAGATGGTAGCTGGTTGTGTAGTGGGGCTAGATGGTAGATGGTTGTGTGGTGGGGCTAGATGGTAGATGGTAGCTGGTTATGTAGTGGGGCTAGATGGTAGATGGTAGATGGTAGATGGTTGTGTGGTGGGGCTAGATGGTAGATTGTTGTGTAGTGGGGCTAGATGGTAGATGGTTGTGTAGTGGGGCTAGATGGTAGATGGTAGATGGTTGTGCAGTGGGGCTAGATGGTAGATGGTTGTGTGGTGGGGCTAGATGGTAGATGGTAGATGGTTGTGTAGTGGGTCTAGATGGTAGATGGTTGTGTAGTGGGGCTAGATGGTAGCTGGTTGTATAGTGGGGCTAGATGGTAGATGGTTGTATAGTGGGGCTAGATGGTAGATGGTTGTGTAGTGGGGCAAGATGGTAGATGGTAGCTGGTTGTGTAGTGGGGCTAGATGGTAGACGGTTGTGTAGTGGGGCTAGATGGTAGATGGTTGTGTGGTGGGGCTAGATGGTAGATGGTAGCTGGTTGTGTTGTGGGGCTAGATGGTAGATGGTTGTGTATTAGGGCTAGATGGTATATGGTAGATGGTAGCTGGTTGTGTAGTGGGGCTAGATGGTAGCTGGTTGTGTAGTGTGGATAGATGGTAGAGGGTTGTGTAGTGGGGCTAGATGGTAGATGGTTGTGTAGTGGGGCTAGATGGTAGATGGTTGTGTAGTGGGACTAGATGGTAGATGGTAGATGGTAGCTGGTTGTGTAGTGGGGCTAGATGGTAGCTGTTTGTGTAGTGTGGATAGATGGTAGAGGGTTGTGTCGTGGGGCTAGATGGTAGATGGTTGTGTAGTGGGGCTAGATGGTAGATGGTTGTGTAGTGGGGCTAGATGGTAGATGGTAGCTGGTTGTGTAGTGGGGCTAGATGGTAGATGGTTGTGTAGTGGGGATAGATGGTAGATGGTTGTGCTGTGGGGCTAGATGGTAGATGTTGTGTAGTGGGGCTAGATGGTAGATGGTAGCTGGTTGTGTAGTGGGGCTAGATGGTAGATGGTTGTGTAGTGGGGATAGATGGTAGATGGTAGATGGTTGTGTAGTGGGGCTTTATGGTAGATGGTTGTGTAGTGGGGCTAGATGGTAGATGGTTGTGTAGTGGGGCTAGATGGTAGATGGTAGCTGGTTGTGTAGTGGGGCTAGATGGTAGCTGGTAGATTGTAGCTGGAAGTGTAGTTGGGCTAGATGGTAGATGGTTGTGTAGTGGGGCTAGATGGTAGATGGTAGCTGGTTGTGTAGTGGGGCTCGATGGTAGATGGTAGATGGTTGTGTAGTGGGGCTAGATGGTAGATGGTAGAAGTAGCTGGTTGTGTAGTGGGGCTAGATGGTAGATGGTTGTGTGGTGGGGCTAGATGGTAGATGGTAGCTGGTTATGTAGTGGGGCTAGATGGTAGATGGTAGATGGTAGCTTGTTGTGTAGTGGGGCTAGATGGTAGATAGTTGTGTAGTGGGGCTAGATGGTAGATTGTTGTGTAGTGGGGCTAGATGGTAGATGGTTGTGTAGTGGGGCTAGATGGTAGATGGTAGACGGTTGTGTGGTGGGGCTAGATGGTAGATGGTAGCTGGTTATGTAGTGGGGCTAGATGGTAGATGGTTGTGTAGTGGGGCTAGATGGTAGATGGTTGTGTAGTGGAGCTAGATGGTAGATGGTTGTGTGGTGGGGCTAGATGGTAGATGGTAGATGGTTGTGTAGTGGGGCTAGATGGTAGATGGTTGTGTAGTGGGGCTAGATGGTAGATGGTAGATGGTTGTGTAGTGGGGCTAGATGGTAGACGGTTGTGTGGTGGGGCTAGATGGTAGATGGTAGATGGTTGTGTGGTGGGGCTAGATGGTAGATGGTTGTGTAGTGGGGCTAGATGGTAGATGGTAGATGGTTGTGTAGTGGGGCTAGATGGTAGATGGTTGTGTGGTGGGGCTAGATGGTAGATGGTAGATGGTTGTGTGGTGGGGCTAGATGGTAGATGGTTGTGTAGTGGGGCGAGATGGTAGATGGTAGCTGGTTGTGTAGTGGGGATAGATGGTAGATGGTTGTATAGTGGGGCTAGATGGTAGATGGTTGTGTAGTGGGGCTAGATGGTAGATGGTAGCTGGTTGTGTAGTGGGGCTAGATGGTAGATGGTAGCTGGTTGTGTAGTGGGGCTAGATGGTAGATGGTTGTGTGGTGGGGCTAGATGGTAGATGGTAGCTGGTTATGTAGTGGGGCTAGATGGTAGATGGTAGATGGTAGCTGGTTGTGTGGTGGTGCTAGATGGTAGATGGTTGTGTAGTGGGGCTAGATGGTAGATTGTTGTGTAGTTGGGCTAGATGGTAGATGGTAGATGGTTATGTAGTGGGGATAGATGGTAGCTGGTTGTCTGGTGGGGCTAGATGGTAGATGGTAGATGGTAGATGGTTGTGTGGTGGGGCTAGATGGTAGATTGTTGTGTAGTGGGGCTAGATGGTAGATGGTTGTGTAGTGGGGCTAGATGGTAGATGGTAGATGGTTGTGCAGTGGGGCTAGATGGTAGATGGTTGTGTGGTGGGGCTAGATGGTAGATGGTAGATGGTTGTGTAGTGGGTCTAGATGGTAGATGGTTGTGTAGTGGGGCTAGATGGTAGCTGGTTGTATAGTGGGGCTAGATGGTAGATGGTTGTATAGTGGGGCTAGATGGTAGATGGTTGTGTAGTGGGGCAAGATGGTAGATGGTAGCTGGTTGTGTAGTGGGGCTAGATGGTAGACGGTTGTGTAGTGGGGCTAGATGGTAGATGGTTGTGTGGTGGGGCTAGATGGTAGATGGTAGCTGGTTGTGTAGTGGGGCTAGATGGTAGATGGTTGTGTAGTGGGGCTAGATGGTAGATGGTAGCTGGTTGTGTAGTGGGGCTAGATGGTAGATGGTAGATGGTTGTGTAGTGGGGCTAGATGGTAGATGGTAGAAGTAGCTGGTTGTGTAGTGGGGCTAGATGGTAGATGGTTGTGTGGTGGGGCTAGATGGTAGATGGTAGCTGGTTATGTAGTGGGGCTAGATGGTAGATGGTAGATGGTAGCTTGTTGTGTAGTGGGGCTAGATGGTAGATAGTTGTGTAGTGGGGCTAGATGGTAGATTGTTGTGTAGTGGGGCTAGATGGTAGATGGTTGTGTAGTGGGGCTAGATGGTAGATGGTAGATGGTTATGTAGTGGGGATAGATGGTAGCTGGTTGTGTAGTGGGGCTAGATGGTAGATGGTAGACGGTTGTGTGGTGGGGCTAGATGGTAGATGGTAGCTGGTTATGTAGTGGGGCTAGATGGTAGATGGTTGTGTAGTGGGGCTAGATGGTAGATGGTTGTGTAGTGGGGCTAGATGGTAGATGGTTGTGTAGTGGAGCTAGATGGTAGATGGTTGTGTGGTGGGGCTAGATGGTAGATGGTAGATGGTTGTGTAGTGGGGCTAGATGGTAGATGGTTGTGTAGTGGGGCTAGATGGTAGATGGTAGATGGTTGTGTAGTGGGGCTAGATGGTAGACGGTTGTGTGGTGGGGCTAGATGGTAGATGGTAGATGGTTGTGTGGTGGGGCTAGATGGTAGATGGTTGTGTAGTGGGGCTAGATGGTAGATGGTAGATGGTAGATGGTTGTGTAGTGGGGCTAGATGGTAGATGGTTGTGTGGTGGGGCTAGATGGTAGATGGTAGATGGTTGTGTGGTGGGGCTAGATGGTAGATGGTTGTGTAGTGGGGCGAGATGGTAGATGGTAGCTGGTTGTGTAGTGGGGATAGATGGTAGATGGTAGCTGGTTGTGTAGTGGGGCTAGATGGTAGATGGTTGTGTGGTGGGGCTAGATGGTAGATGGTAGCTGGTTATGTAGTGGGGCTAGATGGTAGATGGTAGATGGTAGATGGTTGTGTGGTGGGGCTAGATGGTAGATTGTTGTGTAGTGGGGCTAGATGGTAGATGGTTGTGTAGTGGGGCTAGATGGTAGATGGTAGATGGTTGTGCAGTGGGGCTAGATGGTAGATGGTTGTGTGGTGGGGCTAGATGGTAGATGGTAGATGGTTGTGTAGTGGGTCTAGATGGTAGATGGTTGTGTAGTGGGGCTAGATGGTAGCTGGTTGTATAGTGGGGCTAGATGGTAGATGGTTGTATAGTGGGGCTAGATGGTAGATGGTTGTGTAGTGGGGCAAGATGGTAGATGGTAGCTGGTTGTGTAGTGGGGCTAGATGGTAGACGGTTGTGTAGTGGGGCTAGATGGTAGATGGTTGTGTGGTGGGGCTAGATGGTAGATGGTAGCTGGTTGTGTTGTGGGGCTAGATGGTAGATGGTTGTGTATTAGGGCTAGATGGTATATGGTAGATGGTAGCTGGTTGTGTAGTGGGGCTAGATGGTAGCTGGTTGTGTAGTGTGGATAGATGGTAGAGGGTTGTGTAGTGGGGCTAGATGGTAGATGGTTGTGTAGTGGGGCTAGATGGTAGATGGTTGTGTAGTGGGACTAGATGGTAGATGGTAGATGGTAGCTGGTTGTGTAGTGGGGCTAGATGGTAGCTGTTTGTGTAGTGTGGATAGATGGTAGAGGGTTGTGTCGTGGGGCTAGATGGTAGATGGTTGTGTAGTGGGGCTAGATGGTAGATGGTTGTGTAGTGGGGCTAGATGGTAGATGGTAGCTGGTTGTGTAGTGGGGCTAGATGGTAGATGGTTGTGTAGTGGGGATAGATGGTAGATGGTTGTGCTGTGGGGCTAGATGGTAGATGTTGTGTAGTGGGGCTAGATGGTAGATGGTAGCTGGTTGTGTAGTGGGGCTAGATGGTAGATGGTTGTGTAGTGGGGATAGATGGTAGATGGTAGATGGTTGTGTAGTGGGGCTTTATGGTAGATGGTTGTGTAGTGGGGCTAGATGGTAGATGGTTGTGTAGTGGGGCTAGATGGTAGATGGTAGCTGGTTGTGTAGTGGGGCTAGATGGTAGCTGGTAGATTGTAGCTGGAAGTGTAGTTGGGCTAGATGGTAGATGGTTGTGTAGTGGGGCTAGATGGTAGATGGTAGCTGGTTGTGTAGTGGGGCTCGATGGTAGATGGTAGATGGTTGTGTAGTGGGGCTAGATGGTAGATGGTAGAAGTAGCTGGTTGTGTAGTGGGGCTAGATGGTAGATGGTTGTGTGGTGGGGCTAGATGGTAGATGGTAGCTGGTTATGTAGTGGGGCTAGATGGTAGATGGTAGATGGTAGCTTGTTGTGTAGTGGGGCTAGATGGTAGATAGTTGTGTAGTGGGGCTAGATGGTAGATTGTTGTGTAGTGGGGCTAGATGGTAGATGGTTGTGTAGTGGGGCTAGATGGTAGATGGTAGACGGTTGTGTGGTGGGGCTAGATGGTAGATGGTAGCTGGTTATGTAGTGGGGCTAGATGGTAGATGGTTGTGTAGTGGGGCTAGATGGTAGATGGTTGTGTAGTGGAGCTAGATGGTAGATGGTTGTGTGGTGGGGCTAGATGGTAGATGGTAGATGGTTGTGTAGTGGGGCTAGATGGTAGATGGTTGTGTAGTGGGGCTAGATGGTAGATGGTAGATGGTTGTGTAGTGGGGCTAGATGGTAGACGGTTGTGTGGTGGGGCTAGATGGTAGATGGTAGATGGTTGTGTGGTGGGGCTAGATGGTAGATGGTTGTGTAGTGGGGCTAGATGGTAGATGGTAGATGGTTGTGTAGTGGGGCTAGATGGTAGATGGTTGTGTGGTGGGGCTAGATGGTAGATGGTAGATGGTTGTGTGGTGGGGCTAGATGGTAGATGGTTGTGTAGTGGGGCGAGATGGTAGATGGTAGCTGGTTGTGTAGTGGGGATAGATGGTAGATGGTTGTATAGTGGGGCTAGATGGTAGATGGTTGTGTAGTGGGGCTAGATGGTAGATGGTAGCTGGTTGTGTAGTGGGGCTAGATGGTAGATGGTAGCTGGTTGTGTAGTGGGGCTAGATGGTAGATGGTTGTGTGGTGGGGCTAGATGGTAGATGGTAGCTGGTTATGTAGTGGGGCTAGATGGTAGATGGTAGATGGTAGCTGGTTGTGTGGTGGTGCTAGATGGTAGATGGTTGTGTAGTGGGGCTAGATGGTAGATGGTTGTGTAGTTGGGCTAGATGGTAGATGGTAGATGGTTATGTAGTGGGGATAGATGGTAGCTGGTTGTCTGGTGGGGCTAGATGGTAGATGGTAGATGGTAGATGGTTGTGTGGTGGGGCTAGATGGTAGATTGTTGTGTAGTGGGGCTAGATGGTAGATGGTTGTGTAGTGGGGCTAGATGGTAGATGGTAGATGGTTGTGCAGTGGGGCTAGATGGTAGATGGTTGTGTGGTGGGGCTAGATGGTAGATGGTAGATGGTTGTGTAGTGGGTCTAGATGGTAGATGGTTGTGTAGTGGGGCTAGATGGTAGCTGGTTGTATAGTGGGGCTAGATGGTAGATGGTTGTATAGTGGGGCTAGATGGTAGATGGTTGTGTAGTGGGGCAAGATGGTAGATGGTAGCTGGTTGTGTAGTGGGGCTAGATGGTAGACGGTTGTGTAGTGGGGCTAGATGGTAGATGGTTGTGTGGTGGGGCTAGATGGTAGATGGTAGCTGGTTGTGTAGTGGGGCTAGATGGTAGATGGTTGTGTAGTGGGGCTAGATGGTAGATGGTAGCTGGTTGTGTAGTGGGGCTAGATGGTAGATGGTAGATGGTTGTGTAGTGGGGCTAGATGGTAGATGGTAGAAGTAGCTGGTTGTGTAGTGGGGCTAGATGGTAGATGGTTGTGTGGTGGGGCTAGATGGTAGATGGTAGCTGGTTATGTAGTGGGGCTAGATGGTAGATGGTAGATGGTAGCTTGTTGTGTAGTGGGGCTAGATGGTAGATAGTTGTGTAGTGGGGCTAGATGGTAGATTGTTGTGTAGTGGGGCTAGATGGTAGATGGTTGTGTAGTGGGGCTAGATGGTAGATGGTAGATGGTTATGTAGTGGGGATAGATGGTAGCTGGTTGTGTAGTGGGGCTAGATGGTAGATGGTAGACGGTTGTGTGGTGGGGCTAGATGGTAGATGGTAGCTGGTTATGTAGTGGGGCTAGATGGTAGATGGTTGTGTAGTGGGGCTAGATGGTAGATGGTTGTGTAGTGGAGCTAGATGGTAGATGGTTGTGTGGTGGGGCTAGATGGTAGATGGTAGATGGTTGTGTAGTGGGGCTAGATGGTAGATGGTTGTGTAGTGGGGCTAGATGGTAGATGGTAGATGGTTGTGTAGTGGGGCTAGATGGTAGACGGTTGTGTGGTGGGGCTAGATGGTAGATGGTAGATGGTTGTGTGGTGGGGCTAGATGGTAGATGGTTGTGTAGTGGGGCTAGATGGTAGATGGTAGATGGTTGTGTAGTGGGGCTAGATGGTAGATGGTTGTGTGGTGGGGCTAGATGGTAGATGGTAGATGGTTGTGTGGTGGGGCTAGATGGTAGATGGTTGTGTAGTGGGGCGAGATGGTAGATGGTAGCTGGTTGTGTAGTGGGGATAGATGGTAGATGGTTGTATAGTGGGGCTAGATGGTAGATGGTTGTGTAGTGGGGCTAGATGGTAGATGGTAGCTGGTTGTGTAGTGGGGCTAGATGGTAGATGGTAGCTGGTTGTGTAGTGGGGCTAGATGGTAGATGGTTGTGTGGTGGGGCTAGATGGTAGATGGTAGCTGGTTATGTAGTGGGGCTAGATGGTAGATGGTAGATGGTAGCTGGTTGTGTGGTGGTGCTAGATGGTAGATGGTTGTGTAGTGGGGCTAGATGGTAGATGGTTGTGTAGTTGGGCTAGATGGTAGATGGTAGATGGTTATGTAGTGGGGATAGATGGTAGCTGGTTGTCTGGTGGGGCTAGATGGTAGATGGTAGATGGTAGATGGTTGTGTGGTGGGGCTAGATGGTAGATTGTTGTGTAGTGGGCCTAGATGGTAGATGGTTGTGTAGTGGGGCTAGATGGTAGATGGTAGATGGTTGTGCAGTGGGGCTAGATGGTAGATGGTTGTGTGGTGGGGCTAGATGGTAGATGGTAGATGGTTGTGTAGTGGGTCTAGATGGTAGATGGTTGTGTAGTGGGGCTAGATGGTAGCTGGTTGTATAGTGGGGCTAGATGGTAGATGGTTGTATAGTGGGGCTAGATGGTAGATGGTTGTGTAGTGGGGCAAGATGGTAGATGGTAGCTGGTTGTGTAGTGGGGCTAGATGGTAGACGGTTGTGTAGTGGGGCTAGATGGTAGATGGTTGTGTGGTGGGGCTAGATGGTAGATGGTAGATGGTTGTGTAGTGGGGCTAGATGGTAGATGGTTGTGTAGTGGGGCTAGATGGTAGATGGTAGACGGTTGTGTGGTGGGGCTAGATGGTAGATGGTAGCTGGTTATGTAGTGGGGCTAGATGGTAGATGGTTGTGTAGTGGGGCTAGATGGTAGATGGTTGTGTAGTGGAGCTAGATGGTAGATGGTTGTGTGGTGGGGCTAGATGGTAGATGGTAGATGGTTGTGTAGTGGGGCTAGATGGTAGATGGTTGTGTAGTGGGGCTAGATGGTAGATGGTAGATGGTTGTGTAGTGGGGCTAGATGGTAGACGGTTGTGTGGTGGGGCTAGATGGTAGATGGTAGATGGTTGTGTGGTGGGGCTAGATGGTAGATGGTTGTGTAGTGGGGCTAGATGGTAGATGGTAGATGGTTGTGTAGTGGGGCTAGATGGTAGATGGTTGTGTGGTGGGGCTAGATGGTAGATGGTAGATGGTTGTGTGGTGGGGCTAGATGGTAGATGGTTGTGTAGTGGGGCGAGATGGTAGATGGTAGCTGGTTGTGTAGTGGGGATAGATGGTAGATGGTTGTATAGTGGGGCTAGATGGTAGATGGTTGTGTAGTGGGGCTAGATGGTAGATGGTAGCTGGTTGTGTAGTGGGGCTAGATGGTAGATGGTAGCTGGTTGTGTAGTGGGGCTAGATGGTAGATGGTTGTGTGGTGGGGCTAGATGGTAGATGGTAGCTGGTTATGTAGTGGGGCTAGATGGTAGATGGTAGATGGTAGCTGGTTGTGTGGTGGTGCTAGATGGTAGATGGTTGTGTAGTGGGGCTAGATGGTAGATGGTTGTGTAGTTGGGCTAGATGGTAGATGGTAGATGGTTATGTAGTGGGGATAGATGGTAGCTGGTTGTCTGGTGGGGCTAGATGGTAGATGGTAGATGGTAGATGGTTGTGTGGTGGGGCTAGATGGTAGATTGTTGTGTAGTGGGCCTAGATGGTAGATGGTTGTGTAGTGGGGCTAGATGGTAGATGGTAGATGGTTGTGCAGTGGGGCTAGATGGTAGATGGTTGTGTGGTGGGGCTAGATGGTAGATGGTAGATGGTTGTGTAGTGGGTCTAGATGGTAGATGGTTGTGTAGTGGGGCTAGATGGTAGCTGGTTGTATAGTGGGGCTAGATGGTAGATGGTTGTATAGTGGGGCTAGATGGTAGATGGTTGTGTAGTGGGGCAAGATGGTAGATGGTAGCTGGTTGTGTAGTGGGGCTAGATGGTAGACGGTTGTGTAGTGGGGCTAGATGGTAGATGGTTGTGTGGTGGGGCTAGATGGTAGATGGTAGCTGGTTGTGTAGTGGGGCTAGATGGTAGATGGTTGTGTATTAGGGCTAGATGGTATATGGTAGATTGTATCTGGTTGTGTAGTGGGGCTAGATGGTAGCTGGTTGTGTAGTGTGGATAGATGGTAGAGGGTTGTGTAGTGGGGCTAGATGGTAGATGGTTGTGTAGTGGGGCTAGATGGTAGATGGTTGTGTAGTGGGGCTAGATGGTAGATGGTAGATGGTAGCTGGTTGTGTAGTGGGGCTAGATGGTAGCTGTTTGTGTAGTGGGGCTAGATGGTAGATGGTAGATGGTAGATGGTTGTGTAGTGGGGCTAGATGGTAGATGGTAGCTGGTTGTGTAGTGGGGCTAGATGGTAGATGGTAGATGGTTGTGTAGTGGGGCTAGATGGTAGATGGTAGAAGTAGCTGGTTGTGTAGTGGGGCTAGATGGTAGATGGTTGTGTGGTGGGGCTAGATGGTAGATGGTAGCTGGTTATGTAGTGGGGCTAGATGGTAGATGGTAGATGGTAGCTTGTTGTGTAGTGGGGCTAGATGGTAGATAGTTGTGTAGTGGGGCTAGATGGTAGATTGTTGTGTAGTGGGGCTAGATGGTAGATGGTTGTGTAGTGGGGCTAGATGGTAGATGGTAGATGGTTATGTAGTGGGGATAGATGGTAGCTGGTTGTGTAGTGGGGCTAGATGGTAGATGGTAGACGGTTGTGTGGTGGGGCTAGATGGTAGATGGTAGCTGGTTATGTAGTGGGGCTAGATGGTAGATGGTTGTGTAGTGGGGCTAGATGGTAGATGGTTGTGTAGTGGAGCTAGATGGTAGATGGTTGTGTGGTGGGGCTAGATGGTAGATGGTAGATGGTTGTGTAGTGGGGCTAGATGGTAGATGGTTGTGTAGTGGGGCTAGATGGTAGATGGTAGATGGTTGTGTAGTGGGGCTAGATGGTAGACGGTTGTGTGGTGGGGCTAGATGGTAGATGGTAGATGGTTGTGTGGTGGGGCTAGATGGTAGATGGTTGTGTAGTGGGGCTAGATGGTAGATGGTAGATGGTTGTGTAGTGGGGCTAGATGGTAGATGGTTGTGTGGTGGGGCTAGATGGTAGATGGTAGATGGTTGTGTGGTGGGGCTAGATGGTAGATGGTTGTGTAGTGGGGCGAGATGGTAGATGGTAGCTGGTTGTGTAGTGGGGATAGATGGTAGATGGTTGTATAGTGGGGCTAGATGGTAGATGGTTGTGTAGTGGGGCTAGATGGTAGATGGTAGCTGGTTGTGTAGTGGGGCTAGATGGTAGATGGTAGCTGGTTGTGTAGTGGGGCTAGATGGTAGATGGTTGTGTGGTGGGGCTAGATGGTAGATGGTAGCTGGTTATGTAGTGGGGCTAGATGGTAGATGGTAGATGGTAGCTGGTTGTGTGGTGGTGCTAGATGGTAGATGGTTGTGTAGTGGGGCTAGATGGTAGATGGTTGTGTAGTTGGGCTAGATGGTAGATGGTAGATGGTTATGTAGTGGGGATAGATGGTAGCTGGTTGTCTGGTGGGGCTAGATGGTAGATGGTAGATGGTAGATGGTTGTGTGGTGGGGCTAGATGGTAGATTGTTGTGTAGTGGGCCTAGATGGTAGATGGTTGTGTAGTGGGGCTAGATGGTAGATGGTAGATGGTTGTGCAGTGGGGCTAGATGGTAGATGGTTGTGTGGTGGGGCTAGATGGTAGATGGTAGATGGTTGTGTAGTGGGTCTAGATGGTAGATGGTTGTGTAGTGGGGCTAGATGGTAGCTGGTTGTATAGTGGGGCTAGATGGTAGATGGTTGTATAGTGGGGCTAGATGGTAGATGGTTGTGTAGTGGGGCAAGATGGTAGATGGTAGCTGGTTGTGTAGTGGGGCTAGATGGTAGACGGTTGTGTAGTGGGGCTAGATGGTAGATGGTTGTGTGGTGGGGCTAGATGGTAGATGGTAGATGGTTGTGTAGTGGGGCTAGATGGTAGATGGTTGTGTAGTGGGGCTAGATGGTAGATGGTAGACGGTTGTGTGGTGGGGCTAGATGGTAGATGGTAGCTGGTTATGTAGTGGGGCTAGATGGTAGATGGTTGTGTAGTGGGGCTAGATGGTAGATGGTTGTGTAGTGGAGCTAGATGGTAGATGGTTGTGTGGTGGGGCTAGATGGTAGATGGTAGATGGTTGTGTAGTGGGGCTAGATGGTAGATGGTTGTGTAGTGGGGCTAGATGGTAGATGGTAGATGGTTGTGTAGTGGGGCTAGATGGTAGACGGTTGTGTGGTGGGGCTAGATGGTAGATGGTAGATGGTTGTGTGGTGGGGCTAGATGGTAGATGGTTGTGTAGTGGGGCTAGATGGTAGATGGTAGATGGTTGTGTAGTGGGGCTAGATGGTAGATGGTTGTGTGGTGGGGCTAGATGGTAGATGGTAGATGGTTGTGTGGTGGGGCTAGATGGTAGATGGTTGTGTAGTGGGGCGAGATGGTAGATGGTAGCTGGTTGTGTAGTGGGGATAGATGGTAGATGGTTGTATAGTGGGGCTAGATGGTAGATGGTTGTGTAGTGGGGCTAGATGGTAGATGGTAGCTGGTTGTGTAGTGGGGCTAGATGGTAGATGGTAGCTGGTTGTGTAGTGGGGCTAGATGGTAGATGGTTGTGTGGTGGGGCTAGATGGTAGATGGTAGCTGGTTATGTAGTGGGGCTAGATGGTAGATGGTAGATGGTAGCTGGTTGTGTGGTGGTGCTAGATGGTAGATGGTTGTGTAGTGGGGCTAGATGGTAGATGGTTGTGTAGTTGGGCTAGATGGTAGATGGTAGATGGTTATGTAGTGGGGATAGATGGTAGCTGGTTGTCTGGTGGGGCTAGATGGTAGATGGTAGATGGTAGATGGTTGTGTGGTGGGGCTAGATGGTAGATTGTTGTGTAGTGGGCCTAGATGGTAGATGGTTGTGTAGTGGGGCTAGATGGTAGATGGTAGATGGTTGTGCAGTGGGGCTAGATGGTAGATGGTTGTGTGGTGGGGCTAGATGGTAGATGGTAGATGGTTGTGTAGTGGGTCTAGATGGTAGATGGTTGTGTAGTGGGGCTAGATGGTAGCTGGTTGTATAGTGGGGCTAGATGGTAGATGGTTGTATAGTGGGGCTAGATGGTAGATGGTTGTGTAGTGGGGCAAGATGGTAGATGGTAGCTGGTTGTGTAGTGGGGCTAGATGGTAGACGGTTGTGTAGTGGGGCTAGATGGTAGATGGTTGTGTGGTGGGGCTAGATGGTAGATGGTAGCTGGTTGTGTAGTGGGGCTAGATGGTAGATGGTTGTGTATTAGGGCTAGATGGTATATGGTAGATTGTATCTGGTTGTGTAGTGGGGCTAGATGGTAGCTGGTTGTGTAGTGTGGATAGATGGTAGAGGGTTGTGTAGTGGGGCTAGATGGTAGATGGTTGTGTAGTGGGGCTAGATGGTAGATGGTTGTGTAGTGGGGCTAGATGGTAGATGGTAGATGGTAGCTGGTTGTGTAGTGGGGCTAGATGGTAGCTGTTTGTGTAGTGTGGATAGATGGTAGAGGGTTGTGTCGTGGGGCTAGATGGTAGATGGTTGTGTAGTGGGGCTAGATGGTAGATGGTTGTGTAGTGGGGCTAGATGGTAGATGGTAGCTGGTTGTGTAGTGGGGCTAGATGGTAGATGGTTGTGTAGTGGGGATAGATGGTAGATGGTTGTGCTGTGGGGCTAGATGGTAGATGTTGTGTAGTGGGGCTAGATGGTAGATGGTAGCTGGTTGTGTAGTGGGGCTAGATGGTAGATGGTTGTGTAGTGGGGATAGATGGTAGATGGTAGATGGTTGTGTAGTGGGGCTTTATGGTAGATGGTTGTGTAGTGGGGCTAGATGGTAGATGGTTGTGTAGTGGGGCTAGATGGTAGATGGTAGCTGGTTGTGTAGTGGGGCTAGATGGTAGCTGGTAGATTGTAGCTGGAAGTGTAGTTGGGCTAGATGGTAGATGGTTGTGTAGTGGGGCTAGATGGTAGATGGTAGCTGGTTGTGTAGTGGGGCTAGATGGTAGATGGTAGATGGTTGTGTAGTGGGGCTAGATGGTAGATGGTAGAAGTAGCTGGTTGTGTAGTGGGGCTAGATGGTAGATGGTTGTGTGGTGGGGCTAGATGGTAGATGGTAGCTGGTTATGTAGTGGGGCTAGATGGTAGATGGTAGATGGTAGCTTGTTGTGTAGTGGGGCTAGATGGTAGATAGTTGTGTAGTGGGGCTAGATGGTAGATTGTTGTGTAGTGGGGCTAGATGGTAGATGGTTGTGTAGTGGGGCTAGATGGTAGATGGTAGACGGTTGTGTGGTGGGGCTAGATGGTAGATGGTAGCTGGTTATGTAGTGGGGCTAGATGGTAGATGGTTGTGTAGTGGGGCTAGATGGTAGATGGTTGTGTAGTGGAGCTAGATGGTAGATGGTTGTGTGGTGGGGCTAGATGGTAGATGGTTGATGGTTGTGTAGTGGGGCTAGATGGTAGATGGTTGTGTAGTGGGGCTAGATGGTAGATGGTAGATGGTTGTGTAGTGGGGCTAGATGGTAGACGGTTGTGTTGTGGGGCTAGATGGTAGATGGTAGATGGTTGTGTGGTGGGGCTAGATGGTAGATGGTTGTGTAGTGGGGCTAGATGGTAGATGGTAGATGGTTGTGTAGTGGGGCTAGATGGTAGATGGTTGTATAGTGGGGCTAGATGGTAGATGGTTGTGTAGTGGGGCTAGATGGTAGATGGTAGCTGGTTGTGTAGTGGGGCTAGATGGTAGATGGTAGCTGGTTGTGTAGTGGGGATAGATGGTAGATGGTTGTGTGGTGGGGCTAGATGGTAGATTGTAGCTGGTTATGTAGTGGGGCTAGATGGTAGATGGTAGATGGTAGCTGGTTGTGTGGTGGTGCTAGATGGTAGATGGTTGTGTAGTGGGGCTAGATGGTAGATGGTTGTGTAGTTGGGCTAGATGGTAGATGGTAGATGGTTATGTAGTGGGGATAGATGGTAGCTGGTTGTCTGGTGGGGCTAGATGGTAGATGGTAGATGGTAGATGGTTGTGTGGTGGGGCTAGATGGTAGATTGTTGTGTAGTGGGCCTAGATGGTAGATGGTTGTGTAGTGGGGCTAGATGGTAGATGGTAGATGGTTGTGCAGTGGGGCTAGATGGTAGATGGTTGTGTGGTGGGGCTAGATGGTAGATGGTAGATGGTTGTGTAGTGGGTCTAGATGGTAGATGGTTGTGTAGTGGGGCTAGATGGTAGCTGGTTGTATAGTGGGGCTAGATGGTAGATGGTTGTATAGTGGGGCTAGATGGTAGATGGTTGTGTAGTGGGGCAAGATGGTAGATGGTAGCTGGTTGTGTAGTGGGGCTAGATGGTAGACGGTTGTGTAGTGGGGCTAGATGGTAGATGGTTGTGTGGTGGGGCTAGATGGTAGATGGTAGATGGTTGTGTAGTGGGGCTAGATGGTAGATGGTTGTGTAGTGGGGCTAGATGGTAGATGGTAGACGGTTGTGTGGTGGGGCTAGATGGTAGATGGTAGCTGGTTATGTAGTGGGGCTAGATGGTAGATGGTTGTGTAGTGGGGCTAGATGGTAGATGGTTGTGTAGTGGAGCTAGATGGTAGATGGTTGTGTGGTGGGGCTAGATGGTAGATGGTAGATGGTTGTGTAGTGGGGCTAGATGGTAGATGGTTGTGTAGTGGGGCTAGATGGTAGATGGTAGATGGTTGTGTAGTGGGGCTAGATGGTAGACGGTTGTGTGGTGGGGCTAGATGGTAGATGGTAGATGGTTGTGTGGTGGGGCTAGATGGTAGATGGTTGTGTAGTGGGGCTAGATGGTAGATGGTAGATGGTTGTGTAGTGGGGCTAGATGGTAGATGGTTGTGTGGTGGGGCTAGATGGTAGATGGTAGATGGTTGTGTGGTGGGGCTAGATGGTAGATGGTTGTGTAGTGGGGCGAGATGGTAGATGGTAGCTGGTTGTGTAGTGGGGATAGATGGTAGATGGTTGTATAGTGGGGCTAGATGGTAGATGGTTGTGTAGTGGGGCTAGATGGTAGATGGTAGCTGGTTGTGTAGTGGGGCTAGATGGTAGATGGTAGCTGGTTGTGTAGTGGGGCTAGATGGTAGATGGTTGTGTGGTGGGGCTAGATGGTAGATGGTAGCTGGTTATGTAGTGGGGCTAGATGGTAGATGGTAGATGGTAGCTGGTTGTGTGGTGGTGCTAGATGGTAGATGGTTGTGTAGTGGGGCTAGATGGTAGATGGTTGTGTAGTTGGGCTAGATGGTAGATGGTAGATGGTTATGTAGTGGGGATAGATGGTAGCTGGTTGTCTGGTGGGGCTAGATGGTAGATGGTAGATGGTAGATGGTTGTGTGGTGGGGCTAGATGGTAGATTGTTGTGTAGTGGGCCTAGATGGTAGATGGTTGTGTAGTGGGGCTAGATGGTAGATGGTAGATGGTTGTGCAGTGGGGCTAGATGGTAGATGGTTGTGTGGTGGGGCTAGATGGTAGATGGTAGATGGTTGTGTAGTGGGTCTAGATGGTAGATGGTTGTGTAGTGGGGCTAGATGGTAGCTGGTTGTATAGTGGGGCTAGATGGTAGATGGTTGTATAGTGGGGCTAGATGGTAGATGGTTGTGTAGTGGGGCAAGATGGTAGATGGTAGCTGGTTGTGTAGTGGGGCTAGATGGTAGACGGTTGTGTAGTGGGGCTAGATGGTAGATGGTTGTGTGGTGGGGCTAGATGGTAGATGGTAGCTGGTTGTGTAGTGGGGCTAGATGGTAGATGGTTGTGTATTAGGGCTAGATGGTATATGGTAGATTGTATCTGGTTGTGTAGTGGGGCTAGATGGTAGCTGGTTGTGTAGTGTGGATAGATGGTAGAGGGTTGTGTAGTGGGGCTAGATGGTAGATGGTTGTGTAGTGGGGCTAGATGGTAGATGGTTGTGTAGTGGGGCTAGATGGTAGATGGTAGATGGTAGCTGGTTGTGTAGTGGGGCTAGATGGTAGCTGTTTGTGTAGTGTGGATAGATGGTAGAGGGTTGTGTCGTGGGGCTAGATGGTAGATGGTTGTGTAGTGGGGCTAGATGGTAGATGGTTGTGTAGTGGGGCTAGATGGTAGATGGTAGCTGGTTGTGTAGTGGGGCTAGATGGTAGATGGTTGTGTAGTGGGGATAGATGGTAGATGGTTGTGCTGTGGGGCTAGATGGTAGATGTTGTGTAGTGGGGCTAGATGGTAGATGGTAGCTGGTTGTGTAGTGGGGCTAGATGGTAGATGGTTGTGTAGTGGGGATAGATGGTAGATGGTAGATGGTTGTGTAGTGGGGCTTTATGGTAGATGGTTGTGTAGTGGGGCTAGATGGTAGATGGTTGTGTAGTGGGGCTAGATGGTAGATGGTAGCTGGTTGTGTAGTGGGGCTAGATGGTAGCTGGTAGATTGTAGCTGGAAGTGTAGTTGGGCTAGATGGTAGATGGTTGTGTAGTGGGGCTAGATGGTAGATGGTAGCTGGTTGTGTAGTGGGGCTAGATGGTAGATGGTAGATGGTTGTGTAGTGGGGCTAGATGGTAGATGGTAGAAGTAGCTGGTTGTGTAGTGGGGCTAGATGGTAGATGGTTGTGTGGTGGGGCTAGATGGTAGATGGTAGCTGGTTATGTAGTGGGGCTAGATGGTAGATGGTAGATGGTAGCTTGTTGTGTAGTGGGGCTAGATGGTAGATAGTTGTGTAGTGGGGCTAGATGGTAGATTGTTGTGTAGTGGGGCTAGATGGTAGATGGTTGTGTAGTGGGGCTAGATGGTAGATGGTAGACGGTTGTGTGGTGGGGCTAGATGGTAGATGGTAGCTGGTTATGTAGTGGGGCTAGATGGTAGATGGTTGTGTAGTGGGGCTAGATGGTAGATGGTTGTGTAGTGGAGCTAGATGGTAGATGGTTGTGTGGTGGGGCTAGATGGTAGATGGTTGATGGTTGTGTAGTGGGGCTAGATGGTAGATGGTTGTGTAGTGGGGCTAGATGGTAGATGGTAGATGGTTGTGTAGTGGGGCTAGATGGTAGACGGTTGTGTTGTGGGGCTAGATGGTAGATGGTAGATGGTTGTGTGGTGGGGCTAGATGGTAGATGGTTGTGTAGTGGGGCTAGATGGTAGATGGTAGATGGTTGTGTAGTGGGGCTAGATGGTAGATGGTTGTATAGTGGGGCTAGATGGTAGATGGTTGTGTAGTGGGGCTAGATGGTAGATGGTAGCTGGTTGTGTAGTGGGGCTAGATGGTAGATGGTAGCTGGTTGTGTAGTGGGGATAGATGGTAGATGGTTGTGTGGTGGGGCTAGATGGTAGATTGTAGCTGGTTATGTAGTGGGGCTAGATGGTAGATGGTAGATGGTAGCTGGTTGTGTGGTGGTGCTAGATGGTAGATTGTTGTGTAGTGGGGCTAGATGGTAGATGGTTGTGTAGTGGGGCTAGATGGTAGATGGTAGATGGTTGTGCAGTGGGGCTAGATGGTAGATGGTTGTGTGGTGGGGCTAGATGGTAGATGGTAGATGGTTGTGTAGTGGGTCTAGATGGTAGATGGTTGTGTAGTGGGGCTAGATGGTAGCTGGTTGTATAGTGGGGCTAGATGGTAGATGGTTGTATAGTGGGGCTAGATGGTAGATGGTTGTGTAGTGGGGCAAGATGGTAGATGGTAGCTGGTTGTGTAGTGGGGCTAGATGGTAGACGGTTGTGTAGTGGGGCTAGATGGTAGATTGTTGTGTGGTGGGGCTAGATGGTAGATGGTAGCTGGTTGTGTAGTGGGGCTAGATGGTAGATGGTTGTGTATTAGGGCTAGATGGTAGATGGTAGATGGTAGCTGGTTGTGTAGTGGGGCTAGATGGTAGCTGGTTGTGTAGTGTGGATAGATGGTAGAGGGTTGTGTAGTGGGGCTAGATGGTAGATGGTTGTGTAGTAGGGCTAGATGGTAGATGGTAGATGGTTGTGTAGTGGGGATAGATGGTAGATGGTAGATGGTTGTGTAGTGGGGCTAGATGGTAGATGGTTGTGTAGTGGGGCTAGATGGTAGATGGTAGATGGTAGCTGGTTGTGTAGTGGGGCTAGATGGTAGCTGGTTGTGTAGTGTGGATAGATGGTAGAGGGTTGTGTCGTGGGGCTAGATGGTAGATGGTTGTGTAGTGGGGCTAGATGGTAGATGGTAGCTGGTTGTGTAGTGGGGCTAGATGGTAGATGGTTGTGTGGTGGGGCTAGATGGTAGATGGTAGCTGGTTATGTAGTGGGGCTAGATGGTAGATGGTAGCTGGCTGTGTAGTGGGGCTAGATGGTAGATGATTGTGTAGTGGGGCTAGATGGTAGATTGTTGTGTAGTGGGGCTAGATGGTAGATGGTTGTGTAGTGGGGCTTTATGGTAGATGGTTGTTTAGTGGGGCTAGATGGTAGATGGTTGTGTAGTGGGGCTAGATGGTAGATGGTAGCTGGTTGTGTAGTGGGGCTAGATGGTAGCTGGTAGATTGTAGCTGGAAGTGTAGTTGGGCTAGATGGTAGATGGTTGTGTAGTGGGGCTAGATGGTAGATGGTAGCTGGTTGTGTAGTGGGGCTAGATGGTAGATGGTAGATGGTTGTGTAGTGGGGCTAGATGGTAGATGGTAGATGGTAGCTGGTTGTGTAGTGTGGATAGATGGTAGAGGGTTGTGTAGTGGGGCTAGATGGTAGATGGTTGTGTAGTGGGGCTAGATGGTAGATGGTAGATGGTTGTGTAGTGGGGATAGATGGTAGATGGTAGATGGTTGTGTAGTGGGGCTAGATGGTAGATGGTTGTGTAGTGGGGCTAGATGGTAGATGGTAGATGGTAGCTGGTTGTGTAGTGGGGCTAGATGGTAGCTGGTTGTGTAGTGTGGATAGATGGTAGAGGGTTGTGTCGTGGGGCTAGATGGTAGATGGTTGTGTAGTGGGGCTAGATTGTAGATGGTTGTGTAGTGGGGCTAGATGGTAGATGGTAGCTGGTTGTGTAGTGGGGCTAGATGGTAGATGGTTGTGTAGTGGGGATAGATGGTAGATGGTTGTGCTGTGGGGCTAGATGGTAGATGTTGTGTAGTGGGGCTAGATGGTAGATGGTAGCTGGTTGTGTAGTGGGGCTAGATGGTAGATGGTTGTGTAGTGGGGATAGATGGTAGATGGTAGATGGTTGTGTAGTGGGGCTTTATGGTAGATGGTTGTGTAGTGGGGCTAGATGGTAGATGGTTGTGTAGTGGGGCTAGATGGTAGATGGTAGCTGGTTGTGTAGTGGGGCTAGATGGTAGATGGTAGCTGGTTATGTAGTGGGGCTAGATGGTAGATGGTAGATGGTAGCTTGTTGTGTAGTGGGGCTAGATGGTAGATAGTTGTGTAGTGGGGCTAGATGGTAGATTGTTGTGTAGTGGGGCTAGATGGTAGATGGTTGTGTAGTGGGGCTAGATGGTAGATGGTAGATGGTTATGTAGTGGGGATAGATGGTAGCTGGTTGTGTAGTGGGGCTAGATGGTAGATGGTAGATGGTTGTGTAGTGGGGCTAGATGGTAGATGGTTGTGTAGTGGGGCTAGATGGTAGATGGTAGATGGTTGTGTAGTGGGGCTAGATGGTAGACGGTTGTGTGGTGGGGCTAGATGGTAGATGGTAGATGGTTGTGTGGTGGGGCTAGATGGTAGATGGTTGTGTAGTGGGGCTAGATGGTAGATGGTAGATGGTTGTGTAGTGGGGCTAGATGGTAGATGGTTGTGTGGTGGGGCTAGATGGTAGATGGTAGATGGTTGTGTGGTGGGGCTAGATGGTAGATGGTTGTGTAGTGGGGCGAGATGGTAGATGGTAGCTGGTTGTGTAGTGGGGATAGATGGTAGATGGTTGTATAGTGGGGCTAGATGGTAGATGGTTGTGTAGTGGGGCTAGATGGTAGATGGTAGCTGGTTGTGTAGTGGGGCTAGATGGTAGCTGGTTGTGTAGTGGGGCTAGATGGTAGATGGTTGTGTGGTGGGGCTAGATGGTAGATGGTAGCTGGTTATGTAGTGGGGCTAGATGGTAGATGGTAGATGGTAGCTGGTTGTGTGGTGGTGCTAGATGGTAGATGGTTGTGTAGTGGGGCTAGATGGTAGATGGTTGTGTAGTTGGGCTAGATGGTAGATGGTAGATGGTTATGTAGTGGGGATAGATGGTAGCTGGTTGTCTGGTGGGGCTAGATGGTAGATGGTAGATGGTAGATGGTTGTGTGGTGGGGCTAGATGGTAGATTGTTGTGTAGTGGGGCTAGATGGTAGATGGTTGTGTAGTGGGGCTAGATGGTAGATGGTAGATGGTTGTGCAGTGGGGCTAGATGGTAGATGGTTGTGTGGTGGGGCTAGATGGTAGATGGTAGATGGTTGTGTAGTGGGTCTAGATGGTAGATGGTTGTGTAGTGGGGCTAGATGGTAGCTGGTTATATAGTGGGGCTAGATGGTAGATGGTTGTATAGTGGGGCTAGATGGTAGATGGTTGTGTAGTGGGGCAAGATGGTAGATGGTAGCTGGTTGTGTAGAGGGGCTAGATGGTAGATGGTAGCTGGTTGTGTAGTGGGGCTAGATGGTAGATGGTTGTGTGGTGGGGCTAGATGGTAGATGGTAGCTGGTTATGTAGTGGGGCTAGATGGTAGATGGTAGATGGTAGCTGGTTGTGTGGTGGTGCTAGATGGTAGATGGTTGTGTAGTGGGGCTAGATGGTAGATGGTTGTGTAGTGGGGCTAGATGGTAGATGGTAGATGGTTATGTAGTGGGGATAGATGGTAGCTGGTTGTGTAGTGGGGCTAGATGGTAGATGGTAGATGGTTGTGTGGTGGGGCTAGATGGTAGATGGTAGCTGGTTATGTAGTGGGCCTAGATGGTAGATGGTTGTGTAGTGGGGCTAGATGGTAGATGGTAGATGGTTGTGCAGTGGGGCTAGATGGTAGATGGTAGACGGTTGTGTGGTGGGGCTAGATGGTAGATGGTAGCTGGTTATGTAGTGGGCCTAGATGGTAGATGGTTGTGTAGTGGGGCTAGACGGTAGATGGTTGTGTAGTGGGGCTAGATGGTAGATGGTTGTGTGGTGGGGCTAGATGGTAGATGGTAGATGGTTGTGTAGTGGGGCTAGATGGTAGATGGTTGTGTAGTGGGGCTAGATGGTAGATGGTAGATGGTTGTGTAGTGGGGCTAGATGGTAGATGGTTGTGTGGTGGGGCTAGATGGTAGATGGTAGATGGTTGTGTGGTGGGGCTAGATGGTAGATGGTTGTGTAGTGGGGCTAGATGGTAGATGGTTGCTGGTTGTGTAGTGGGGCTAGATGGTAGATGGTTGTATAGTGGGGCTAGATGGTAGATGGTTGTGTAGTGGGGCTAGATGGTAGATGGTTGCTGGTTTTGTAGTGGGGCTAGATGGTAGATGGTAGCTGGTTGTGTAGTGGGGCTAGATGGTAGATGGTTGTGTGGTGGGGCTAGATGGTAGATGGTAGCTGGTTATGTAGTGGTGCTAGATGGTAGATCGTAGATGGTAGCTGGTTGTGTGGTGGTGCTAGATGGTAGATGGTTGTGTAGTGGGGCTAGATGGTAGATGGTTGTGTAGTTGGGCTAGATGGTAGATGGTAGATGGTTATGTAGTGGGGATAGATGGTAGCTGGTTGTGTAGTGCGGCTAGATGGTAGATGGTAGATGGTAGATGGTTGTGTGGTGGGGCTAGATGGTAGATTGTTGTGTAGTGGGGCTAGATGGTAGATGGTTGTGTAGTGGGGCTAGATGGTAGATGGTAGATGGTTGTGCAGTGGGGCTAGATGGTAGATGGTTGTGTGGTGGGGCTAGATGGTAGATGGTAGATGGTTGTGTAGTGGGGCTAGATGGCAGATGGTTGTGTAGTGGGGCTAGATTGTAGCTGGTTGTATAGTGGGGCTAGATGGTAGATGGTTGTATAGTGGGGCTAGATGGTAGATGGTTGTGTAGTGGGGCAAGATGGTAGATGGTAGCTGGTTGTGATGTGGGGCTAGATGGTAGACGGTTGTGTAGTGGGGCTAGATGGTAGATGGTTGTGTGGTGGGGCTAGATGGTAGATGGTAGCTGGTTGTGTAGTGGGGCTAGATGGTATTTGGTTGTGTAGTGGGGCTAGATGGTAGATGGTTGTGTAGTGGGGCTAGATGGTAGATGGTAGATGGTAGCTGGTTGTGTAGTGGGGCTAGATGGTAGCTGGTTGTGTAGTGTGGATAGATGGTAGAGGGTTGTGTAGTGGGGCTAGATGGTAGATGGTTGTGTAGTGGGGCTAGATGGTAGATGGTAGATGGTTGTGTAGTGGGGATAGATGGTAAATGGTAGATGGTTGTGTAGTGGGGCTAGATGGTAGATGGTTGTGTAGTGGGGCTAGATGGTAGATGGTAGATGGTAGCTGGTTGTGTAGTGGGGCTAGATGGTAGCTGGTTGTGTAGTGTGGATAGATGGTAGAGGGTTGTGTCGTGGGGCTAGATGGTAGATGGTTGTGTAGTGGGGCTAGATGGTAGATGGTTGTGTAGTGGGGCTAGATGGTAGATGGTAGCTGGTTGTGTAGTGGGGCTAGATGGTAGATGGTTGTGTAGTGGGGATAGATGGTAGATGGTTGTGCTGTGGGGCTAGATGGTAGATGTTGTGTAGTGGGGCTAGATGGTAGATGGTAGCTGGTTGTGTAGTGGGGCTAGATGGTAGATGGTTGTTTAGTGGGGCTAGATGGTAGATGGTTGTGTAGTGGGGCTAGATGGTAGATGGTAGCTGGTTGTGTAGTGGGGCTAGATGGTAGCTGGTAGATTGTAGCTGGAAGTGTAGTTGGGCTAGATGGTAGATGGTTGTGTAGTGGGGCTAGATGGTAGATGGTAGCTGGTTGTGTAGTGGGGCTAGATGGTAGATGGTAGATGGTTGTGTAGTGGGGCTAGATGGTAGATGGTAGATGGTAGCTGGTTGTGTAGTGTGGATAGATGGTAGAGGGTTGTGTAGTGGGGCTAGATGGTACATGGTTGTGTAGTGGGGCTAGATGGTAGATGGTTGTGTAGTGGGGCTAGATGGTAGATGATAGATGGTAGCTGGTTATGTAGTGGGGCTAGATGGTAGCTGGTTGTGTAGTGTGGATAGATGGTAGAGGGTTGTGTCGTGGGGCTAGATGGTAGATGGTTGTGTAGTGGGGCTAGATGGTAGATGGTTGTGTAGTGGGGCTAGATGGTAGATGGTAGCTGGTTGTGTAGTGGGGCTAGATGGTAGATGGTTGTGTAGTGGGGATAGATGGTAGATGGTTGTGCTGTGGGGCTAGATGGTAGATGTTGTGTAGTGGGGCTAGATGGTAGATGGTAGCTGGTTGTGTAGTGGGGCTAGATGGTAGATGGTTGTGTATTGGGGATAGATAGTAGATGGTAGATGGTTGTGTAGTGGGGCTTTATGGTAGATGGTTGTGTAGTGGGGCTAGATGGTAGATGGTTGTGTAGTGGGGCTAGATGGTAGATGGTAGCTGGTTGTGTAGTGGGGCTAGATGGTAGCTGGTAGATTGTAGCTGGAAGTGTAGTTGGGCTAGATGGTAGATGGTTGTGTAGTGGGGCTAGATGGTAGATGGTAGCTGGTTGTGTAGTGGGGCTAGATGGTAGATGGTAGATGGTTGTGTAGTGGGGCTAGATGGTAGATGGTAGATGGTAGCTGGTTGTGTAGTGGGGCTAGATGGTAGATGGTTGTGTGGTGGGGCTAGATGGTAGATGGTAGCTGGTTATGTAGTGGGGCTAGATGGTAGATGGTAGATGGTAGCTTGTTGTGTAGTGGGGCTAGATGGTAGATAGTTGTGTAGTGGGGCTAGATGGTAGATTGTTGTGTAGTGGGGCTAGATGGTAGATGGTTGTGTAGTGGGGCTAGATGGTAGATGGTAGATGGTTATGTAGTGGGGATAGATGGTAGCTGGTTGTGTAGTGGGGCTAGATGGTAGATGGTAGACGGTTGTGTGGTGGGGCTAGATGGTAGATGGTAGCTGGTTATGTAGTGGGGCTAGATGGTAGATGGTTGTGTAGTGGGGCTAGATGGTAGATGGTTGTGTAGTGGGGCTAGATGGTAGATGGTTGTGTGGTGGGGCTAGATGGTAGATGGTAGATGGTTGTGTAGTGGGGCTAGATGGTAGATGGTTGTGTAGTGGGGCTAGATGGTAGATGGTAGATGGTTGTGTAGTGGGGCTAGATGGTAGACGGTTGTGTGGTGGGGCTAGATGGTAGATGGTAGATGGTTGTGTGGTGGGGCTAGATGGTAGATGGTTGTGTAGTGGGGCTAGATGGTAGATGGTAGATGGTTGTGTAGTGGGGCTAGATGGTAGATGGTTGTGTGGTGGGGCTAGATGGTAGATGGTAGATGGTTGTTTGGTGGGGCTAGATGGTAGATGGTTGTGTAGTGGGGCGAGATGGTAGATGGTAGCTGGTTGAGTAGTGGGGATAGATGGTAGATGGTTGTATAGTGGGGCTAGATGGTAGATGGTTGTGTAGTGGGGCTAGATGGTAGATGGTAGCTGGTTGTGTAGTGGGGCTAGATGGTAGATGGTAGCTGGTTGTGTAGTGGGGCTAGATGGTAGATGGTTGTGTGGTGGGGCTAGATGGTAGATGGTAGCTGGTTATGTAGTGGGGCTAGATGGTAGATGGTAGATGGTAGCTGGTTGTGTGGTGGTGCTAGATGGTAGATGGTTGTGTAGTGGGGCTAGATGGTAGATGGTTGTGTAGTTGGGCTAGATGGTAGATGGTAGATGGTTATGTAGTGGGGATAGATGGTAGCTGGTTGTCTGGTGGGGCTAGATGGTAGATGGTAGATGGTTGTGTGGTGGGGCTAGATGGTAGATTGTTGTGAAGTGGGGCTAGATGGTAGATGGTTGTGTAGTGGGGCTAGATGGTAGATGGTAGATGGTTGTGCAGTGGGGCTAGATGGTAGATGGTTGTGTGGTGGGGCTAGATGGTAGATGGTAGATGGTTGTGTAGTGGGTCTAGATGGTAGATGGTTGTGTAGTGGGGCTAGATGGTAGCTGGTTGTATAGTGGGGCTAGATGGTAGATGGTTGTATAGTGGGGCTAGATGGTAGATGGTTGTGTAGTGGGGCAAGATGGTAGATGGTAGCTGGTTGTGTAGTGGGGCTAGATGGTAGACGGTTGTGTAGTGGGGCTAGATGGTAGATGGTTGTGTGGTGGGGCTAGATGGTAGATGGTAGCTGGTTGTGTAGTGGGGCTAGATGGTAGATGGTTGTGTATTAGGGCTAGATGGTAGAAGGTAGAAGGTAGCTGGTTGTGTAGTGGGGCTAGATGGTGGCTGGTTGTGTAGTGTGGATAGATGGTAGAGGGTTGTGTAGTGGGGCTGGATGGTAGATGGTTGTGTAGTGGGGCTAGATGGGAGATGGTAGATGGTTGTGTAGTGGGGATAGATGGTAGATGGTAGATGGTTGTGTAGTGGGGCTAGATGGTAGATGGTTGTGTAGTGGGGCTAGATGGTAGATGGTAGATGGTAGCTGGTTGTGTAGTGGGGCTAGATGGTAGCTGGTTGTGTAGTGTGGATAGATGGTAGAGGGTTGTGTCGTGGGGCTAGATGGTAGATGGTTGTGTAGTGGGGCTAGATGGTAGATGGTAGCTGGTTGTGTAGTGGGGCTAGATGGTAGATGGTTGTGTAGTGGGGATAGATGGTAGATGGTTGTGCTGTGGGGCTAGATGGTAGATGTTGTGTAGTGGGGCTAGATGGTAGATGGTAGCTGGTTGTGTAGTGGGGCTAGATGGTAGATGGTTGTGTAGTGGGGATAGATGGTAGATGGTAGATGGTTGTGTAGTGGGGCTTTATGGTAGATGGTTGTGTAGTGGGGCTAGATGGTAGATGGTTGTGTAGTGGGGCTAGATGGTAGATGGTAGCTGGTTGTGTAGTGGGGCTAGATGGTAGCTGGTAGATTGTAGCTGGAAGTGTAGTTGGGCTAGATGGTAGATGGTTGTGTAGTGGGGCTAGATGGTAGATGGTAGCTGGTTGTGTAGTGGGGCTAGATGGTAGATGGTAGATGGTTGTGTAGTGGGGCTAGATGGTAGATGGTAGATGGTAGCTGGTTGTGTAGTGGGGCTAGATGGTAGATGGTTGTGTGGTGGGGCTAGATGGTAGATGGTAGATGGTTGTGTAGTGGGGCTAGATGGTAGATGGTTGTGTAGTTGGGCTAGATGGTAGATGGTAGATGGTTATGTAGTGGGGATAGATGGTAGCTGGTTGTCTGGTGGGGCTAGATGGTAGATGGTAGATGGTTGTGTGGTGGGGCTAGATGGTAGATTGTTGTGTAGTGGGGCTAGATGGTAGATGGTTGTGTAGTGGGGCTAGATGGTAGATGGTAGATGGTTGTGCAGTGGGGCTAGATGGTAGATGGTTGTGTGGTGGGGCTAGATGGTAGATGGTAGATGGTTGTGTAGTGGGTCTAGATGGTAGATGGTTGTGTAGTGGGGCTAGATGGTAGCTGGTTGTATAGTGGGGCTAGATGGTAGATGGTTGTATAGTGGGGCTAGATGGTAGATGGTTGTGTAGTGGGGCAAGATGGTAGATGGTAGCTGGTTGTGTAGTGGGGCTAGATGGTAGACGGTTGTGTAGTGGGGCTAGATGGTAGATGGTTGTGTGGTGGGGCTAGATGGTAGATGGTAGCTGGTTGTGTAGTGGGGCTAGATGGTAGATGGTTGTGTATTAGGGCTAGATGGTAGAAGGTAGAAGGTAGCTGGTTGTGTAGTGGGGCTAGATGGTGGCTGGTTGTGTAGTGTGGATAGATGGTAGAGGGTTGTGTAGTGGGGCTGGATGGTAGATGGTTGTGTAGTGGGGCTAGATGGGAGATGGTAGATGGTTGTGTAGTGGGGATAGATGGTAGATGGTAGATGGTTGTGTAGTGGGGCTAGATGGTAGATGGTTGTGTAGTGGGGCTAGATGGTAGATGGTAGATGGTAGCTGGTTGTGTAGTGGGGCTAGATGGTAGCTGGTTGTGTAGTGTGGATAGATGGTAGAGGGTTGTGTCGTGGGGCTAGATGGTAGATGGTTGTGTAGTGGGGCTAGATGGTAGATGGTAGCTGGTTGTGTAGTGGGGCTAGATGGTAGATGGTTGTGTAGTGGGGATAGATGGTAGATGGTTGTGCTGTGGGGCTAGATGGTAGATGTTGTGTAGTGGGGCTAGATGGTAGATGGTAGCTGGTTGTGTAGTGGGGCTAGATGGTAGATGGTTGTGTAGTGGGGATAGATGGTAGATGGTAGATGGTTGTGTAGTGGGGCTTTATGGTAGATGGTTGTGTAGTGGGGCTAGATGGTAGATGGTTGTGTAGTGGGGCTAGATGGTAGATGGTAGCTGGTTGTGTAGTGGGGCTAGATGGTAGCTGGTAGATTGTAGCTGGAAGTGTAGTTGGGCTAGATGGTAGATGGTTGTGTAGTGGGGCTAGATGGTAGATGGTAGCTGGTTGTGTAGTGGGGCTAGATGGTAGATGGTAGATGGTTGTGTAGTGGGGCTAGATGGTAGATGGTAGATGGTAGCTGGTTGTGTAGTGGGGCTAGATGGTAGATGGTTGTGTGGTGGGGCTAGATGGTAGATGGTAGCTGGTTATGTAGTGGGGCTAGATGGTAGATGGTAGCTGGCTGTGTAGTGGGGCTAGATGGTAGATGATTGTGTAGTGGGGCTAGATGGTAGATTGTTGTGTAGTGGGGCTAGATGGTAGATGGTTGTGTAGTGGGGCTTTATGGTAGATGGTTGTTTAGTGGGGCTAGATGGTAGATGGTTGTGTAGTGGGGCTAGATGGTAGATGGTAGCTGGTTGTGTAGTGGGGCTAGATGGTAGATGGTTGTGTAGTGGGGCTAGATGGTAGATGGTAGCTGGTTGTGTAGTGGGGCTAGATGGTAGCTGGTAGATTGTAGCTGGAAGTGTAGTTGGGCTAGATGGTAGATGGTTGTGTAGTGGGGCTAGATGGTAGATGGTAGCTGGTTGTGTAGTGGGGCTAGATGGTAGATGGTAGATGGTTGTGTAGTGGGGCTAGATGGTAGATGGTAGATGGTAGCTGGTTGTGTAGTGTGGATAGATGGTAGAGGGTTGTGTAGTGGGGCTAGATGGTAGATGGTTGTGTAGTGGGGCTAGATGGTAGATGGTAGATGGTTGTGTAGTGGGGATAGATGGTAGATGGTAGATGGTTGTGTAGTGGGGCTAGATGGTAGATGGTTGTGTAGTGGGGCTAGATGGTAGATGGTAGATGGTAGCTGGTTGTGTAGTGGGGCTAGATGGTAGCTGGTTGTGTAGTGTGGATAGATGGTAGAGGGTTGTGTCGTGGGGCTAGATGGTAGATGGTTGTGTAGTGGGGCTAGATGGTAGATGGTTGTGTAGTGGGGCTAGATGGTAGAT
Organism: Salmo salar; assembly: GCF_965601325.2. Taxonomy (NCBI): domain Eukaryota; kingdom Metazoa; phylum Chordata; class Actinopteri; order Salmoniformes; family Salmonidae; genus Salmo; species Salmo salar. The sequence goes on from NC_138301.1 coordinate 52,974,236, forward strand.
GGTAGCTGGTTGTGTAGTGGGGCTAGATGGTAGATGGTTGTGTAGTGGGGATAGATGGTAGATGGTTGTGCTGTTGGGCTAGATGGTAGATGTTGTGTAGTGGGGCTAGATGGTAGATGGTAGCTGGTTGTGTAGTGGGGCTAGATGGTAGATGGTTGTGTAGTGGGGATAGATGGTAGATGGTAGATGGTTGTGTAGTGGGGCTTTATGGTAGATGGTTGTGTAGTGGGGCTAGATGGTAGATGGTTGTGTAGTGGGGCTAGATGGTAGATGGTAGCTGGTTGTGTAGTGGGGCTAGATGGTAGCTGGTAGATTGTAGCTGGAAGTGTAGTTGGGCTAGATGGTAGATGGTTGTGTAGTGGGGCTAGATGGTAGATGGTAGCTGGTTGTGTAGTGGGGCTAGATGGTAGATGGTAGATGGTTGTGTAGTGGGGCTAGATGGTAGATGGTAGATGGTAGCTGGTTGTGTAGTGGGGCTAGATTGTAGATGGTTGTGTGGTGGGGCTAGATGGTAGATGGTAGCTGGTTATGTAGTGGGGCTAGATGGTAGATGGTAGATGGTAGCTTGTTGTGTAGTGGGGCTAGATGGTAGATAGTTGTGTAGTGGGGCTAGATGGTAGATTGTTGTGTAGTGGGGCTAGATGGTAGATGGTTGTGTAGTGGGGCTAGATGGTAGATGGTAGATGGTTATGTAGTGGGGATAGATGGTAGCTGGTTGTGTAGTGGGGCTAGATGGTAGATGGTAGACGGTTGTGTGGTGGGGCTAGATGGTAGATGGTAGCTGGTTATGTAGTGGGGCTAGATGGTAGATGGTTGTGTAGTGGGGCTAGATGGTAGATGGTTGTGTAGTGGGGCTAGATGGTAGATGGTTGTGTGGTGGGGCTAGATAGTAGATGGTAGATGGTTGTGTAGTGGGGAAAGATGGTAGATGGTTGTGTAGTGGGGCTAGATGGTAGATGGTAGATGGTTGTGTAGTGGGGCTAGATGGTAGACGGTTGTGTGGTGGGGCTAGATGGTAGATGGTAGATGGTTGTGTGGTGGGGCTAGATGGTAGATGGTTGTGTAGTGGGGCTAGATGGTAGATGGTAGATGGTTGTGTAGTGGGGCTAGATGGTAGATGGTTGTGTGGTGGGGCTAGATGGTACATGGTAGATGGTTGTGTGGTGGGGCTAGATGGTAGATGGTTGTGTAGTGGGGCGAGATGGTAGATGGTAGCTGGTTGTGTAGTGGGGATAGATGGTAGATGGTTGTATAGTGGGGCTAGATGGTAGATGGTTGTGTAGTGGGGCTAGATGGTAGATGGTAGCTGGTTGTGTAGTGGGGCTAGATGGTAGATGGTAGCTGGTTGTGTAGTGGGGCTAGATGGTAGATGGTTGTGTGGTGGGGCTAGATGGTAGATGGTAGCTGGTTATGTAGTGGGGCTAGATGGTAGATGGTAGATGGTAGCTGGTTATGTGGTGGTGCTAGATGGTAGATGGTTGTGTAGTGGGGCTAGATGGTAGATGGTTGTGTAATTGGGCTAGATGGTAGATGGTAGATGGTTATGTAGTGGGGATAGATGGTAGCTGGTTGTCTGGTGGGGCTAGATGGTAGATGGTAGATGGTAGATGGTTGTGTGGTGGGGCTAGATGGTAGATTGTTGTGTAGTGGGGCTAGATGGTAGATGGTTGTGTAGTGGGGCTAGATGGTAGATGGTAGATGGTTGTGCAGTGGGGCTAGATGGTAGATGGTTGTGTGGTGGGGCTAGATGGTAGACGGTAGATGGTTGTGTAGTGGGTCTAGATGGTAGATGGTTGTGTAGTGGGGCTAGATGGTAGCTGGTTGTATAGTGGGGCTAGATGGTAGATGGTTGTATAGTGGGGCTAGATGGTAGATGGTTGTGTAGTGGGGCAAGATGGTAGATGGTAGCTGGTTGTGTAGTGGGGCTAGATGGTAGACGGTTGTGTAGTGGGGCTAGATGGTAGATGGTTGTGTGGTGGGGCTAGATGGTAGATGGTAGCTGGTTGTGTAGTGGGGCTAGATGGTAGATGGTTGTGTATTAGGGCTAGATGGTAGATGGTAGATGGTAGCTGGTTGTGTAGTGGGGCTAGATGGTAGCTGGTTGTGTAGTGTGGATAGATGGTAGAGGGTTGTGTAGTGGGGCTAGATGGTAGATGGTTGTGTAGTGGGGCTAGATGGTAGATGGTAGATGGTTGTGTAGTGGGGATAGATGGTAGATGGTAGATGGTTGTGTAGTGGGGCTAGATGGTAGATGGTTGTGTAGTGGGGCTAGATGGTAGATGGTAGATGGTAGCTGGTTGTGTAGTGGGGCTAGATGGTAGCTGGTTGTGTAGTGTGGATAGATGGTAGAGGGTTGTGTCGTGGGGCTAGATGGTAGATGGTTGTGTAGTGGGGCTAGATGGTAGATGGTAGCTGGTTGTGTAGTGGGGCTAGATGGTAGATGGTTGTGTAGTGGGGATAGATGGTAGATGGTTGTGCTGTGGGGCTAGATGGTAGATGTTGTGTAGTGGGTCTAGATGGTAGATGGTAGCTGGTTGTGTAGTGGGGCTAGATGGTAGATGGTTGTGTAGTGGGGATAGATGGTAGATGGTAGATGGTTGTGTAGTGGGGCTTTATGGTAGATGGTTGTGTAGTGGGGCTAGATGGTAGATGGTTGTGTAGTGGGGCTAGATGGTAGATGGTAGCTGGTTGTGTAGTGGGGCTAGATGGTTGCTGGTAGATTGTAGCTGGAAGTGTAGTTGGGCTAGATGGTAGATGGTTGTGTAGTGGGGCTAGATGGTAGATGGTAGCTGGTTGTGTAGTGGGGCTAGATGGTAGATGGTAGATGGTTGTGTAGTGGGGCTAGATGGTAGATGGTAGATGGTAGCTGGTTGTGTAGTGGGGCTAGATGGTAGATGGTTGTGTGGTGGGGCTAGATGGTAGATGGTAGCTGGTTATGTAGTGGGGCTAGATGGTAGATGGTAGCTGGCTGTGTAGTGGGGCTAGATGGTAGATGATTGTGTAGTGGGGCTAGATGGTAGATTGTTGTGTAGTGGGGCTAGATGGTAGATGGTTGTGTAGTGGGGCTAGATGGTAGATGGTAGATGGTTATGTAGTGGGGATAGATGGTAGCTGGTTGTGTAGTGGGGCTAGATGGTAGATGGTAGACGGTTGTGTGGTGGGGCTAGATGGTAGATGGTAGCTGGTTATGTAGTGGGGCTAGATGGTAGATGGTTGTGTAGTGGGGCTAGATGGTAGATGGTTGTGTAGTGGGGCTAGATGGTAGATGGTTGTGTGGTGGGGCTAGATGGTAGATGGTAGATGGTTGTGTAGTGGGGCTAGATGGTAGATGGTAGATGCTTGTGTAGTGGGGCTAGATGGTAGACGGTTGTGTGGTGGGGCTAGATGGTAGATGGTAGATGGTTGTGTGGTGGGGCTAGATGGTAGATGGTTGTGTAGTGGGGCTAGATGGTAGATGGTAGCTGGTTGTGTAGTGGGGATAGATGGTAGATGGTTGTATAGTGGGGCTAGATGGTAGATGGTTGTGTAGTGGGGCTAGATGGTAGATGGTAGCTGGTTGTGTAGTGGGGCTAGATGGTAGATGGTAGCTGGTTGTGTAGTGGGTCTAGATGGTAGATGGTTGTGTGGTGAGGCTAGATGGTAGATGGTAGCTGGTTATGTAGTGGGGCTAGATGGTAGATGGTAGATGGTAGCTGGTTGTGTGGTGGTGCTAGATGGTAGATGGTTGTGTAGTGGGGCTAGATGGTAGATGGTTATGTAGTGGGGATAGATGGTAGCTGGTTGTGTAGTGGGGCTAGATGGGAGATGGTAGATGGTAGATGGTTGTGTGGTGGGGCTAGATGGTAGATGGTTGTGTAGTGGGGCTAGATGGTAGATGGTAGATGGTTGTGCAGTGGGGCTAGATGGTAGATGGTTGTGTGGTGGGGCTAGATGGTAGATGGTAGATGGTAGATTGTTGTGTAGTGGGGCTAGATGGTAGATGGTTGTGTAGTGGGGCTAGATGGTAGATGGTAGATGGTTGTGCAGTGGGGCTAGATGGTAGATGGTTGTGTGGTGGGGCTAGATGGTAGATGGTAGATGGTTGTGTAGTGGGGCTAGATGGTAGATGGTTGTTTAGTGGGGCTAGATGGTAGCTGGTTGTATAGTGGGGCTAGATGGTAGATGGTTGTATAGTGGGGCTAGATGGTAGATGGTTGTGTAGTGGGGCAAGATGGTAGATGGTAGCTGGTTGTGTAGTGGGGCTAGATGGTAGACGGTTGTGTAGTGGGGCTAGATGGTAGATGGTTGTGTGGTGGGGCTAGATGGTAGATGGTAGCTGGTTGTGTAGTGGGGCTAGATGGTAGATGGTTGTGTAGTGGGGCTAGATGGTAGATGGTAGCTGGTTGTGTAGTGGGGCTAGATGGTAGATGGATGTGTAGTGGGGCTAGATGGTAGATGGTAGATGGTAGCTGGTTGTGTAGTGGGGCTAGATAGTAGCTGGTTGTGTAGTGTGGATATATGGTAGATTGTTGTGTAGTGGGGCTAGATGGTAGATGGTTGTGTAGTGGGGCTAGATGGTAGATGGTAGATGGTTGTGTAGTGGGGATAGATGGTAGATGGTAGATGGTTGTGTAGTGGGGCTAGATGGTAGATGGTTGTGTAGTGGGGCTAGATGGTAGATGGTAGATGGTAGCTGGTTGTGTAGTGGGGCTAGATGGTAGCTGGTTGTGTAGTGTGGATAGATGGTAGAGGGTTGTGTAGTGGGGCTAGATGGTAGATGGTTGTGTAGTGGGGCTAGATGGTAGATGGTTGTGTAGTGGGGCTAGATGGTAGATGGTAGCTGGTTGTGTAGTGGGGCTAGATGGTAGATGGTTGTGTAGTGGGGATAGATGGTAGCTGGTTGTGTAGTGGGGCTAGATGGTTGATGGTTGTGTAGTGGGGATAGATGGTAGATGGTTGTGCAGTGTGGCTAGATGGTAGATGGTTGCGTAGTGGGGCTAGATGGTAGATGGTAGATGGTTGTGTAGTGGGGCTAGATTGTAAATAGTTGTGCAGTGGGGCTAGATGGTAGATGGTAGATGGTTGTGTAGTGGGGCTAGATGGTAGATGGTAGCTGGTTGTGTAGTGGGGATAAATGGTAGATGGTTGTATAGTGGGGCTAGATGGTAGATGGTTGTGTAGTGGGGCTAGATGGTAGATGGTTGCTGGTTGTGTAGTGGGGCTAGATGGTACATGGTAGCTGGTTGTGTAGTGGGGCTAGATGGTAGATGGTTGTGTGGTGGGGCTAGATGGTAGATGGTAGATGGTTATGTAGTGGGGCTAGATGGTAGATGGTAGATGGTAGCTGGTTGTGTGGTGGTGCTAGATGGTAGATGGTTGTGTAGTGGGGCTAGATGGTAGATGGTTGTGTAGTGGGGCTAGATGGTAGATGGTAGATGGTTATGTAGTGGGGATAGATGGTAGCTGGTTGTGTAGTGGGGCTAGATGGTAGATGGTAGATGGTAGATGGTTGTGTGGTGGGGCTAGATGGTAGATTGTTGTGTAGTGGGGCCAGATGGTAGATGGTTGTGTAGTGGGGCTAGATGGTAGATGGTAGATGGTTGTGCAGTGGGGCTAGATGGTAGATGGTTGTGTGGTGGGGCTAGATGGTAGATGGTAGCTGGTTGTGTAGTGGGGCTAGATGGTAGATGGTAGATGGTTGTGTAGTGGGGCTAGATGGTAGATGGTAGATGGTAGCTGGTTGTGTAGTGGGGCTAGATGGTAGATGGTTGTGTGGTGGGGCTAGATGGTAGATGGTAGCTGGTTATGTAGTGGGGCTATATGGTAGATGGTAGCTGGTTGTGTAGTGGGGCTAGATGGTAGATGATTGTGTAGTGGGGCTAGATGGTAGATTGTTGTGTAGTGGGGCTAGATGGTAGATGGTTGTGTAGTGGGGCTAGATGGTAGATGGTAGATGGTTATGTAGTGGGGATAGATGGTAGCTGGTTGTGTAGTGGGGCTAGATGGTAGATGGTAGACGGTTGTGTGGTGGGGCTAGATGGTAGATGGTAGCTGGTTATGTAGTGGGGCTAGATGGTAGATGGTTGTGTAGTGGGGCTAGATGGTAGATGGTTGTGTAGTGGGGCTAGATGGTAGATGGTTGTGTGGTGGGGCTAGATGGTAGATGGTAGATGGTTGTGTAGTGGGGCTAGATGGTAGATGGTTGTGTAGTGGGGCTAGATGGTAGATGGTAGATGGTTGTGTAGTGGGGCTAGATGGTAGACGGTTGTGTGGTGGGGCTAGATGGTAGATGGTAGATGGTTTTGTGGTGGGGCTAGATGGTAGATGGTTGTGTAGTGGGGCTAGATGGTAGATGGTAGCTGGTTGTGTAGTGGGGATAGATGGTAGATGGTTGTATAGTGGGGCTAGATGGTAGATGGTTGTGTAGTGGGGCTAGATGGTAGATGGTAGCTGGTTGTGTAGTGGGGCTAGATGGTAGATGGTAGCTGGTTGTGTAGTGGGGCTAGATGGTAGATGGTTGTGTGGTGGGGCTAGATGGTAGATGGTAGCTGGTTATGTAGTGGGGGTAGATGGTAGATGGTAGATGGTAGCTGGTTGTGTGGTGGTGCTAGATGGTAGATGGTTGTGTAGTGGGGCTAGATGGTAGATGGTTATGTAGTGGGGATAGATGGTAGCTGGTTGTGTAGTGGGGCTAGATGGTAGATGGTAGATGGTAGATGGTTGTGTAGTGGGGCTAGATGGTAGATGGTTGTGTGGTGGGGCTAGATGGTAGATGGTAGATGGTTGTGTGGTGGGGCTAGATGGTAGATGGTTGTGTAGTGGGGCTAGATGGTAGATGGTAGCTGGTTGTGTAGTGGGGATAGATGGTAGATGGTTGTATAGTGGGGCTAGATGGTAGATGGTTGTGTAGTGGGGTAAGATGGTAGATGGTAGCTGGTTGTGTAGTGGGGCTAGATGGTAGATGGTAGCTGGTTGTGTAGTGGGGCTAGATGGTAGATGGTTGTGTGGTGGGCCTAGATGGTAGATGGTAGATGGTAGCTGGTTGTGTGGTGGTGCTAGATGGTAGATGGTTGTGTAGTGGGGCTAGATGGTAGATGGTAGTGTAGTGGGGCTAGATGGTAGATGGTAGATGATTATGTAGTGGGGATAGATGGTAGCTGGTTGTGTAGAGGGGCTAGATGGTAGATGGTAGATTGTAGATGGTTGTGTGGTGGGGCTAGATGGTAGATTGTTGTGTAGTGGGGCTAGATGGTAGATGGTTGTGTAGTGGGGCTAGATGGTAGATGGTAGATGGTTGTGCAGTGGGGCTAGATGGTAGATGGTTGTGTGGTGGGGCTAGATGGTAGATGGTAGATGGTTGTGTAGTGGGGCTAGATGGTAGATGGTTGTGTAGTGGGGCTAGATGGTAGCTGGTTGTATAGTGGGGCTAGATGGTAGATGGTTGTATAGTGGGGCTAGATGGTAGATGGTTGTGTAGTGGTGCAAGATGGTAGATGGTAGCTGGTTGTGTAGTGGGGCTAGATGGTAGACGGATGTGTAGTGGCGCTAGATGGTAGATGGTTGTGTGGTGGGGCTAGATGGTAGATGGTAGCTGGTTGTGTAGTGGGGCTAGATGGTAGATGGTTGTGTGGTGGGCCTAGATGGTAGATGGTAGATGGTAGCTGGTTGTGTGGTGGTGCTAGATGGTAGATGGTTGTGTAGTGGGGCTAGATGGTAGATGGTAGTGTAGTGGGGCTAGATGGTAGATGGTAGATGATTATGTAGTGGGGATAGATGGTAGCTGGTTGTGTAGAGGGGCTAGATGGTAGATGGTAGATGGTAGATGGTTGTGTGGTGGGGCTAGATGGTAGATTGTTGTGTAGTGGGGCTAGATGGTAGATGGTTGTGTAGTGGGGCTAGATGGTAGATGGTAGATGGTTGTGCAGTGGGGCTAGATGGTAGATGGTTGTGTGGTGGGGCTAGATGGTAGATGGTAGATGGTTGTGTAGTGGGGCTAGATGGTAGATGGTTGTGTAGTGGGGCTAGATGGTAGCTGGTTGTATAGTGGGGCTAGATGGTAGATGGTTGTATAGTGGGGCTAGATGGTAGATGGTTGTGTAGTGGGGCAAGATGGTAGATGGTAGCTGGTTGTGTAGTGGGGCTAGATGGTAGACGGATGTGTAGTGGGGCTAGATGGTAGATGGTTGTGTGGTGGGGCTAGATGGTAGATGGTAGCTGGTTGTGTAGTGGGGCTAGATGGTAGATGGTTGTGTAGTGGGGCTAGATGGTAGATGGTTGTGTAGTGGGGCTAGATGGTAGATGGTAGATGGTAGCTGGTTGTGTAGTGGGGCTAGATGGTAGCTGGTTGTGTAGTGTGGTTAGATGGTAGAGGGTTGTGTAGTGGGGCTAGATGGTAGATGGTTGTATAGTGGGGCTAGATGGTAGATGGTAGATGGTTGTGTAGTGGGGATAGATGGTAGATGGTAGATGGTTGTGTAGTGGGGCTAGATGGTAGATGGTTGTGTAGTGGGGCTAGATGGTAGATGGTAGCTGGTTGTGTAGTGGGGCTAGATGGTAGATGGTTGTGTAGTGGGGATAGATGGTAGATGGTTGTGCAGTGGGGCTAGATGGTAGATGTTGTGTTTTGTGGGGCTAGATGGTAGATGGTAGCTGGTTGTGTAGTGGGGCTAGATGGTAGATGGTTGTGTAGTGGGGATAGATGGTAGATGGTAGATGGTTGTGTAGTGGGGCTTTATGGTAGATGGTTGTGTAGTGGGGCTAGATGGTAGATGGATGTGTAGTGGGGCTAGATGGTAGATGGTAGCTGGTTGTGTAGTGGGGCTAGATGGTAGCTGGTAGATTGTAGCTGGAAGTGTAGTTGGGCTAGATGGTAGATGGTTGTGTAGTGGGGCTAGATGGTAGACTGTAGCTGGTTGTGTAGTGGGGCTAGATGGTAGATGGTAGATGGTTGTGTAGTGGGGCTAGATGGTAGATGGTAGATGGTAGCTGGTTGTGTAGTGGGGCTAGATGGTAGATGGTTGTGTGGTGGGGCTAGATGGTAGATGGTAGCTGGTTATGTAGTGGGGCTAGATGGTAGATGGTAGATGGTAGCTGGTTGTGTAGTGGGGCTAGATGGTAGATGGTTGTGTAGTGGGGCTAGATGGTAGATTGTTGTGTAGTGGGGCTAGATGGTAGATGGTTGTGTAGTGGGGCTAGATGGTAGATGGTAGATGGTTATGTAGTGGGGATAGATGGTAGCTGGTTGTGTAGTGGGGCTAGATGGTAGATGGTAGACGGTTGTGTGGTGGGGCTAGATGGTAGATGGTAACTGGTTATGTAGTGGGGGTAGATGGTAGATGGTTGTGTAGTGGGGCTAGATGGTAGATGGTTGTGTAGTGGGGCTAGATGGTAGATGGTTGTGTGGTGGTGCTAGATGGTAGATGGTAGATGGTTGTGTAGTGGGGCTAGATGGTAGATGGTAGATGGTTGTGTAGTGGGGCTAGATGGTAGATGGTTGTGTGGTGGGGCTAGATGGTAGATGGTAGATGGTTTTGTGGTGGGGCTAAATGGTAGATGGTTGTGTAGTGGGGCTAGATGGTAGATGGTAGCTGGTTGTGTAGTGGGGATAGATGGTAGATGGTTGTATAGTGGGGCTAGATGGTAGATGGTTGTGTAGTGGGGCTAGATGGTAGATGGTAGCTGGTTGTGTAGTGGGGCTAGATGGTAGATGGTAGCTGGTTGTGTAGTGGGGCTAGATGGTAGATGGTTGTGTGGTGGGGCTAGATGGTAGATGGTAGCTGGTTATGTAGTGGGGCTAGATGGTAGATGGTAGATGGTAGCTGGTTGTGTGGTGGTGCTAGATGGTAGATGGTTGTGTAGTGGGGCTAGATGGTAGATGGTTGTGTAGTTGGGCTAGATGGTAGATGGTAGATGGTTATGTAGTGGGGATAGATGGTAGCTGGTTGTGTAGTGGGGCTAGATGGTAGATGGTAGATGGTAGATGGTTGTGTGGTGGGGCTAGATGGTAGATTGTTGTGTAGTGGGGCTAGATGGTAGATGGTTGTGTAGTGGGGCAAGATGGTAGATGGTAGATGGTTGTGCAGTGGGGCTAGATGGTAGATGGTTGTGTGGTGGGGCTAGATGGTAGATGGTAGATGGTTGTGTAGTGGGGCTAGATGGCAGATGGTTGTGTAGTGGGGCTAGATGGTAGCTGGTTGTATAGTGGGGCTAGATGGTAGATGGTTGTATAGTGGGGCTAGATGGTAGATGGTTGTGTAGTGGGGCAAGATGGTAGATGGTAGCTGGTTGTGTAGTGGGGCTAGATGGTAGACGGTTGTGTAGTGGGGCTAGATGGTAGATGGTTGTGTGGTGGGGCTAGATGGTAGATGGTAGCTGGTTGTGTAGTGGGGCTAGATGGTAGATGGTTGTGTAGTGGGGCTAGATGGTAGATTGTTGTGTAGTGGGGCTAGATGGTAGATGGTAGATGGTAGCTGGTTGTGTAGTGGGGCTAGATGGTAGCTGTTTGTGTAGTGTGGATAGATGGTAGAGGGTTGTGTAGTGGGGCTAGATGGTAGATGGTTGTGTAGTGGGGCTAGATGGTAGATGGTAGATGGTTGTGTAGTGGGGATAGATGGTAGATGGTAGATGGTTGTGTAGTGGGGCTAGATGGTAGATGGTTGTGTAGTGGGGCTAGATGGTAGATGGTAGATGGTAGCTGGTTGTGTAGTGGGGCTAGATGGTAGCTGGTTGTGTAGTGTGGATAGATGGTAGAGGGTTGTGTCGTGGGGCTAGATGGTAGATGGTTGTGTAGTGGGGCTAGATGGTAGATGGTTGTGTAGTGGGGCTAGATGGTAGATGGTAGCTGGTTGTGTAGTGGGGCTAGATGGTAGATGGTTGTGTAGTGGGGATAGATGGTAGATGGTTGTGCTGTGGGGCTAGATGGTAGATGTTGTGTAGTGGGGCTAGATGGTAGATGGTAGCTGGTTGTGAATTGGGGCTAGATGGTAGATGGTTGTGTAGTGGGGATAGATGGTAGATGGTAGATGGTTGTGTAGTGGGACTTTATGGTAGATGGTTGTGTAGTGGGGCTAGATGGTAGATGGTTGTGTAGTGGGGCTAGATGGTAGATGGTAGCTGGTTGTGTAGTGGGGCTAGATGGTAGCTGGTAGATTGTAGCTGGAAGTGTAGTTGGGCTAGATGGTAGATGGTTGTGTAGTGGGGCTAGATGGTAGATGGTAGCTGGTTGTGTAGTGGAGCTAGATGGTAGATGGTAGATGGTTGTGTAGTGGGGCTAGATGGTAGATGGTAGATGGTAGCTGGTTGTGTAGTGGGGCTAGATGGTAGATGGTTGTGTGGTGGGGCTAGATGGTAGATGGTAGCTGGTTATGTAGTGGGGCTAGATGGTAGATGGTAGCTGGTTGTGTAGTGGGGCTAGATGGTAGATGGTTGTGTAGTGGGGCTAGATGGTAGATGGTAGATGGTTATGTAGTGGGGATAGATGGTAGCTGGTTGTGTAGTGGGGCTAGATGGTAGATGGTAAACGGTTGTGTGGTGGGGCTAGATGGTAGATGGTAGCTGGTTATGTAGTGGGGCTAGATGGTAGATGGTTGTGTAGTGGGGCTAGATGGTAGATGGTTGTGTAGTGGGGCTAGATGGTAGATGGTTGTGTGGTGGGGCTAGATGGTAGATGGTAGATGGTTGTGTAGTGGGGCTAGATGGTAGATGGTTGTGTAGTGGGGCTAGATGGTAGATGGTAGATGGTTGTGTAGTGGGGCTAGATGGTAGACGGTTGTGTGGTGGGGCTAGATGGTAGATGGTAGATGGTTGTGTGGTGGGGCTAGATGGTAGATGGTTGTGTGGTGGGGCTAGATGGTAGATGGTTGTGTAGTGGGGCTAGATGGTAGATGGTAGATGGTTGTGTAGTGGAGCTAGATGGTAGATGGTTGTGTGGTGGGGCTAGATGGTAGATGGTAGACGGTTGTGTGGTGGGGCTAGATGGTAGATGGTTGTGTAGTGGGGCGAGATGGTAGATGGTAGCTGGTTGTGTAGTGGGGCTAGATGGTAGATGGTTGTGTAGTGGGGCTAGATGGTAGATGGTAGATGGTAGCTGGTTGTGTAGTGGGGCTAGATGGTAGCTGGTTGTGTAGTGTGGTTAGATGGTAGAGGGTTGTGTAGTGGGGCTAGATGGTAGATGGTTGTGTAGTGGGGCTAGATGGTAGATGGTAGATGGTTGTGTAGTGGGGATAGATGGTAGATGGTAGATGGTTGTGTAGTGGGGCTAGATGGTAGATGGTTGTGTAGTGGGGCTAGATGGTAGATGGTAGATGGTAGCTGGTTGTGTAGTGGGGCTAGATGGTAGCTGGTTGTGTAGTGTGGATAGATGGTAGAGGGTTGTGTAGTGGGGCTAGATGGTAGATGGTTGTGTAGTGGGGCGAGATGGTAGATGGTTGTGTAGTGGGGCTAGATGGTAGATGGTAGCTGGTTGTGTAGTGGGGCTAGATGGTAGATGGTTGTGTAGTGGGGATAGATGGTAGATGGTTGTGCAGTGGTGCTAGATGGTAGATGTTGTGTTTTGTGGGGCTAGATGGTAGATGGTAGCTGGTTGTGTAGTGGGGCTAGATGGTAGATGGTTGTGTAGTGGGGATAGATGGTAGATGGTAGATGGTTGTGTAGTGGGGCTTTATGGTAGATGGTTGTGTAGTGGGGCTAGATGGTAGATGGTTGTGTAGTGGGGCTAGATGGTAGATGGTAGCTGGTTGTGTAGTGGGGCTAGATGGTAGCTGGTAGATTGTAGCTGGAAGTGTAGTTGGGCTAGATGGTAGATGGTTGTGTAGTGGGGCTAGATGGTAGACTGTAGCTGGTTGTGTAGTGGGGCTAGATGGTAGATGGTAGATGGTTGTGTAGTGGGGCTAGATGGTAGATGGTAGATGGTAGCTGGTTGTGTAGTGGGGCTAGATGGTAGATGGTTGTGTGGTGGGGCTAGATGGTAGATGGTAGCTGGTTATGTAGTGGGGCTAGATGGTAGATGGTAGATGGTAGCTGGTTGTGTAGTGGGGCTAGATGGTAGATGGTTGTGTAGTGGGGCTAGATGGTAGATTGTTGTGTAGTGGGGCTAGATGGTAGATGGTTGTGTAGTGGGGCTAGATGGTAGATGGTAGATGGTTATGTAGTGGGGATAGATGGTAGCTGGTTGTGTAGTGGGGCTAGATGGTAGATGGTAGACGGTTGTGTGGTGGGGCTAGATGGTAGATGGTAACTGGTTATGTAGTGGGGGTAGATGGTAGATGGTTGTGTAGTGGGGCTAGATGGTAGATGGTTGTGTAGTGGGGCTAGATGGTAGATGCTTGTGTGGTGGGGCTAGATGGTAGATGGTAGATGGTTGTGTAGTGGGGCTAGATGGTAGATGGTAGATGGTTGTGTAGTGGGGCTAGATGGTAGATGGTTGTGTGGTGGGGCTAGATGGTAGATGGTAGATGGTTGTGTGGTGGGGCTAAATGGTAGATGGTTGTGTAGTGGGGCTAGATGGTAGATGGTAGCTGGTTGTGTAGTGGGGATAGATGGTAGATGGTTGTATAGTGTGGCTAGATGGTAGATGGTTGTGTAGTGGGGCTAGATGGTAGATGGTAGCTGGTTGTGTAGTGGGGCTAGATGGTAGATGGTAGCTGGTTGCGTAGTGGGGCTAGATGGTAGATGGTTGTGTGGTGGGGCTAGATGGTAGATAGTAGCTGGTTATGTAGTGGGGATAGATGGTAGATGGTAGATGGTAGCTGGTTGTGTGGTGGTGCTAGATGGTAGATGGTTGTGTAGTGGGGCTAGATGGTAGATGGTTGTGTAGTTGGGCTAGATGGTAGATGGTAGATGGTTATGTAGTGGGGATAGAGGGTAGCTGGTTGTGTAGTGGGGCTAGATGGTAGATGGTAGATGGTAGATGGTTGTGTGGTGGGGCTAGATGGTAGATTGTTGTGTAGTGGGGCTAGATGGTAGATGGTTGTGTAGTGGGGCTAGATGGTAGATGGTAGATGGTTGTGCAGTGGGGCTAGATGGTAGATGGTTGTGTGGTGGGGCTAGATGGTAGATGGTAGATGGTTGTGTAGTGGGGCTAGATGGCAGATGGTTGTGTAGTGGGGCTAGATGGTAGCTGGTTGTATAGTGGGGCTAGATGGTAGATGGTTGTATAGTGGGGCTAGATGGTAGATGGTTGTGTAGTGGGGCAAGATGGTAGATGGTAGCTGGTTGTGTAGTGGGGCTAGATGGTAACTGGTTATGTAGTGGGGGTAGATGGTAGATGGTTGTGTAGTGGGGCTAGATGGTAGATGGTTGTGTAGTGGGGCTAGATGGTAGATGGTTGTGTGGTGGGGCTAGATGGTAGATGGTAGATGGTTGTGTAGTGGGGCTAGATGGTAGATGGTAGATGGTTGTGTAGTGGGGCTAGATGGTAGATGGTTGTGTGGTGGGGCTAGATGGTAGATGGTAGATGGTTGTGTGGTGGGGCTAAATGGTAGATGGTTGTGTAGTGGGGCTAGATGGTAGATGGTAGCTGGTTGTGTAGTGGGGATAGATGGTAGATGGTTGTATAGTGGGGCTAGATGGTAGATGGTTGTGTAGTGGGGCTAGATGGTAGATGGTAGCTGGTTGTGTAGTGGGGCTAGATGGTAGATGGTAGCTGGTTGCGTAGTGGGGCTAGATGGTAGATGGTTGTTTTGTGGGGCTAGATGGTAGATAGTAGCTGGTTATGTAGTGGGGATAGATGGTAGATGGTAGATGGTAGCTGGTTGTGTGGTGGTGCTAGATGGTAGATGGTTGTGTAGTGGGGCTAGATGGTAGATGGTTGTGTAGTTGGGCTAGATGGTAGATGGTAGATGGTTATGTAGTGGGGATAGAGGGTAGCTGGTTGTGTAGTGGGGCTAGATGGTAGATGGTAGATGGTAGATGGTTGTGTGGTGGGGCTAGATGGTAGATTGTTGTGTAGTGGGGCTAGATGGTAGATGGTTGTGTAGTGGGGCTAGATGGTAGATGGTAGATGGTTGTGCAGTGGGGCTAGATGGTAGATGGTTGTGTGGTGGGGCTAGATGGTAGATGGTAGATGGTTGTGTAGTGGGGCTAGATGGCAGATGGTTGTGTAGTGGGGCTAGATGGTAGCTGGTTGTATAGTGGGGCTAGATGGTAGATGGTTGTATAGTGGGGCTAGATGGTAGATGGTTGTGTAGTGGGGCAAGATGGTAGATGGTAGCTGGTTGTGTAGTGGGGCTAGATGGTAGACGGTTGTGTAGTGGGGCTAGATGGTAGATGGTTGTGTGGTGGGGCTAGATTGGTAGATGGTAGCTGGTTGTGTAGTGGGGCTAGATGGTAGATGGTTGTGTAGTGGGGCTAGATGGTAGATTGTTTTGTAGTGGGGCTAGATGGTAGATGGTAGATGGTAGCTGGTTTTGTAGTGGGGCTAGATGGTAGCTGGTTGTGTAGTGTGGATAGATGGTAGAGGGTTGTGTAGTGGGGCTAGATGGTAGATGGTTGTGTAGTGGGGCTAGATGGTAGATGGTAGATGGTTGTGTAGTGGGGATAGATGGTAGATGGTAGATGGTTGTGTAGTGGGGCTAGATGGTAGATGGTTGTGTAGTGGGGCTAGATGGTAGATGGTAGATGGTAGCTGGTTGTGTAGTGGGGCTAGATGGTAGCTGGTTGTGTAGTGTGGATAGATGGTAGAGGGTTGTGTCGTGGGGCTAGATGGTAGATGGTTGTGTAGTGGGGCTAGATGGTAGATGGTTGTGTAGTGGGGCTAGATGGTAGATGGTAGCTGGTTGTGTAGTGGGGCTAGATGGTAGATGGTTGTGTAGTGGGGATAGATGGTAGATGGTTGTGCTGTGGGGCTAGATGGTAGATGTTGTGTAGTGGGGCTAGATGGTAGATGGTAGCTGGTTGTGAATTGGGGCTAGATGGTAGATGGTTGTGTAGTGGGGATAGATGGTAGATGGTAGATGGTTGTGTAGTGGGACTTTATGGTAGATGGTTGTGTAGTGGGGCTAGATGGTAGATGGTTGTGTAGTGGGGCTAGATGGTAGATGGTAGCTGGTTGTGTAGTGGGGCTAGATGGTAGCTGGTAGATTGTATCTGGAAGTGTAGTTGGGCTAGATGGTAGATGGTTGTGTAGTGGGGCTAGATGGTAGATGGTAGCTGGTTGTGTAGTGGAGCTAGATGGTAGATGGTAGATGGTTCTGTAGTGGGGCTAGATGGTAGATGGTAGATGGTAGCTGGTTGTGTAGTGGGGCTAGATGGTAGATGGTTTTGTGGTGGGGCTAGATGGTAGATGGTAGCTGGTTATGTAGTGGGGCTAGATGGTATATGGTAGCTGGTTGTGTAGTGGGGCTAGATGGTAGATGATTGTGTAGTGGGGCTAGATGGTAGATTGTTGTGTAGTGGGGCTAGATGGTAGATGGTTGTGTAGTGGGGCTAGATGGTAGATGGTAGATGGTTATGTAGTGGGGATAGATGGTAGCTGGTTGTGTAGTGGGGCTAGATGGTAGATGGTAAACGGTTGTGTGGTGGGGCTAGATGGTAGATGGTAGCTGGTTATGTAGTGGGGCTAGATGGTAGATGGTTGTGTAGTGGGGCTAGATGGTAGATGGTTGTGTAGTGGGGCTAGATGGTAGATGGTTGTGTGGTGGGGCTAGATGGTAGATGGTAGATGGTTGTGTAGTGGGGCTAGATGGTAGATGGTTGTGTAGTGGGGCTAGATGGTAGATGGTAGATGGTTGTGTAGTGGGGCTAGATGGTAGACGGTTGTGTGGTGGGGCTAGATGGTAGATGGTAGATGGTTGTGTGGTGGGGCTAGATGGTAGATGGTTGTGTAGTGGGGCTAGATGGTAGATGGTAGATGGTTGTGTAGTGGAGCTAGATGGTAGATGGTTGTGTGGTGGGGCTAGATGGTAGATGGTAGACGGTTGTGTGGTGGGGCTAGATGGTAGATGGTTGTGTAGTGGGGCGAGATGGTAGATGGTAGCTGGTTGTGTAGTGGGGATAGATGGTAGATGGTTGTATAGTGGGGCTAGATGGTAGATGGTTGTGTAGTGGGGCTAGATGGTAGATGGTAGCTGGTTGTGTAGTGGGGCTAGATGGTAGATGGTAGCTGGTTGTGTAGTGGGGCTAGATGGTAGATGGTTGTGTGGTGGGGCTAGATGGTAGATGGTAGCTGGTTATGTAGTGGGGCTAGATGGTAGATGGTAGATGGTAGCTGGTTGTGTGGTGGTGCTAGATGGTAGATGGTTGTGTAGTGGGGCTAGATGGTAGATGGTTGTGTAGTTGGGCTAGATGGTAGATGGTAGATGGTTATGTAGTGGGGATAGATGGTAGCTGGTTGTCTGGTGGGGCTAGATGGTAGATGGTAGATGGTAGATGGTTGTGTGGTGGGGCTAGATGGTAGATTGTTGTGTAGTGGGGCTAGATGGTAGATGGTTGTGTAGTGGGGCTAGATGGTAGATGGTAGATGGTTGTGCAGTGGGGCTAGATGGTAGATGGTTGTGTGGTGGGGCTAGATGGTAGATGGTAGATGGTTGTGTAGTGGGGCTAGATGGTAGATGGTTGTGTAGTGGGGATAGATGGTAGCTGGTTGTATAGTGGGGCTAGATGGTAGATGGTTGTATAGTGGGGCTAGATGGTAGATGGTTGTGTAGTGGGGCAAGATGGTTGATGGTAGCTGGTTGTGTAGTGGGGCTAGATGGTAGATGGTTGTGTGGTGGGGCTAGATGGTAGATGGTAGCTGGTTGTGTAGTGGGGCTAGATGGTAGATGGTTGTGTAGTGGGGCTAGATGGTAGATGGTTGTGTAGTGGGGCTAGATGGTAGATGGTAGATGGTAGCTGGTTGTGTAGTGGGGCTAGATGGTAGCTGGTTGTGTAGTGTGGATAGATGGTAGAGGGTTGTGTAGTGGGGCTAGATGGTAGATGGTTGTGTAGTGGGGCTAGATGGTAGATGGTAGATGGTTGTGTAGTGGGGATAGATGGTAGATGGTAGATGGTTGTGTAGTGGGGCTAGATGGTAGATGGTTGTGTAGTGGGGCTAGATGGTAGATGGTAGATGGTAGCTGGTTGTGTAGTGGGGCTAGATGGTAGCTGGTTGTGTAGTGTGGAAAGATGGTAGAGGGTTGTGTCATGGGGCTAGATGGTAGATGGTTGTGTAGTGGGGCTAGATGGTAGATGGTAGCTGGTTGTGTAGTGGGGCTAGATGTTAGATGGTTGTGTAGTGGGGATAGATGGTAGATGGTTGTGCTGTGGGGCTAGATGGTAGATGTTGTGTAGTGGGGCTAGATGGTAGATGGTAGCTGGTTGTGTAGTGGGGCTAGATGGTAGATGGTTGTGTAGTGGGGATAGATGGTAGATGGTAGATGGTAGCTGGTTGTGTAGTGGGGCTAGATGGTAGCTGGTTGTGTAGTGTGGATAGATGGTAGATGGTTGTGTCGTGGGGCTAGATGGTAGATGGTTGTGTAGTGGGGCTAGATGGTAGATGGTAGCTGGTTGTGTAGTGGGGCTAGATGGTAGATGGTTGTGTAGTGGGGATAGATGGTAGATGGTTGTGCTGTGGGGCTAGATGGTAGATGTTGTGTAGTGGGGCTAGATGGTAGATGGTAGCTGGTTGTGTAGTGGGGCTAGATGGTAGATGGTTGTGTAGTGGGGATAGATGGTAGATGGTAGCTGGTTGTGTAGTGGAGCTAGATGGTAGATGGTAGATGGTTGTGTAGTGGGGCTAGATGGTAGATGGTAGATGGTAGCTGGTTGTGTAGTGGGGCTAGATGGTAGATGGTTTTGTGGTGGGGCTAGATGGTAGATGGTAGCTGGTTATGTAGTGGGGCTAGATGGTATATGGTAGCTGGTTGTGTAGTGGGGCTAGATGGTAGATGATTGTGTAGTGGGGCTAGATGGTAGATTGTTGTGTAGTGGGGCTAGATGGTAGATGGTTGTGTAGTGGGGCTAGATGGTAGATGGTAGATGGTTATGTAGTGGGGATAGATGGTAGCTGGTTGTGTAGTGGGGCTAGATGGTAGATGGTAAACGGTTGTGTGGTGGGGCTAGATGGTAGATGGTAGCTGGTTATGTAGTGGGGCTAGATGGTAGATGGTTGTGTAGTGGGGCTAGATGGTAGATGGTTGTGTAGTGGGGCTAGATGGTAGATGGTTGTGTGGTGGGGCTAGATGGTAGATGGTAGATGGTTGTGTAGTGGGGCTAGATGGTAGATGGTTGTGTAGTGGGGCTAGATGGTAGATGGTTGTGTAGTGGGGCTAGATGGTAGACGGTTGTGTGGTGGGGCTAGATGGTAGATGGTAGCTGGTTGTGTAGTGGGGCTAGATGTTAGATGGTTGTGTAGTGGGGATAGATGGTAGATGGTTGTGCTGTGGGGCTAGATGGTAGATGTTGTGTAGTGGGGCTAGATGGTAGATGGTAGCTGGTTGTGTAGTGGGGCTAGATGGTAGATGGTTGTGTAGTGGGGATAGATGGTAGATGGTAGATGGTAGCTGGTTGTGTAGTGGGGCTAGATGGTAGCTGGTTGTGTAGTGTGGATAGATGGTAGATGGTTGTGTCGTGGGGCTAGATGGTAGATGGTTGTGTAGTGGGGCTAGATGGTAGATGGTAGCTGGTTGTGTAGTGGGGCTAGATGGTAGATGGTTGTGTAGTGGGGATAGATGGTAGATGGTTGTGCTGTGGGGCTAGATGGTAGATGTTGTGTAGTGGGGCTAGATGGTAGATGGTAGCTGGTTGTGTAGTGGGGCTAGATGGTAGATGGTTGTGTAGTGGGGATAGATGGTAGATGGTAGCTGGTTGTGTAGTGGGGCTAGATGGTAGATGGTTTTGTGGTGGGGCTAGATGGTAGATGGTAGCTGGTTATGTAGTGGGGCTAGATGGTATATGGTAGCTGGTTGTGTAGTGGGGCTAGATGGTAGATGATTGTGTAGTGGGGCTAGATGGTAGATTGTTGTGTAGTGGGGCTAGATGGTAGATGGTTGTGTAGTGGGGCTAGATGGTAGATGGTAGATGGTTATGTAGTGGGGATAGATGGTAGCTGGTTGTGTAGTGGGGCTAGATGGTAGATGGTAAACGGTTGTGTGGTGGGGCTAGATGGTAGATGTTAGCTGGTTATGTAGTGGGGCTAGATGGTAGATGGTTGTGTAGTGGGGCTAGATGGTAGATGGTTGTGTAGTGGGGCTAGATGGTAGATGGTTGTGTGGTGGGGCTAGATGGTAGATGGTAGATGGTTGTGTAGTGGGGCTAGATGGTAGATGGTTGTGTAGTGGGGCTAGATGGTAGATGGTAGATGGTTGTGTAGTGGGGCTAGATGGTAGACGGTTGTGTGGTGGGGCTAGATGGTAGATGGTAGATGGTTGTGTGGTGGGGCTAGATGGTAGATGGTTGTGTAGTGGGGCTAGATGGTAGATGGTAGATGGTTGTGTAGTGGAGCTAGATGGTAGATGGTTGTGTGGTGGGGCTAGATGGTAGATGGTAGACGGTTGTGTGGTGGGGCTAGATGGTAGATGGTTGTGTAGTGGGGCGAGATGGTAGATGGTAGCTGGTTGTGTAGTGGGGATAGATGGTAGATGGTTGTATAGTGGGGCTAGATGGTAGATGGTTGTGTAGTGGGGCTAGATGGTAGATGGTAGCTGGTTGTGTAGTGGGGCTAGATGGTAGATGGTAGCTGGTTGTGTAGTGGGGCTAGATGGTAGATGGTTGTGTGGTGGGGCTAGATGGTAGATGGTAGCTGGTTATGTAGTGGGGCTAGATGGTAGATGGTAGATGGTAGCTGGTTGTGTGGTGGTGCTAGATGGTAGATGGTTGTGTAGTGGGGCTAGATGGTAGATGGTTGTGTAGTTGGGCTAGATGGTAGATGGTAGATGGTTATGTAGTGGGGATAGATGGTAGCTGGTTGTCTGGTGGGGCTAGATGGTAGATGGTAGATGGTAGATGGTTGTGTGGTGGGGCTAGATGGTAGATTGTTGTGTAGTGGGGCTAGATGGTAGATGGTTGTGTAGTGGGGCTAGATGGTAGATGGTAGATGGTTGTGCAGTGGGGCTAGATGGTAGATGGTTGTGTGGTGGGGCTAGATGGTAGATGGTAGATGGTTGTGTAGTGGGGCTAGATGGTAGATTGTTGTGTAGTGGGGATAGATGGTAGCTGGTTGTATAGTGGGGCAAGATGGTAGATGGTTGTATAGTGGGGCTAGATGGTAGATGGTTGTGTAGTGGGGCAAGATGGTTGATGGTAGCTGGTTGTGTAGTGGGGCTAGATGGTAGATGGTTGTGTGGTGGGGCTAGATGGTAGATGGTAGCTGGTTGTGTAGTGGGGCTAGATGGTAGATGGTTGTGTAGTGGGGCTAGATGGTAGATGGTTGTGTAGTGGGGCTAGATGGTAGATGGTAGATGGTAGCTGGTTGTGTAGTGGGGCTAGATGGTAGCTGGTTGTGTAGTGTGGATAGATGGTAGAGGGTTGTGTAGTGGGGCTAGATGGTAGATGGTTGTGTAGTGGGGTAGATGGTAGATGGTAGATGGTTGTGTAGTGGGGATAGATGGTAGATGGTAGATGGTTGTGTAGTGGGGCTAGATGGTAGATGGTTGTGTAGTGGGGCTAGATGGTAGATGGTAGATGGTAGCTGGTTGTGTAGTGGGGCTAGATGGTAGCTGGTTGTGTAGTGTGGATAGATGGTAGAGGGTTGTGTCGTGGGGCTAGATGGTAGATGGTTGTGTAGTGGGGCTAGATGGTAGATGGTAGCTGGTTGTGTAGTGGGGCTAGATGGTAGATGGTTGTGTAGTGGGGATAGATGGTAGATGGTTGTGCTGTGGGGCTAGATGGTAGATGTTGTGTAGTGGGGCTAGATGGTAGATGGTAGCTGGTTGTGTAGTGGGGCTAGATGGTAGATGGTTGTGTAGTGGGGATAGATGGTAGATGGTAGATGGTTGTGTAGTGGGGCTTTATGGTAGATGGTTGTGTAGTGGGGCTAGATGGTAGATGGTTGTGTAGTGGGGCTAGATGGTAGATGGTAGCTGGTTGTGTAGTGGGGCTAGATGGTAGCTGGTAGATTGTAGCTGGAAGTGTAGTTGGGCTAGATGGTAGATGGTTGTGTAGTGGGGCTAGATGGTAGATGGTAGCTGGTTGTGTAGTGGGGCTAGATGGTAGATGGTAGATGGTTGTGTAGTGGGGCTAGATGGTAGATGGTAGATGGTAGCTGGTTGTGTAGTGGGGCTAGATGGTAGATGGTTGTGTGGTGGGGCTAGATGGTAGATGGTAGCTGGTTATGTAGTGAGGCTAGATGGTAGATGGTAGCTGGTTGTGTAGTGGGGCTAGATGGTAGATGATTGTGTAGTGGGGCTAGATGGTAGATTGTTGTGTAGTGGGGCTAGATGGTAGATGGTTGTGTAGTGGGGCTAGATGGTAGATGGTTATGTAGTGGGGATAGATGGTAGCTGGTTGTGTAGTGGGGCTAGATGGTAGATGGTAGACGGTTGTGTGGTGGGGCTAGATGGTAGATGGTAGCTGGTTATGTAGTGGGGCTAGATGGTAGATGGTTGTGTAGTGGGGCTAGATGGTAGATGGTTGTGTAGTGGGGCTAGATGGTAGATGGTTGTGTGGTGGGGCTAGATGGTAGATGGTAGATGGTTGTGTAGTGGGGCTAGATGGTAGATGGTTGTGTAGTGGGGCTAGATGGTAGATGGTAGATGGTTGTGTAGTGGGGCTAGATGGTAGACGGTTGTGTGGTGGGGCTAGATGGTAGATGGTAGATGGTTGTGTGGTGGGGCTAGATGGTAGATGGTTGTGTAGTGGGGCTACATGGTAGATGGTAGATGGTTGTGTAGTGGGGATAGATGGTAGATGGTTGTATAGTGGGGCTAGATGGTAGATGGTTGTGTAGTGGGGCTAGATGGTAGATGGTAGCTGGTTGTGTAGTGGGGCTAGATGGTAGATGGTAGCTGGTTGTGTAGTGGGTCTAGATGGTAGATGGTTGTGTGGTGGGGCTAGATGGTAGATGGTAGCTGGTTATGTAGTGGGGCTAGATGGTAGATGGTAAATGGTAGCTGGTTGTGTGGTGGTGCTAGATGGTAGATGGTAGATGGTAGATGGTTGTGTGGTGGGGCTAGATGGTAGATTGTTGTGTAGTGGGGCTAGATGGTAGATGGTTGTGTAGTGGGGATAGATGGTAGCTGGTTGTGTAGTGGGGCTAGATGGTAGATGGTAGATGGTAGATTGTTGTGTGGTGGGGCTAGATGGTAGATTGTTGTGTAGTGGGGCTAGATGGTAGATGGTTGTGTAGTGGGGCTAGATGGTAGATGGTAGATGGTTGTGCAGTGGGGCTAGATGGTAGATGGTTGTGTGATGGGGCTAGATGGTAGATGGTAGATGGTTGTGTAGTGGGGCTAGATGGTAGATGGTTGTGTTGTGGGGCTAGATGGTAGCTGGTTGTATAGTGGGGCTAGATGGTAGATGGTTGTATAGTGGGGCTAGATGGTAGATGGTAGCTGGTTGTGTAGTGGGGCTAGATGGTAGACGGTTGTGTAGTGGGGCTAGATGGTAGATGGTTGTGTGGTGGGGCTAGATGGTAGATGGTAGCTGGTTGTGTAGTGGGGCTAAATGGTAGATGGTTGTGTAGTGGGGCTAGATGGTAGATGGTAGCTGGTTGTGTAGTGGGGCTAGATGGTAGATGGTTGTGTAGTGGGGCTAGATGGTAGATGGTAGATGGTAGCTGGTTGTGTAGTGGGGCTAGATAGTAGCTGGTTGTGTAGTGTGGATAGATGGTAGATTGTTGTGTAGTGGGGCTAGATGGTAGATGGTAGATGGTTGTGTAGTGGGGATAGATGGTAGATGGTAGATGGTTGTGTAGTGGGGCTAGATGGTAGATGGTTGTGTAGTGGGGCTAGATGGTAGATGGTAGATGGTAGCTGGTTGTGTAGTGGGGCTAGATGGTAGCTGGTTGTGTAGTGTGGATAGATGGTAGAGGGTTGTGTAGTGGGGCTAGATGGTAGATGGTTGTGTAGTGGGGCTAGATGGTAGATGGTTGTGTAGTGGGGCTAGATGGTAGATGGTAGCTGGTTGTGTAGTGGGGCTAGATGGTAGATGATTGTGAATTGGGGATAGATGGTAGCTGGTTGTGTAGTGGGGCTAGATGGTTGATGGTTGTGTAGTGGGGATAGATGGTAGATGGTTGTGCAGTGGGGCTAGATGGTAGATGGTTGCGTAGTGGGGCTAGATGGTAGATGGTAGATGGTTGTGTAGTGGGGCTAGATTGTAAATAGTTGTGCAGTGGGGCTAGATGGTAGATGGTAGATGGTTGTGTAGTGGGGCTAGATGGTAGATGGTAGCTGGTTGTGTAGTGGGGATAGATGGTAGATGGTTGTATAGTGGGGCTAGATGGTAGATGGTTGTGTAGTGGGGCTAGATGGTAGATGGTTGCTGGTTGTGTAGTGGGGCTAGATGGTACATGGTAGCTGGTTGTGTAGTGGGTCTAGATGGTAGATGGTTGTGTGGTGGGGCTAGATGGTAGATGGTAGCTGGTTATGTAGTGGGGCTAGATGGTAGATGGTAAATGGTAGCTGGTTGTGTGGTGGTGCTAGATGGTAGATGGTTGTGTAGTGGGGCTAGATGGTAGATGGTTATGTAGTGGGGATAGATGGTAGCTGGTTGTGTAGTGGGGCTAGATGGTAGATGGTAGATGGTAGATGGTTGTGTGGTGGGGCTAGATGGTAGATTGTTGTGTAGTGTGGCTAGATGGTAGATGGTTGTGTAGTGGGGCTAGATGGTAGATGGTAGATGGTTGTGCAGTGGGGCTAGATGGTAGATGGTTGTGTGATGGGGCTAGATGGTAGATGGTAGATGGTTGTGTAGTGGGGCTAGATGGTAGATGGTTGTGTAGTGGGGCTAGATGGTAGCTGGTTGTATAGTGGGGCTAGATGGTAGATGGTTGTATAGTGGGGCTAGATGGTAGATGGTAGCTGGTTGTGTAGTGGGGCTAGATGGTAGACGGTTGTGTAGTGGGGCTAGATGGTAGATGGTTGTGTGGTGGGGCTAGATGGTAGATGGTAGCTGGTTGTGTAGTGGGGCTAAATGGTAGATGGTTGTGTAGTGGGGCTAGATGGTAGATGGTAGCTGGTTGTGTAGTGGGGCTAGATGGTAGCTGGTTGTGTAGTGGGGATAGATGGTAGATGGTTGTATAGTGGGGCTAGATGGTAGATGGTTGTGTAGTGGGGCTAGATGGTAGATGGTTGCTGGTTGTGTAGTGGGGCTAGATGGTACATGGTAGCTGGTTGTGTAGTGGGTCTAGATGGTAGATGGTTGTGTGGTGGGGCTAGATGGTAGATGGTAGCTGGTTATGTAGTGGGGCTAGATGGTAGATGGTAAATGGTAGCTGGTTGTGTGGTGGTGCTAGATGGTAGATGGTTGTGTAGTGGGGCTAGATGGTAGATGGTTATGTAGTGGGGATAGATGGTAGCTGGTTGTGTAGTGGGGCTAGATGGTAGATGGTAGATGGTAGATGGTTGTGTGGTGGGGCTAGATGGTAGATTGTTGTGTAGTGTGGCTAGATGGTAGATGGTTGTGTAGTGGGGCTAGATGGTAGATGGTAGATGGTTGTGCAGTGGGGCTAGATGGTAGATGGTTGTGTGATGGGGCTAGATGGTAGATGGTAGATGGTTGTGTAGTGGGGCTAGATGGTAGATGGTTGTGTAGTGGGGCTAGATGGTAGCTGGTTGTATAGTGGGGCTAGATGGTAGATGGTTGTATAGTGGGGCTAGATGGTAGATGGTAGCTGGTTGTGTAGTGGGGCTAGATGGTAGACGGTTGTGTAGTGGGGCTAGATGGTAGATGGTTGTGTGGTGGGGCTAGATGGTAGATGGTAGCTGGTTGTGTAGTGGGGCTAAATGGTAGATGGTTGTGTAGTGGGGCTAGATGGTAGATGGTAGCTGGTTGTGTAGTGGGGCTAGATGGTAGATGGTTGTGTAGTGGGGCTAGATGGTAGATGGTTGTGTAGTGGGGCTAGATGGTAGATGGTAGATGGTTGTGCAGTGGGGCTAGATGGTAGATGGTTGTGTGATGGGGCTAGATGGTAGATGGTAGATGGTTGTGTAGTGGGGCTAGATGGTAGATGGTTGTGTTGTGGGGCTAGATGGTAGCTGGTTGTATAGTGGGGCTAGATGGTAGATGGTTGTATAGTGGGGCTAGATGGTAGATGGTAGCTGGTTGTGTAGTGGGGCTAGATGGTAGACGGTTGTGTAGTGGGGCTAGATGGTAGATGGTTGTGTGGTGGGGCTAGATGGTAGATGGTAGCTGGTTGTGTAGTGGGGCTAAATGGTAGATGGTTGTGTAGTGGGGCTAGATGGTAGATGGTAGCTGGTTGTGTAGTGGGGCTAGATGGTAGATGGTTGTGTAGTGGGGCTAGATGGTAGATGGTAGATGGTAGCTGGTTGTGTAGTGGGGCTAGATAGTAGCTGGTTGTGTAGTGTGGATAGATGGTAGATTGTTGTGTAGTGGGGCTAGATGGTAGATGGTAGATGGTTGTGTAGTGGGGATAGATGGTAGATGGTAGATTGTTGTGTAGTGGGGCTAGATGGTAGATGGTTGTGTAGTGGGGCTAGATGGTAGATGGTAGATGGTTGTGCAGTTGGGCTAGATGGTAGATGGTTGTGTGATGGGGCTAGATGGTAGATGGTAGATGGTTGTGTAGTGGGGCTAGATGGTAGATGGTTGTGTAGTGGGGCTAGATGGTAGCTGGTTGTATAGTGGGGCTAGATGGTAGATGGTTGTATAGTGGGGCTAGATGGTAGATGGTAGCTGGTTGTGTAGTGGGGCTAGATGGTAGACGGTTGTGTAGTGGGGCTAGATGGTAGATGGTTGTGTGGTGGGGCTAGATGGTAGATGGTAGCTGGTTGTGTAGTGGGGCTAAATGGTAGATGGTTGTGTAGTGGGGCTAGATGGTAGATGGTAGCTGGTTGTGTAGTGGGGCTAGATGGTAGATGGTTGTGTAGTGGGGCTAGATGGTAGATGGTTGTGTAGTGGGGCTAGATGGTAGATGGTAGATGGTTGTGCAGTGGGGCTAGATGGTAGATGGTTGTGTGATGGGGCTAGATGGTAGATGGTAGATGGTTGTGTAGTGGGGCTAGATGATAGATGGTTGTGTTGTGGGGCTAGATGGTAGCTGGTTGTATAGTGGGGCTAGATGGTAGATGGTTGTATAGTGGGGCTAGATGGTAGATGGTAGCTGGTTGTGTAGTGGGGCTAGATGGTAGACGGTTGTGTAGTGGGGCTAGATGGTAGATGGTTGTGTGGTGGGGCTAGATGGTAGATGGTAGCTGGTTGTGTAGTGGGGCTAAATGGTAGATGGTTGTGTAGTGGGGCTAGATGGTAGATGGTAGCTGGTTGTGTAGTGGGGCTAGATGGTAGATGGTTGTGTAGTGGGGCTAGATGGTAGATGGTAGATGGTAGCTGGTTGTGTAGTGGGGCTAGATAGTAGCTGGTTGTGTAGTGTGGATAGATGGTAGATTGTTGTGTAGTGGGGCTAGATGGTAGATGGTAGATGGTTGTGTAGTGGGGATAGATGGTAGATGGTAGATGGTTGTGTAGTGGGGCTAGATGGTAGATGGTTGTGTAGTGGGGCTAGATGGTAGATGGTAGATGGTAGCTGGTTGTGTAGTGGGGCTAGATGGTAGCTGGTTGTGTAGTGTGGATAGATGGTAGAGGGTTGTGTAGTGGGGCTAGATGGTAGATGGTTGTGTAGTGGGGCTAGATGGTAGATGGTTGTGTAGTGGGGCTAGATGGTAGATGGTAGCTGGTTGTGTAGTGGGGCTAGATGGTAGATGATTGTGAATTGGGGATAGATGGTAGCTGGTTGTGTAGTGGGGCTAGATGGTTGATGGTTGTGTAGTGGGGATAGATGGTAGATGGTTGTGCAGTGGGGCTAGATGGTAGATGGTTGCGTAGTGGGGCTAGATGGTAGATGGTAGATGGTTGTGTAGTGGGGCTAGATTGTAAATAGTTGTGCAGTGGGGCTAGATGGTAGATGGTAGATGGTTGTGTAGTGGGGCTAGATGGTAGATGGTAGCTGGTTGTGTAGTGGGGATAGATGGTAGATGGTTGTATAGTGGGGCTAGATGGTAGATGGTTGTGTAGTGGGGCTAGATGGTAGATGGTTGCTGGTTGTGTAGTGGGGCTAGATGGTACATGGTAGCTGGTTGTGTAGTGGGTCTAGATGGTAGATGGTTGTGTGGTGGGGCTAGATGGTAGATGGTAGCTGGTTATGTAGTGGGGCTAGATGGTAGATGGTAAATGGTAGCTGGTTGTGTGGTGGTGCTAGATGGTAGATGGTTGTGTAGTGGGGCTAGATGGTAGATGGTTATGTAGTGGGGATAGATGGTAGCTGGTTGTGTAGTGGGGCTAGATGGTAGATGGTAGATGGTAGATGGTTGTGTGGTGGGGCTAGATGGTAGATTGTTGTGTAGTGGGGCTAGATGGTAGATGGTTGTGTAGTGGGGCTAGATGGTAGATGGTAGATGGTTGTGCAGTGGGGCTAGATGGTAGATGGTTGTGTGATGGGGCTAGATGGTAGATGGTAGATGGTTGTGTAGTGGGGCTAGATGGTAGATGGTTGTGTAGTGGGGCTAGATGGTAGCTGGTTGTATAGTGGGGCTAGATGGTAGATGGTTGTATAGTGGGGCTAGATGGTAGATGGTAGCTGGTTGTGTAGTGGGGCTAGATGGTAGACGGTTGTGTAGTGGGGCTAGATGGTAGATGGTTGTGTGGTGGGGCTAGATGGTAGATGGTAGCTGGTTGTGTAGTGGGGCTAAATGGTAGATGGTTGTGTAGTGGGGCTAGATGGTAGATGGTAGCTGGTTGTGTAGTGGGGCTAGATGGTAGATGGTTGTGTAGTGGGGCTAGATGGTAGATGGTAGATGGTAGCTGGTTGTGTAGTGGGGCTAGATAGTAGCTGGTTGTGTAGTGTGGATAGATGGTAGATTGTTGTGTAGTGGGGCTAGATGGTAGATGGTAGATGGTTGTGTAGTGGGGATAGATGGTAGATGGTAGATGGTTGTGTAGTGGGGCTAGATGGTAGATGGTTGTGTAGTGGGGCTAGATGGTAGATGGTAGATGGTAGCTGGTTGTGTAGTGGGGCTAGATGGTAGCTGGTTGTGTAGTGTGGATAGATGGTAGAGGGTTGTGTAGTGGGGCTAGATGGTAGATGGTTGTGTAGTGGGGCTAGATGGTAGATGGTTGTGTAGTGGGGCTAGATGGTAGATGGTAGCTGGTTGTGTAGTGGGGCTAGATGGTAGATGATTGTGAATTGGGGATAGATGGTAGCTGGTTGTGTAGTGGGGCTAGATGGTTGATGGTTGTGTAGTGGGGATAGATGGTAGATGGTTGTGCAGTGGGGCTAGATGGTAGATGGTTGCGTAGTGGGGCTAGATGGTAGATGGTAGATGGTTGTGTAGTGGGGCTAGATTGTAAATAGTTGTGCAGTGGGGCTAGATGGTAGATGGTAGATGGTTGTGTAGTGGGGCTAGATGGTAGATGGTAGCTGGTTGTGTAGTGGGGATAGATGGTAGATGGTTGTATAGTGGGGCTAGTTGGTAGATGGTTGTGTAGTGGGGCTAGATGGTAGATGGTTGCTGGTTGTGTAGTGGGGCTAGATGGTACATGGTAGCTGGTTGTGTAGTGGGGCTAGATGGTAGATGGTTGTGTGGTGGGGCTAGATGGTAGATGGTAGCTGGTTATGTAGTGGGGCTAGATGGTAGATGGTAGATGGTAGCTGGTTGTGTGGTGGTGCTAGATGGTAGATGGTTGTGTAGTGGGGCTAGATGGTAGATGGTTGTGTAGTGGGGCTAGATGGTAGATGGTAGATGGTTATGTAGTGGGGATAGATGGTAGCTGGTTGTGTAGTGGGGCTAGATGGTAGATGGTAGATGGTAGATGGTTGTGTGGTGGGGCTAGATGGTAGATTGTTGTGTAGTGGGGCCAGATGGTAGATGGTTGTGTAGTGGGGCTAGATGGTAGATGGTAGATGGTTGTGCAGTGGGGCTAGATGGTAGATGGTTGTGTGGTGGGGCTAGATGGTAGATGGTAGCTGGTTGTGTAGTGGGGCTAGATGGTAGATGGTAGATGGTTGTGTAGTGGGGCTAGATGGTAGATGGTAGATGGTAGCTGGTTGTGTAGTGGGGCTAGATGGTGGATGGTTGTGTGGTGGGGCTAGATGGTAGATGGTAGCTGGTTATGTAGTGGGGCTAGATGGTAGATGGTAGCTGGTTGTGTAGTGGGGCTAGATGGTAGATGATTGTGTAGTGGGGCTAGATGGTAGATTGTTGTGTAGTGGGGCTAGATGGTAGATGGTTATGTAGTGGGGATAGATGGTAGCTGGTTGTGTAGTGGGGCTAGATAGTAGATGGTAGACGGTTGTGTGGTGGGGCTAGATGGTAGATGGTAGCTGGTTATGTAGTGGGGCTAGATGGTAGATGGTTGTGTAGTGGGGCTAGATGGTAGATGGTTGTGTAGTGGTGCTAGATGGTAGATGGTTGTGTGGTGGGGCTAGATGGTAGATGGTAGATGGTTGTGTAGTGGGGCTAGATGGTAGATGGTTGTGTAGTGGGGCTAGATGGTAGATGGTAGATGGTTGTGTAGTGGGGCTAGATGGTAGACGGTTGTGTGGTGGGGCTAGATGGTAGATGGTAGATGGTTGTGTGGTGGGGCTAGATGGTAGATGGTTGTGTAGTGGGGCTAGATGGTAGATGGTAGCTGGTTGTGTAGTGGGGATAGATGGTAGATGGTTGTATAGTGGGGCTAGATGGTAGATGGTTGTGTAGTGGGGCTAGATGGTAGATGGTAGCTGGTTGTGTAGTGGGGCTAGATGGTAGATGGTAGCTGGTTGTGTAGTGGGGCTAGATGGTAGATGGTTGTGTGGTGGGGCTAGATGGTAGATGGTAGCTGGTTATGTAGTGGGGCTAGATGGTAGATGGTAGATGGTAGCTGGTTGTGTGGTGGTGCTAGATGGTAGATGGTTGTGTAGTGGGGCTAGATGGTAGATGGTTATGTAGTGGGGATAGATGGTAGCTGGTTGTGTAGTGGGGCTAGATGGTAGATGGTAGATGGTAGATGGTAGATGGTTGTGTGGTGGGGCTAGATGGTAGATTGTTGTGTAGTGGGGCTAGATGGTAGATGGTTGTGTAGTGGGGCTAGATGGTAGATGGTAGCTGGTTGTGTAGTGGGGCTAGATGGTAGATGGTTGTGTAGTGGGGCTAGATGGTAGATGGTAGCTGGTTGTGTAGTGGGGCTAGATGGTAGATGGTTGTGTAGTGGGGCTAGATGGTAGATGGTAGATGGTAGCTGGTTGTGTAGTGGGGCTAGATGGTAGCTGGTTGTGTAGTGTGGATAGATGGTAGATTGTTGTGTAGTGGGGCTAGATGGTAGATGGTTGTGTAGTGGGGCTAGATGGTAGATGGTAGATGGTTGTGTAGTGGGGATAGATGGTAGATGGTAGATGGTTGTGTAGTGGGGCTAGATGGTAGATGGTTGTGTAGTGGGGCTAGATGGTAGATGGTAGATGGTAGCTGGTTGTGTAGTGGGGCTAGATGGTAGCTGGTTGTGTAGTGTGGATAGATGGTAGAGGGTTGTGTAGTGGGGCTAGATGGTAGATGGTTGTGTAGTGGGGCTAGATGGTAGATGGTTTTGTAGTGGGGCTAGATGGTAGATGGTAGCTGGTTGTGTAGTGGGGCTAGATGGTAGATGATTGTGTAGTGGGGATAGATGGTAGCTGGTTGTGAATTGGGGCTAGATGGTTGATGGTTGTGTAGTGGGGATAGATGGTAGATGGTTGTGCAGTGGGGCTAGATGGTAGATGGTTGCGTAGTGGGGCTAGATGGTAGATGGTAGATGGTTGTGTAGTGGGGCTAGATTGTAAATAGTTGTGCAGTGGGGCTAGATGGTAGATGGTAGATGGTTGTGTAGTGGGGCTAGATGGTAGATGGTAGCTGGTTGTGTAGTGGGGATAGATGGTAGATGGTTGTATAGTGGGGCTAGATGGTAGATGGTTGTGTAGTGGGGCTAGATGGTAGATGGTTGCTGGTTGTGTAGTGGGGCTAGATGGTACATGGTAGCTGGTTGTGTAGTGGGGCTAGATGGTAGATGGTTGTGTGGTGGGGCTAGATGGTAGATGGTAGCTGGTTGTGTAGTGGGGCTAGATGGTAGATGGTTGTGTAGTGGGGCTAGATGGTAGATGGTAGCTGGTTGTGTAGTGGGGCTAGATGGTAGATGGTTGTGTAGTGGGGCTAGATGGTAGATGGTAGATGGTAGCTGGTTGTGTAGTGGGGCTAGATGGTAGCTGGTTGTGTAGTGTGGATAGATGGTAGATTGTTGTGTAGTGGGGCTAGATGGTAGATGGTTGTGTAGTGGGGCTAGATGGTAGATGGTAGATGGTTGTGTAGTGGGGATAGATGGTAGATGGTAGATGGTTGTGTAGTGGGGCTAGATGGTAGATGGTTGTGTAGTGGGGCTAGATGGTAGATGGTAGATGGTAGCTGGTTGTGTAGTGGGGCTAGATGGTAGCTGGTTGTGTAGTGTGGATAGATGGTAGAGGGTTGTGTAGTGGGGCTAGATGGTAGATGGTAGATGGTTGTGCAGTGGGGCTAGATGGTAGATGGTTGTTTGGTGGGGCTAGATGGTAGATGGTAGATGGTTGTGTAGTGGGGCTAGATGGTAGATGGTTGTGTAGTGGGGCTAGATGGTAGATGGTTGTGTAGTGGGGCTAGATGGTAGATGGTAGCTGGTTGTGTAGTGGGGCTAGATGGTAGCTGGTAGATTGTAGCTGGAAGTGTAGTTGGGCTAGATGGTAGATGGTTGTGTAGTGGGGCTAGATGGTAGATGGTAGCTGGTTGTGTAGTGGGGCTAGATGGTAGATGGTAGATGGTTGTGTAGTGGGGCTAGATGGTAGATGGTAGATGGTAGCTGGTTGTGTAGTGGGGCTAGATGGTAGATGGTTGTGTGGTGGGGCTAGATGGTAGATGGTAGCTGGTTATGTAGTGGGGCTAGATGGTAGATGGTAGCTGGTTGTGTAGTGGGGCTAGATGGTAGATGATTGTGTAGTGGGGCTAGATGGTAGATTGTTGTGTAGTGGGGCTAGATGGTAGATGGTTGTGTAGTGGGGCTAGATGGTAGATGGTAGATGGTTATGTAGTGGGGCTAGATGGTAGCTGGTTGTGTAGTGGGGCTAGATGGTAGATGGTAGACGGTTGTGTGGTGGGGCTAGATGGTAGATGGTAGCTGGTAATGTAGTGGGGCTAGATGGTAGATGGTTGTGTAGTGGGGCTAGATGGTAGATGGTAGATGGTTGTGTAGTGGGGCTAGATGGTAGACGGTTGTGTGGTGGGGCTAGATGGTAGATGGTAGATGGTTGTGTGGTGGGGCTAGATGGTAGATGGTTGTGTAGTGGGGCTAGATGGTAGATGGTAGCTGGTTGTGTAGTGGGGATAAATGGTAGATGGTTGTATAGTGGGGCTAGATGGTAGATGGTTGTGTAGTGGGGCTAGATGGTAGATGGTTGCTGGTTGTGTAGTGGGGCTAGATGGTACATGGTAGCTGGTTGTGTAGTGGGGCTAGATGGTAGATGGTTGTGTGGTGAGGCTAGATGGTAGATGATAGCTGGTTATGTAGTGGGGCTAGATGGTAGATGGTTGTGTAGTGGGGCTAGATGGTAGATGGTAGATGGTTATGTAGTGGGGATAGATGGTAGCTGGTTGTGTAGTGGGGCTAGATGGTAGATGGTAGATGGTAGATGGTTGTGTGGTGGGGCTAGATGGTAGATTGTTGTGTAGTGGGGCTAGATGGTAGATGGTTGTGTAGTGGGGCTAGATGGTAGATGGTAGATGGTTGTGCAGTGGGGCTAGATGGTAGATGTTTGTGTGGTGGGGCTAGATGGTAGATGGTAGATGGTTGTGTAGTGGGGCTAGATGGTAGATGGTTGTGTAGTGGGGCTAGATGGTAGCTGGTTGTATAGTGGGGCTAGATGGTAGATGGTTGTATAGTGGGGATAGATGGTAGATGGTTGTGTAGTGGGGCTAGATGGTAGATGGTAGCTGGTTGTGTAGTGGGGCTAGATGGTAGATGGTAGCTGGTTGTGTAGTGGGGCTAGATGGTAGATGGTTGTGTGGTGGGGCTAGATGGTAGATGGTAGCTGGTTATGTAGTGGGGCTAGATGGTAGATGGTAGATGGTAGCTGGTTGTGTGGTGGTGCTAGATGGTAGATGGTTGTGTAGTGGGGCTAGATGGTAGATGGTTGTGTAGTGGGGCTAGATGGTAGATGGTAGATGGTTATGTAGTGGGAATAGATGGTAGCTGGTTGTGTAGTGGGGCTAGATGGTAGATGGTAGATGGTAGATGGTTGTGTGGTGGGGCTAGATGGTAGATTGTTGTGTAGTGGGGCTAGATGGTAGATGGTTGTGTAGTGGGGCTAGATGGTAGATGGTAGATGGTTGTGCAGTGGGGCTAGATGGTAGATGGTTGTGTGGTGGGGCTAGATGGTAGATGGTAGATGGTTGTGTAGTGGGGCTAGATGGTAGATGGTTGTGTAGCTGGGCTAGATGGTAGCTGGTTGTATAGTGGGGCTAGATGGTAGATGGTTGTATAGTGGGGCTAGAAGGTAGATGGTTGTGTAGTGGGGCAAGATGGTAGATGGTAGCTGGTTGTGTAGTGGGGCTAGATGGTAGACGGTTGTGTAGTGGGGCTAGATGGTAGATGGTTGTGTGGTGGGGCTAGATGGTAGATGGTAGCTGGTTGTGTAGTGGGGCTAGATGGTAGATGGTTGTGTA
The DNA here is from genome assembly GCF_965601325.2 of Salmo salar. Classification (NCBI taxonomy): domain Eukaryota; kingdom Metazoa; phylum Chordata; class Actinopteri; order Salmoniformes; family Salmonidae; genus Salmo; species Salmo salar. Next base: position 53,008,993 of record NC_138301.1, read on the forward strand.
GTGGGGCTAGATGGTAGATGGTAGCTGGTTGTGTAGTGGGGCTAGATGGTAGATGGTTGTGTAGTGGTGCTAGATGGTAGATGGTAGATGGTAGCTGGTTGTGTAGTGGGGCTAGATGGTAGCTGGTTGTGTAGTGTGGATAGATGGTAGATTGTTGTGTAGTGGGGTTAGATGGTAGATGGTTGTGTAGTGGGGCTAGATGGTAGATGGTAGAAGGTTGTGTAGTTGGGATAGATGGTAGATGGTAGATGGTTGTGTAGTGGGGCTAGATGGTAGATGGTTGTGTAGTGGGGCTAGATGGTAGATGGTAGATGGTTATGTAGTGGGGATCGATGGTAGCTGGTTGTGTAGTGGGGCTAGATGGTAGATGGTAGATGGTAGATGGTTGTGTGGTGGGGCTAGATGGTAGATTGTTGTGTAGTGGGGCTAGATTGTAGATGGTTGTGTAGTGGGGCTAGATGGTAGATGGTAGATGGTTGTGAAGTGGGGCTAGATGGTAGATGGTTGTGTGGTGGGGCTAGATGGTAGATGGTAGATGGTTGTGTAGTGGGGCTAGATGGTAGATGGTTGTGTAGTGGGGCTAGATGGTAGCTGGTTGTATAGTGGGGCTAGATGGTAGATGGTTGTATAGTGGGGATAGATGGTAGATGGTTGTATAGTGGGGCTAGATGGTAGATGGTTGTGTAGTGGGGCTAGATGGTAGATGGTAGCTGGTTGTGTAGTGGGGCTAGATGGTAGATGGTAGCTGGTTGTGTAGTGGGGCTAGATGGTAGATGGTTGTGTGGTGGGGCTAGATGGTAGATGGTAGCTGGTTATGTAGTGGGGCTAGATGGTAGATGGTAGATGGTAGCTGGTTGTGTGGTGGTGCTAGATGGTAGATGGTTGTGTAGTGGGGCTAGATGGTAGATGGTAGATGGTTATGTAGTGGGGATATATGGTAGCTGGTTGTGTAGTGGGGCTAGATGGTAGATGGTAGATGGTAGATGGTAGATGGTTGTGTGGTGGGGCTAGGTGGTAGTTTGTTGCGTAGTGGGGCTATATGGTAGATGGTTGTGTAGTGGGGCTAGATGGTAGATGGTAGATGGTTGTGCAGTGGGGCTAGATGGTAGATGGTTGTGTGGTGGGGCTAGATGGTTGATGGTAGAGGGTTGTGTAGTGGGGCTAGATGGTAGATGGTTGTGTAGTGGGGCTAGATGGTAGCTGGTTGTATAGTGGGGCTAGATGGTAGATGGTTGTATAGTGGGGCTAGATGGTAGATGGTTGTGTAGTGGGGCAAGATGGTAGATGGTAGCTGGTTGTGTAGTGGGGCTAGATGGTAGACGGTTGTGTAGTGGGGCTAGATGGTAGATGGTTGTGTGGTGGGGCTAGATGGTAGATGGTAGCTGGTTGTGTAGTGGGGCTAGATTGTAGATGGTTGTGTAGTGGGGCTAGATGGTAGATGGTAGCTGGTTGTGTAGTGGGACTAGATGGTAGATGGTTGTGTAGTGGGGCTAGATGGTAGATGGTAGATGGTAGCTGGTTGTGTAGTGGGGCTAGAAGGTAGCTGCTTGTGTAGTGTGGATAGATGGTAGATTGTTGTGTAGTGGGGCTAGATGGTAGATGGTTGTGTAGTGGGGCTAGATGGTAGATGGTAGATGGTTGTGTAGTGGGGATAGATGGTAGATGGTAGATGGTTGTGTAGTGGGGCTAGATGGTAGATGGTTGTGTAGTGGGGCTAGATGGTAGATGGTAGATGGTAGCTGGTTGTGTAGTGGGGCTAGATGGTAGCTGGTTGTGTAGTGTGGATAGATGGTAGAGGGTTGTGTAGTGGGGCAAGATGGTAGATGGTTGTGTAGTGGGGCTAGATGTTAGATGGTTGTGTAGTGGGGCTAGATGGTAGATGGTAGCTGGTTGTGTAGTGGGGCTAGATGGTAGATGATTGTGTAGTGGGGATAGATGGTAGCTGGTTGTGTAGTGGGGCTAGATGGTTGATGGTTGTGTAGTGGGGATAGATGGTAGATGGTTGTGCAGTGGGGCTAGATGGTAGATGGTTGCGTAGTGGGGCTAGATGGTAGATGGTAGATGGTTGTGTAGTGGAGCTAGATTGTAAATAGTTGTGCAGTGGGGCTAGATGGTAGATGGTAGATGGTTGTGTAGTGGGGCTAGATGGTAGATGGTAGATGGTTGTGTGGTGGGGCTAGATGGTAGATGGTTGTGTATTGGGGCTAGATGGTAGATGGTAGCTGGTTGTGTAGTGGGGATAGATGGTAGATGGTTGTATAGTGGGGCTAGATGGTAGATGGTTGTGTAGTGGGGCTAGATAGTAGATGGTAGCTGGTTGTGTAGTGGGGCTAGATGGTAGATGGTAGCTGGTTGTGTATTGGGGCTGGATGGTAGATGGTAGATGGTAGCTGGTTGTGTGGTGGTGCTAGATGGTAGATGGTTGTGTAGTGGGGCTAGATGGTAGATGGTTGTGTAGTGGGGCTAGATGGTAGATGGTAGATGGTTATGTAGTGGGGATAGATATTAGCTGGTTGTGTAGTGGGGCTAGATGGTAGATGGTAGATGGTAGATGGTTGTGTGGTGGGGCTAGATGGTAGATTGTTGTGTAGTGGGGCTAGATGGTAGATGGTTGTGTAGTGGGGCTAGATGGTAGATGGTAGCTGGTTGTGTAGTGGGGCTAGATGGTAGATGGTTGTGTAGTGGGGCTAGATGGTAGATGGTAGATGGTAGCTGGTTGTGTAGTGGGGCTAGATGGTAGCTGGTTGTGTAGTGTGGATAGATGGTAGAGGGTTGTGCAGTGGGGCTAGATGGTAGATGGTTGTGTAGTGGGGCTAGATGGTAGATGGTAGATGGTTGTGTAGTGGGGATAGATGGTAGATGGTAGATGGTTGTGTAGTGGGGCTAGATGGTAGATGGTTGTGTAGTGGGGCTAGATGGTAGATGGTAGATGGTAGCTGGTTGTGAAGTGGGGCTAGATGGTAGATGGTTGTGTAGTGTGGATAGATGGTAGAGGGTTGTGTAGTGGGGCTAGATGGTAGATGGTTGTGTAGTGGGGCTAGATGGTAGATGGTTGTGTAGTGGGGCTAGGTGGTAGATGGTAGATGGTTGTGTAGTGGGGCTAGATGGTAGATGGTAGCTGGTTGTGTAGTGGGGCTAGATGGTAGATGGTAGATGGTTGTGTAGTGGGGCTAGATGGTAGATGGTTGTGCAGTGGGGCTAGATGGTTGATGGTTGTGTAGTGGGGCTAGATGGTAGATGGTTGTGTAGTGGGGCTGGATGGTAGATGGTTGTGTGGTGGGGCTAGATGGTAGATGGTTGTGTAGTGGGGCTAGATGGTAGATGGTTGTGTAGTGGGGGTATATGGTAGATGGTAGATGGTAGATGGTTGTGTAGTGGGGCTAGATGGTAGATGGTTGCGCAGTGGGGCTAGATGGTAAATGGTTATGTAGTGGGGCTAGATGGTAGATGGTTGTGTAGTGGGGCTAGATGGTAGATTGTTGTGTAGTGGGGCTAGATGGTAGATGGTAGCTGGTTGTGTAGTGGGGCTAGATGGTAGATGATTGTGTAGTGGGGATAGATGGTAGCTGGTTGTTTAGTGGGGCTAGATGGTTGATGGTTGTGTAGTGGGGATAGATGGTAGATGGTTGTGCAGTGGGGCTAGATGGTAGATGGTTGCGTAGTGGGGCTAGATGGTAGATGGTAGATGGTTGTGTAGTGGAGCTAGATTGTAAATAGTTGTGCAGTGGGGCTAGATGGTAGATGGTTGTGTAGTGGGGCTAGATGGTAGATGGTAGATGGTTGTGTGGTGGGGCTAGATGGTAGATGGTTGTGTAGTGGGGCTAGATGGTAGATGGTAGCTGGTTGTGTAGTGGGGATAGATGGTAGATGGTTGTATAGTGGGGCTAGATGGTAGATGGTTGTGTAGTGGGGCTAGATAGTAGATGGTAGCTGGTTGTGTAGTGGGGCTAGATGGTAGATGGTAGCTGGTTGTGTATTGGGGCTGGATGGTAGATGGTAGATGGTAGCTGGTTGTGTGGTGGTGCTAGATGGTAGATGGTTGTGTAGTGGGGCTAGATGGTAGATGGTTGTGTAGTGGGGCTAGATGGTAGATGGTAGATGGTTATGTAGTGGGGATAGATATTAGCTGGTTGTGTAGTGGGGCTAGATGGTAGATGGTAGATGGTAGATGGTTGTGTGGTGGGGCTAGATGGTAGATTGTTGTGTAGTGGGGCTAGATGGTAGATGGTTGTGTAGTGGGGCTAGATGGTAGATGGTAGCTGGTTGTGTAGTGGGGCTAGATGGTAGATGGTTGTGTAGTGGGGCTAGATGGTAGATGGTAGATGGTAGCTGGTTGTGTAGTGGGGCTAGATGGTAGCTGGTTGTGTAGTGTGGATAGATGGTAGAGGGTTGTGCAGTGGGGCTAGATGGTAGATGGTTGTGTAGTGGGGCTAGATGGTAAATGGTAGATGGTTGTGTAGTGGGGATAGATGGTAGATGGTAGATGGTTGTGTAGTGGGGCTAGATGGTAGATGGTTGTGTAGTGGGGCTAGATGGTAGATGGTAGATGGTAGCTGGTTGTGAAGTGGGGCTAGATGGTAGATGGTTGTGTAGTGTGGATAGATGGTAGAGGGTTGTGTAGTGGGGCTAGATGGTAGATGGTTGTGTAGTGGGGCTAGATGGTAGATGGTTGTGTAGTGGGGCTAGGTGGTAGATGGTAGATGGTTGTGTAGTGGGGCTAGATGGTAGATGGTAGCTGGTTGTGTAGTGGGGCTAGATGGTAGATGGTAGATGGTTGTGTAGTGGGGCTAGATGGTAGATGGTTGTGCAGTGGGGCTAGATGGTTGATGGTTGTGTAGTGGGGCTAGATGGTAGATGGTTGTGTAGTGGGGCTAGATGGTAGATGGTTGTGTGGTGGGGCTAGATGGTAGATGGTTGTGTAGTGGGGCTAGATGGTAGATGGTTGTGTAGTGGGGGTATATGGTAGATGGTAGATGGTAGATGGTTGTGTAGTGGGGCTAGATGGTAGATGGTTGCGCAGTGGGGCTAGATGGTAAATGGTTATGTAGTGGGGCTAGATGGTAGATGGTTGTGTAGTGGGGCTAGATGGTAGATTGTTGTGTAGTGGGGGTAGATGGTAGATGGTTGTGCAGTGGGGCTAGATGGTAGATGGTAGCTGGTAGATGGTAGATGGTTGTGTGGTGGGGTTAGATGGTAGCTTTGCTGGCCATGATCACTGTATTTGTATAATTTGTAAGATGTTATTTTACTTTGAGTTCAAGGAAATGGTATTGTGTGGGGCTAGATGGTAGATGGTTGTGTAGTGGGGCTAGATGGTAGATGGTAGATGGTTGTGTAGTGGGGCTAGATGGTAGATGGTTGTGTGGTGGGGCTAGATGGTAGATGGTAGATGGTTGTGTGGTGGGGCTAGATGGTAGATGGTTGTGTAGTGGGGCTAGATGGTAGATGGTTGCTGGTTGTGTAGTGGGGATAGATGGTAGATGGTTGTATAGTGGGGCTAGATGGTAGATGGTTGTGTAGTGGGGCTAGATGGTAGATGGTAGCTGGTTGTGTAGTGGGGCTAGATGGTAGATGGTAGCTGGTTGTGTAGTGGGGCTAGATGGTAGATGGTTGTGTAGTGGGGCTAGATGGTAGATGGTTGTGTAGTGGGGCTAGATGGTAGATGGTAGATGGTTATGTAGTGGGCATAGATGGTAGCTGGTTGTGTAGTGGGGCTAGATGGTAGATGGTAGATGGTAGATGGTTGTGTGGTGGGGCTAGATGGTAGATTGTTGTGTAGTGGGGCTAGATGGTAGATGGTTGTGTAGTGGGGCTAGATGGTAGATGGTAGATGGTTGTGCAGTGGGGCTAGATGGTAGATGGTTGTGTTGTGGGGCTAGATGGTAGATGGTAGATGGTTGTGTAGTGGGGCAAGATGGTAGATGGTAGCTGGTTGTGTAGTGGGGCTAGATGGTAGACGGTTGTGTAGTGGGGCTATATGGTAGATGGTTGTGTGGTGGGGCTAGATGGTAGATGGTAGCTGGTTGTGTAGTGGGGCTAGATGGTAGATGGTTGTGTAGTGGGGCTAGATGGTAGATGGTTGTGTAGTGGGGCTAGACGGTAGATGGTAGATGGTAGCTGGTTGTGTAGTGGGGCTAGATGGTAGATGGTTGTGTAGTGGGGCTAGACGGTAGATGGTAGATGGTAGCTGGTTGTGTAGTGGGGCTAGATGGTAGCTGGTTGTGTAGTGTGGATAGATGGTAGAGGGTTGTGTAGTGGGGCTAGATGGTAGATGGTTGTGTAGTGGGGCTAGATGGTAGATGGTAGATGGTTGTGTAGTGGGGCTAGATGGTAGATAGTTGTGCAGTGGGGCTAGATGGTAGATGGTAGATGGTTTTGTAGTGGGGATAGATGGTAGATGGTAGATGGTTGTGTAGTGGGGCTAGATGGTAGATGGTTGTGTAGTGGGGCTAGATGGTAGATGGTAGATGGTAGCTGGTTGTGTAGTGGGGCTAGATGGTAGCTGGTTGTGTAGTGTGGATAGATGGTAGAGGGTTGTGTAGTGGGGCTAGATGGTAGATGGTTGTGTAGTGGGGCTAGATGGTAGATGGTTGTGTAGTGGGGCTAGATGGTAGATGGTAGCTGGTTGTGTAGTGGGGCTAGATGGTAGATGGTTGTGTAGTGGGGATAGATGGTAGCTGGTTGTGTAGTGGGGATAGATGGTTGATGGTTGTGTAGTGGGGATAGATGGTAGATGGTTGTGCAGTGGGGCTAGATGGTAGATGGTTGCGTAGTGGGGCTAGATGGTAGATGGTAGATGGTTGTGTAGTGGGGCTAGATTGTAGATAGTTGTGCAGTGGGGCTAGATGGTAGATGGTAGATGGTTGTGTTGTGGGGCTAGATGGTAGATGGTAGATGGTTGTGTAGTGGGGCTAGATGGTAGATGGTTGTGTAGTGGGGCTAGATGGTAGATGGTAGCTGGTTGTGTAGTGGGGCTAGATGGTAGCTGGTTATGTAGTGAGGCTAGATGGTAGATGGTTGTGTAGTGGGGCTAGATGGTAGATGGTAGATGGTTGTGTAGTGGGCTAGATGGTAGCTGGTAGATGGTAGCTGGTTGTGTAGTTGGGCTAGATGGTAGCTGGTTGTGTAGTGGGCTAGATGGTAGATGGTTTTGTAGTGGGGCTAGATCGTAGATGGTAGATGGTTGTGTAGTGGGGATAGATGGTAGATGGTAGATGGTTGTGTAGTGGGGCTAGATGGTAGATGGTAGATGGTAGCTGGTTGTGTAGTGAGGCTAGATGGTAGCTGGTTGTGTAGTGTGGATAGATGGTAGAGGGTTGTGTAGTGGGGCTAGATGGTAGATGGTTGTGTAGTGGGGCTAGATGTTAGATGGTTGTGTAGTGGGGCTAGATGGTAGATGGTAGCTGGTTGTGTAGTGGGGCTAGATGGTAGATGGTTGTGTAGTGGGGATAGAGGGTAGCTGGTTGTGTAGTGGGGCTAGATGGTTGATGGTTGTGTAGTGGGGATAGATGGTAGATGGTTGTGCAGTGGGCCTAGATGGTAGATGGTTGCGTAGTGGGGCTAGATGGTAGATGGTAGATGGTTGTGTAGTGGGGCTAGATTGTAGATAGTTGTGCAGTGGGGCTAGATGGTAGATGGTAGCTGGTTGTGTAGTGGGGCTAGATGGTAGCTGGTTATGTAGTGAGGCTAGATGGTAGATGGTTGTGTAGTGGGGCTAGATGGTAGATGGTAGATGGTTGTGTAGTGGGCTAGATGGTAGCTGGTAGATGGTAGCTGGTTGTGTAGTTGGGCTAGATGGTAGCTGGTTCTGTAGTGGGCTAGATGGTAGCTGGTAGATGGTAGCTGGTTGTGTAGTTGGGCTAGATGGTAGCTTATTGTGTAGTGGGGCTAGGTGGTAGATGGTAGATGGTTGTGTAGTGGGGCTAGATGGTAGATGGTAGCTGGTTGTGTAGTGGGGCTGGATGGTAGATGGTAGATGGTTGTGTAGTGGGGCTAGATGGTTGATGGTTGTGTAGTGGGGCTAGATGGTTGATGGTTGTGTAGTGGGGCTAGATGGTAGATGGTTGTGTAGTGGGGCTAGATGGTAGATGGTAGATGGTAGATGGTTGTGTGGTGGGGCTAGATGGTAGATGGTTGTGTAGTGGGGCTAGATGGTACATGGTTGTGTAGTGGGGGTATATGGTAGATGGTAGATGGTAGATGGTTGTGTAGTGGGGCTAGATGGTAGATGGTTGCGCAGTGGGGCTAGATGGTAGATGGTTATGTAGTGGGGCTAGATGGTAGATGGTTGTGTGGTGGGGTTAGATGGTAGCTTTACTGGCCATGATCACTGTATTTATATAATTTGTAAGATGTTATTTTGCTTTGAGTACAAGGAAATAGTATTGTGTGGGGCTAGATGGTAGATGGTTGTGTAGTGGGGCTAGATGGTAGATGGTTGTGTAGTGGGGCTAGATGGTAGATGGTTGCTGGTTGTGTATTGGGGATAGATGGTAGATGGTTGTATAGTGGGGCTAGATGGTAGATGGTTGTGTAGTGGGGCTAGATGGTAGATGGTAGCTGGTTGTGTAGTGGGGCTAGATGGTAGATGGTAGCTGGTTGTGTAGTGGGGCTAGATGGTAGATGGTTGTGTAGTGGGGCTAGATGGTAGATGGTTGTGTAGTGGGGCTAGATGGTAGATGGTAGATGGTTATATAGTGGGCATAGATGGTAGCTGGTTGTGTAGTGGGGCTAGATGGTAGATGGTAGATGGTAGATGGTTGTGTGGTGGGGCTAGATGGTAGATTGTTGTGTAGTGGGGCTAGATGGTAGATGGTTGTGTAGTGGGGCTAGATGGTAGATGGTAGATGGTTGTGCAGTGGGGCTAGATGGTAGATGGTTGTGTTGTGGGGCTAGATGGTAGATGGTAGATGGTTGTGTAGTGGGGCAAGATGGTAGATGGTAGCTGGTTGTGTAATGGGGCTAGATGGTAGACGGTTGTGTAGTGGGGCTAGATGGTAGATGGTAGCTGGTTGTGTAGTGGGGCTAGATGGTAGATGGTTGTGTAGTGGGGCTAGATGTTAGATGGTTGTGTAGTGGGGCTAGACGGTAGATGGTAGATGGTAGCTGGTTGTGTAGTGGGGCTAGATGGTAGATGGTTGTGTAGTGGGGCTAGACGGTAGATGGTAGATGGTAGCTGGTTGTGTAGTGGGGCTAGATGGTAGCTTGTTGTGTAGTGTGGATAGATGGTAGAGGGTTGTGTAGTGGGGCTAGATGGTAGATGGTTGTGTAGTGGGGCTAGATGGTAGATGGTAGATGGTTGTGTAGTGGGGCTAGATGGTAGATGGTTGTGTAGTGGGGATAGATGGTAGATGGTTGTGCAGTGGGGCTAGATGGTAGATGGTTGCGTAGTGGGGCTAGATGGTAGATGGTAGATGGTTGTGTAGTGGGGATAGATGGTAGATGGTAGATGGTTGTGTAGTGGGGCTAGATGGTAGATGGTTGTGTAGTGGGGCTAGATGGTAGATGGTAGATGGTAGCTGGTTGTGTAGTGGGGCTAGATGGTAGCTGGTTGTGTAGTGTGGATAGATGGTAGAGGGTTGTGTAGTGGGGCTAGATGGTAGATGGTTGTGTAGTGGGGCTAGATGGTAGATGGTAGCTGGTTGTGTAGTGGGGCTAGATGGTAGATGGTTGTGTAGTGGGGATAGATGGTAGCTGGTTGTGTAGTGGGAATAGATGGTTGATGGTTGTGTAGTGGGGATAGATGGTAGATGGTTGTGCAGTGGGGCTAGATGGTAGATGGTTGCGTAGTGGGGCTAGATGGTAGATGGTAGATGGTTGTGTAGTGGGGCTAGATTGTAGATAGTTGTGCAGTGGGGCTAGATGGTAGATGGTAGATGGTTGTGTTGTGGGGCTAGATGGTAGATGGTAGATGGTTGTGTAGTGGGGCTAGATGGTAGATGGTTGTGTAGTGGGGCTAGATGGTAGATGGTAGCTGGTTGTGTAGTGGGGCTAGATGGTAGCTGGTTATGTAGTGAGGCTAGATGGTAGATGGTTGTGTAGTGGGGCTAGATGGTAGATGGTAGATGGTTGTGTAGTGGGCTAGATGGTAGCTGGTAGATGGTAGCTGGTTGTGTAGTTGGGCTAGATGGTAGCTGGTTGTGTAGTGGGCTAGATGGTAGATGGTTGTGTAGTGGGGCTAGATGGTAGATGGTAGATGGTTGTGTAGTGGGGATAGATGGTAGATGGTAGATGGTTGTGTAGTGGGGCTAGATGGTAGATGGTAGATGGTAGCTGGTTGTGTAGTGAGGCTAGATGGTAGCTGGTTGTGTAGTGTGGATAGATGGTAGAGGGTTGTGTAGTGGGGCTAGATGGTAGATGGTTGTGTAGTGGGGCTAGATGTTAGATGGTTGTGTAGTGGGGCTAGATGGTAGATGGTAGCTGGTTGTGTAGTGGGGCTAGATGGTAGATGGTTGTGTAGTGGGGATAGAGGGTAGCTGGTTGTGTAGTGGGGCTAGATGGTTGATGGTTGTGTAGTGGGGATAGATGGTAGATGGTTGTGCAGTGGGCCTAGATGGTAGATGGTTGCGTAGTGGGGCTAGATGGTAGATGGTAGATGGTTGTGTAGTGGGGCTAGATTGTAGATAGTTGTGCAGTGGGGCTAGATGGTAGATGGTAGCTGGTTGTGTAGTGGGGCTAGATGGTAGCTGGTTATGTAGTGAGGCTAGATGGTAGATGGTTGTGTAGTGGGGCTAGATGGTAGATGGTAGATGGTTGTGTAGTGGGCTAGATGGTAGCTGGTAGAGGTTAGCTGGTTGTGTAGTTGGGCTAGATGGTAGCTGGTTGTGTAGTGGGCTAGATGGTAGCTGGTAGATGGTAGCTGGTTGTGTAGTTGGGCTAGATGGTAGCTTATTGTGTAGTGGGGCTAGGTGGTAGATGGTAGATGGTTGTGTAGTGGGGCTAGATGGTAGATGGTAGATGGTTGTGTAGTGGGGCTAGATGGTTGATGGTTGTGTAGTGGGGCTAGATGGTTGATGGTTGTGTAGTGGGGCTAGATGGTAGATGGTTGTGTAGTGGGGCTAGATGGTAGATGGTAGATGGTAGATGGTTGTGTGGTGGGGCTAGATGGTAGATGGTTGTGTAGTGGGGCTAGATGGTACATGGTTGTGTAGTGGGGGTATATGGTAGATGGTAGATGGTTGTGTAGTGGGGCTAGATGGTAGATGGTTGCGCAGTGGGGCTAGATGGTAGATGGTTATGTAGTGGGGCTAGATGGTAGATGGTTGTGTGGTGGGGTTAGATGGTAGCTTTACTGGCCATGATCACTGTATTTATATAATTTGTAAGATGTTATTTTGCTTTGAGTACAAGGAAATAGTATTGTGTGGGGCTAGATGGTAGATGGTTGTGTAGTGGGGCTAGATGGTAGATGGTTGTGTAGTGGGGCTAGATGGTAGATTGTTGTGCAGTGGGGCTAGATGGTACATGGTTGTGTGGTGGGGCTAGATGGTAGATGGTTGTGTAGTGGGGCTAGATGGTAGATGGTAGCTGGTTGTGTAGTGGGGATAGATGGTAGATGGTTGTATAGTGGGGCTAGATGGTAGATGGTTGTGTAGTGGGGCTAGATGGTAGATGGTAGCTGGTTGTGTAGTGGGGCTAGATGGTAGATGGTAGCTGGTTTGTGTAGTGGGGCTAGATGGTAGATGGTTGTGTAGTGTGGATAGATGGTAGAGGGTTGTGTAGTGGGGCTAGATGGTAGATGGTTGTGTAGTGGGGCTAGATGGTAGATGGTAGATGGTTGTGTAGTGGGGCTAGATGGTAGATGGTTGTGTAGTGGGGATAGATGGTAGACGGTTGTGCAGTGGGGCTAGATGGTAGATGGTTGCGTAGTGGGGCTAGATGGTAGATGTTAGATGGTTGTGTAGTGGGGCTAGATGGTAGATAGTTGTGCAGTGGGGCTAGATGGTAGATGGTAGATGGTTGTGTAGTGGGGATAGATGGTAGATGGTAGATGGTTGTGTAGTGGGGCTAGATGGTAGATGGTTGTGTAGTGGGGCTAGATGGTAGATGGTAGATGGTATGTTGTTGTGTAGTGGGGCTAGATGGTAGCTGGTTGTGTAGTGTGGATAGATGGTAGAGGGTTGTGTAGTGGGGCTAGATGGTAGATGGTTGTGTAGTGGGGCTAGATGGTAGATGGTTGTGTAGTGGGGCTAGATGGTAGATGGTAGCTGGTTGTGTAGTGGGGCTAGATGGTAGATGGTTGTGTAGTGGGGATAGATGGTAGCTGGTTGTGTAGTGGGGCTAGATGGTTGATGGTTGTGTAGTGGGGATAGATGGTAGATGGTTGTGCAGTGGGGCTAGATGGTAGATAGTTGCGTAGTGGGGCTAGATGGTAGATGGTAGATGGTTGTGTAGTGGGGCTAGATTGTAGATAGTTGTGCAGTGGGGCTAGATGGTAGATGGTAGATGGTTGTGATGTGGGGCTAGATGGTAGATGGTAGATGGTTGTGTAGTGGGGCTAGATGGTAGATGGTTGTGTAGTGGGGCTAGATGGTAGATGGTTGTGTAGTGGGGCTAGATGGTAGCTTGTTATGTAGTGAGGCTAGATGGTAGATGGTTGTGTAGTGGGGCTAGATGGTAGATGGTAGATGGTTGTGTAGTGGGCTAGATGGTAGCTGGTAGATGGTAGCTGGTTGTGTAGTTGGGCTAGATGGTAGCTGGTTGTGTAGTGGGCTAGATGGTAGATGGTTGTGTAGTGGGGCTAGATGGTAGATGGTAGATGGTTGTGTAGTGGGGATAGATGGTAGATGGTAGATGGTTGTGTAGTGGGGCTAGATGGTAGATGGTAGATGGTAGCTGGTTGTGTAGTGGGGCTAGATGGTAGATGGTTGTGTAGTGGGGCTAGATGGTAGATGGTTGTGTAGTGGGGCGAGGTGGTAGATGGTAGATGGTTTTGTAGTGGGGCTAGATGGTAGATGGTAGCTGGTTGTGTAGTGGGGCTAGATGGTAGATGGTAGATGGTTGTGTAGTGGGGCTAGATGGTAGATGGTTGTGCAGTGGGGCTAGATGGTTGATGGTTGTGTAGTTGGGCTAGATGGTAGATGGTTGTGTAGTGGGGCTAGATGGTAGATGGTTGTGTGGTGGGGCTAGATGGTAGATGGTTGTGTAGTGGGGCTAGATGGTAGATGGTTGTGTAGTGGGGGTATATGGTAGATGGTAGATGGTAGATGGTTGTGTAGTGGGGCTAGATGGTAGATGGTTGCGCAGTGGGGTTAGATGGTAAATGGTTATGTAGTGGGGCTAGATGGTAGATGGTTGTGTAGTGGGGCTAGATGGTAGATTGTTGTGTAGTGGGGGTAGATGGTAGATGGTTGTGCAGTGGGGCTAGATGGTAGATGGTAGCTGGTAGATGGTAGATGGTTGTGTGGTGGGGTTAGATGGTAGCTTTGCTGGCCATGATCACTGTATTTGTATAATTTGTAAGATGTTATTTTACTTTGAGTTCAAGGAAATGGTATTGTGTGGGGCTAGATGGTAGATGGTTGTGTAGTGGGGCTAGATGGTAGATGGTAGATGGTTGTGTAGTGGGGCTAGATGGTAGATGGTTGTGTGGTGGGGCTAGATGGTAGATGGTAGATGGTTGTGTGGTGGGGCTAGATGGTAGATGGTTGTGTAGTGGGGCTAGATGGTAGATGGTTGCTGGTTGTGTAGTGGGGATAGATGGTAGATGGTTGTATAGTGGGGCTAGATGGTAGATGGTTGTGTAGTGGGGCTAGATGATAGATGGTAGCTGGTTGTGTAGTGGGGCTAGATGGTAGATGGTAGCTGGTTGTGTAGTGGGGCTAGATGGTAGATGGTTGTGTGGTGGGGCTAGATGGTAGATGGTAGCTGGTTGTGTGGTGGTGCTAGATGGTAGATGGTTGTGTAGTGGGGCTAGATGGTAGATGGTTGTGTAGTGGGGCTAGATGGTAGATGGTAGATGGTTATGTAGTGGGCATAGATGGTAGCTGGTTGTGTAGTGGGGCTAGATGGTAGATGGTAGATGGTTGTGTGGTGGGGCTAGATGGTAGATTGTTGTGTAGTGGGGCTAGATGGTAGATGGTTGTGTAGTGGGGCTAGATGGTAGATGGTAGATGGTTGTGCAGTGGGGCTAGATGGTAGATGGTTGTGTTGTGGGGCTAGATGGTAGATGGTAGATGGTTGTGTAGTGGGGCAAGATGGTAGATGGTAGCTGGTTGTGTAGTGGGGCTAGATGGTAGACGGTTGTGTAGTGGGGCTAGATGGTAGATGGTTGTGTGGTGGGGCTAGATGGTAGATGGTAGCTGGTTGTGTAGTGGGGCTAGATGGTAGATGGTTGTGTAGTGGGGCTAGATGGTAGATGGTAGCTGGATGTGTAGTGGGGCTAGATGGTAGATGGTTGTGTAGTGGGGCTAGACGGTAGATGGTAGATGGTAGCTGGTTGTGTAGTGGGGCTAAATGGTAGCTGGTTGTGTAGTGTAGATAGATGGTAGAGGGTTGTGTAGTGGGGCTAGATGGTAGATGGTTGTGTAGTGGGGCTAGATGGTAGATGGTAGATGGTTGTGTAGTGGGGCTAGATGGTAGATGGTTCTGTAGTGGGGATAGATGGTAGATGGTAGATGGTTGTGTAGTGGGGCTAGATGGTAGATGGTTGTGTGGTGGGGCTAGATGGTAGATGGTAGATGGTTGTGTGGTGGGGCTAGATGGTAGATGGTAGCTGGTTGTGTAGTGGGGCTAGATGGTAGATGGTTGCTGGTTGTGTAGTGGGGATAGATGGTAGATGGTTGTATAGTGGGGCTAGATGGTAGATGGTTGTGTAGTGGGGCTAGATGGTAGATGGTAGCTGGTTGTGTAGTGGGGCTAGATGGTAGATGGTAGCTGGTTGTGTAGTGGGGCTAGATGGTAGATGGTTGTGTGGTGGGGCTAGATGGTAGATGGTAGATGGTAGCTGGTTGTGTGGTGGTGCTAGATGGTAGATGGTTGTGTAGTGGGGCTAGATGGTAGATGGTTGTGTAGTGGGGCTAGATGGTAGATG
This sequence comes from Salmo salar, assembly GCF_965601325.2. NCBI lineage: Eukaryota > Metazoa > Chordata > Actinopteri > Salmoniformes > Salmonidae > Salmo > Salmo salar. The sequence goes on from NC_138301.1 coordinate 53,024,024, forward strand.
GTAGATGGTTATGTAGTGGGCATAGATGGTAGCTGGTTGTGTAGTGGGGCTAGATGGTAGATGGTAGATGGTAGATGGTTGTGTGGTGGGGCTAGATGGTAGATTGTTGTGTAGTGGGGCTAGATGGTAGATGGTTGTGTAGTGGGGCTAGATGGTAGATGGTAGATGGTTGTGCAGTGGGGCTAGATGGTAGATGGTTGTGTTGTGGGGCTAGATGGTAGATTGTAGATGGTTGTGTAGTGGGGCAAGATGGTAGATGGTAGCTGGTTGTGTAGTGGGGCTAGATGGTAGACGGTTGTGTAGTGGGGCTAGATGGTAGATGGTTGTGTGGTGGGGCTAGATGGTAGATGGTAGCTGGTTGTGTAGTGGGGCTAGATGGTAGATGGTTGTGTAGTGGGGCTAGATGGTAGATGGTAGCTGGATGTGTAGTGGGGCTAGATGGTAGATGGTTGTGTAGTGGGGCTAGACGGTAGATGGTAGATGGTAGCTGGTTGTGTAGTGGGGCTAAATGGTAGCTGGTTGTGTAGTGTAGATAGATGGTAGAGGGTTGTGTAGTGGGGCTAGATGGTAGATGGTTGTGTAGTGGGGCTAGATGGTAGATGGTAGATGGTTGTGTAGTGGGGCTAGATGGTAGATGGTTCTGTAGTGGGGATAGATGGTAGATGGTTGTGCAGTGGGGCTAGATGGTAGATGGTTGCGTAGTGGGGCTAGATGGTAGATGGTAGATGGTTGTGTAGTGGGGCTAGATGGTAGATAGTTGTGCAGTGGGGCTAGATGGTAGATGGTAGATGGTTGTGTAGTGGGGATAGATGGTAGATGGTAGATGGTTGTGTAGTGGGGCTAGATGGTAGATGGTTGTGTAGTGGGGCTAGATGGTAGGTGGTAGATGGTAGCTGGTTGTGTAGTGGGGCTAGATGGTAGCTGGTTGTGTAGTGTGGATAGATGGTAGAGGGTTGTGTAGTGGGGCTAGATGGTAGATGGTTGTGTAGTGGGGCTAGATGGTAGATGGTTGTGTAGTGGGGCTAGATGGTAGATGGTAGCTGGTTGTGTAGTGGGGCTAGATGGTAGATGGTTGTGTAGTGGGGATAGATGGTAGCTGGTTGTGTAGTGGGGATAGATGGTTGATGGTTGTGTAGTGGGGATAGATGGTAGATGGTTGTGCACTGGGGCTAGATGGTAGATGGTTGCGTAGTGGGGCTAGATGGTAGATCGTAGATGGTTGTGTAGTGGGGCTAGATTGTAGATAGTTGTGCAGTGGGGCTAGATGGTAGATGGTAGATGGTTGTGTTGTGGGGCTAGATGGTAGATGGTAGATGGTTGTGTAGTGGGGCTAGATGGTAGATGGTTGTGTAGTGGGGCTAGATGGTAGATGGTAGCTGGTTGTGTAGTGGGGCTAGATGGTAGCTGGTTATGTAGTGAGGCTAGATGGTAGATGGTTGTGTAGTGGGGCTAGATGGTAGATGGTAGATGGTTGTGTAGTGGGCTAGATGGTAGCTGGTAGATGGTAGCTGGTTGTGTAGTTGGGCTAGATGGTAGCTGGTTGTGTAGTGGGGCTAGATGGTAGATTGTTGTGTAGTGGGGGTAGATGGTAGATGGTTGTGCAGTGGGGCTAGATGGTAGATGGTAGCTGGTAGATGGTAGATGGTTGTGTGGTGGGGTTAGATGGTAGCTTTGCTGGCCATGATCACTGTATTTGTATAATTTGTAAGATGTTATTTTACTTTGAGTTCAAGGAAATGGTATTGTGTGGGGCTAGATGGTAGATGGTTGTGTAGTGGGGCTAGATGGTAGATGGTAGATGGTTGTGTAGTGGGGCTAGATGGTAGATGGTTGTGTGGTGGGGCTAGATGGTAGATGGTAGATGGTTGTGTGGTGGGGCTAGATGGTAGACGGTTGTGTAGTGGGGCTAGATGGTAGATGGTTGCTGGTTGTGTAGTGGGGATAGATGGTAGATGGTTGTATAGTGGGGCAAGATGGTAGATGGTTGTGTAGTGGGGCTAGATGGTAGATGGTAGCTGGTTGTGTAGTGGGGCTAGATGGTAGATGGTAGCTGGTTGTGTAGTGGGGCTAGATGGTAGATGGTTGTGTGGTGGGGCTAGATGGTAGATGGTAGATGGTAGCTGGTTGTGTGGTGGTGCTAGATGGTAGATGGTTGTGTAGTGGGGCTAGATGGTAGATGGTTGTGTAGGTGGGCTAGATGGTAGATGGTAGATGGTTATGTAGTGGGCATAGATGGTAGCTGGTTGTGTAGTGGGGCTAGATGGTAGATGGTAGATGGTAGATGGTTGTGTGGTGGGGCTAGATGGTAGATTGTTGTGTAGTGGGGCTAAATGGTAGATGGTTGTGTAGTGGGGCTAGATGGTAGATGGTAGATGGTTGTGCAGTGGGGCTAGATGGTAGATGGTTGTGTTGTGGGGCTAGATGGTAGATGGTAGATGGTTGTGTAGTGGGGCAAGATGGTAGATGGTAGCTGGTTGTGTAGTGGGGCTAGATGGTAGACGGTTGTGTAGTGGGGCTAGATGGTAGATGGTTGTGTGGTGGGGCTAGATGGTAGATGGTAGCTGGTTGTGTAGTGGGGCTAGATGGTAGATGGTTGTGTAGTGGGGCTAGATGGTATATGGTAGCTGGATGTGTAGTGGGGCTAGATGGTAGATGGTTGTGTAGTGGGGCTAGACGGTAGATGGTAGATGGTAGCTGGTTGTGTAGTGGGGCTAAATGGTAGCTGGTTGTGTAGTGTAGATAGATGGTAGAGGGTTGTGTAGTGGGGCTAGATGGTAGATGGTAGATGGTTGTGTAGTGGGGCTAGATGGTAGATGGTTCTGTAGTGGGGATAGATGGTAGATGGTTGTGCAGTGGGGCTAGATGGTAGATGGTTGCGTAGTGGGGCTAGATGGTAGATGGTAGATGGTTGTGTAGTGGGGCTAGATGGTAGATAGTTGTGCAGTGGGGCTAGATGGTAGATGGTAGATGGTTGTGTAGTGGGGATAGATGGTAGATGGTAGATGGTTGTGTAGTGGGGCTAGATGGTAGATAGTTGTGTAGTGGGGCTAGATGGTAGGTGGTAGATGGTAGCTGGTTGTGTAGTGGGGCTAGATGGTTGCTGGTTGTGTAGTGTGGATAGATGGTAGAGGGTTGTGTAGTGGGGCTAGATGGTAGATGGTTGTGTAGTGGGGCTAGATGGTAGATGGTTGTGTAGTGGGGCTAGATGGTAGATGGTAGCTGGTTGTGTAGTGGGGCTAGATGGTAGATGGTTGTGTAGTGGGGATAGATGGTAGCTGGTTGTGTAGTGGGGATAGATGGTTGATGGTTGTGTAGTGGGGATAGATGGTAGATGGTTGTGCAGTGGGGCTAGATGGTAGATGGTTGCGAAGTGGGGCTAGATGGTAGATGGTAGATGGTTGTGTAGTGGGGCTAGATTGTAGATAGTTGTGCAGTGGGGCTAGATGGTAGATGGTAGATGGTTGTGTTGTGGGGCTAGATGGTAGATGGTAGATGGTTGTGTAGTGGGGCTAGATGGTAGATGGTTGTGTAGTGGGGCTAGATGGTAGATGGTAGCTGGTTGTGTAGTGGGGCTAGATGGTAGCTGGTTATGTAGTGAGGCTAGATGGTAGATGGTTGTGTAGTGGGGCTAGATGGTAGATGGTAGATGGTTGTGTAGTGGGCTAGATGGTAGCTGGTAGATGGTAGCTGGTTGTGTAGTTGGGCTAGATGGTAGCTGGTTGTGTAGTGGGCTAGATGGTAGATGGTTGTGTAGTGGGGCTAGATGGTAGATGGTAGATGGTTGTGTAGTGGGGATAGATGGTAGATGGTAGATGGTTGTGTAGTGGGGCTAGATGGTAGATGGTAGATGGTAGCTGGTTGTGTAGTGAGGCTAGATGGTAGCTGGTTGTGTAGTGTGGATAGATGGTAGAGGGTTGTGTAGTGGGGCTAGATGGTAGATGGTTGTGTAGTGGGGCTAGATGGTAGATGGTTGTGTAGTGGGGCTAGATGGTAGATGGTAGCTGGTTGTGTAGTGGGGCTAGATGGTAGATGGTTGTGTAGTGGGGATAGATGGTAGCTGGTTGTGTAGTGGGGCTAGATGGATGATGGTTGTGTAGTGGGGATAGATGGTAGATGGTTGTGCAGTGGGGCTAGATGGTAGATGGTTGCGTAGTGGGGCTAGATGGTAGATGGTTGTGTAGTGGGGCTAGATTGTAGATAGTTGTGCAGTGGGGCTAGATGGTAGATGGTAGCTGGTTGTGTAGTGGGGCTAGATGGTAGCTGGTTATGTAGTGAGGCTAGATGGTAGATGGTTGTGTAGTGGGGCTAGATGGTAGATGGTAGATGGTTGTGTAGTGGGCTAGATGGTAGCTGGTAGATGGTAGCTGGTTGTGTAGTTGGGCTAGATGGTAGCTGGTTGTGTAGTGGGCTAGATGGTAGCTGGTAGATGGTAGCTGGTTGTGTAGTTGGGCTAGATGGTAGCTTATTGTGTAGTGGGGCCAGGTGGTAGATGGTAGATGGTTGTGTAGTGGGGCTAGATGGTAGATGGTAGCTGGTTGTGTAGTGGGGCTGGATGGTAGATGGTAGATGGTTGTGTAGTGGGGCTAGATGGTAGATGGTTGTGCAGTGGGGCTAGATGGTTGATGGTTGTGTAGTGGGGCTAGATGGTAGATGGTTGTGTAGTGGGGCTAGATGGTAGATGGTAGATGGTAGATGGTTGTGTGGTGGGGCTAGATGGTAGATGGTTGTGTAGTGGGGCTAGATGGTACATGGTTGTGTAGTGGGGGTATATGGTAGATGGTAGATGGTAGATGGTTGTGTAGTGGGGCTAGATGGTAGATGGTTGCACAGTGGGGCTAGATGGTAGATGGTTATGTAGTGGGGCTAGATGGTAGATGGTTGTGTGGTGGGGTTAGATGGTAGCTTTACTGGCCATGATCACTGTATTTATATAATTTGTAAGATGTTATTTTGCTTTGAGTACAAGGAAATAGTATTGTGTGGGGCTAGATGGTAGATGGTTGTGTAGTGGGGCTAGATGGTAGATGGTTGTGTAGTGGGGCTAGATGGTAGATGGTTGTGCAGTGGGGCTAGATGGTAGATGGTTGTGTGGTGGGGCTAGATGGTAGATGGTTGTGTAGTGGGGCTAGATGGTAGATGGTAGCTGGTTGTGTAGTGGGGATAGATGGTAGATGGTTGTATAGTGGGGCTAGATGGTAGATGGTTGTGTAGTGGGGCTAGATGGTAGATGGTAGCTGGTTGTGTAGTGGGGCTAGATGGTAGATGGTAGCTGGTTGTGTAGTGGGGCTAGATGGTAGATGGTTGTGTGGTGGGGCTAGATGGTAGATGGTAGATGGTAGCTGGTTGTGTGGTGGTGCTAGATGGTAGATGGTTGTGTAGTGGGGCTAGATGGTAGATGGTTGTGTAGTGGGGCTAGATGGTAGATGGTAGATGGTTATGTAGTGGGGATAGATGGTAGCTGGTTGTGTAGTGGGGCTAGATGGTAGATGGTAGATGGTAGATGGTTGTGTGGTGGGGCTAGATGGTAGATTGTTGTGTAGTGGGGCTAGATGGTAGATGGTTGTGTAGTGCGGCTAGATGTTAGATGGTAGATGGTTGTGCAGTGGGGCTAGATGGTAGATGGTTGTGTGTTGGGGCTAGATGGTAGATGGTAAATGGTTGTGTAGTGGGGCTATATGGTAAATGGTTGTGTAGTGGGGCTAGATGGTAGCTGGTTGTATAGTGGGGCTAGATGGTAGATGGTTGTATAGTGGGGCTAGATGGTAGATGGTTGTGTAGTGGGGCAAGATGGTAGATGGTAGCTGGTTGTGTAGTGGGGCTAGATGGTAGACGGTTGTGTAGTGGGGCTAGATGGTAGATGGTTGTGTGGTGGGGCTAGATGGTAGATGGTAGCTGGTTGTGTAGTGGGGCTAGATGGTAGATGGTTGTGTAGTGGGGCTAGATGGTAGATGGTAGCTGGTTGTGTAGTGGGGCTAGATGGTAGATGGTTGTTTAGTGGGGCTAGACGGTAGATGGTAGATGGTAGCTGGTTGTGTAGTGGGGCTAGAGGGTAGCTGGTTGTGTAGTGTGGATAGATGGTAGAGGGTTGTGTAGTGGGGCTAGATGGTAGATGGTTGTGTAGTGGGGCTAGATGGTAGATGGTTGTGTAGTGGGCCTAGATGGTAGATGGTAGCTGGTTGTGTAGTGGGGCTAGATGGTAGATGGTTGTGTAGTGGGGATAGATGGTTGATGGTTTTGCAGTTGGGCTAGATGGTAGATGTTGTGTTTTGTGGGGCTAGATGGTATATGGTAGCTGGTTGTGTAGTGGGGCTAGATGGTAGATGGTTGTGTAGTGGGGATAGATGGTAGATGGTAGATGGTTGTGTAGTGGGGCTTTATGGTAGATGGTTGTGTAGTGGGGCTAGATGGTAGATGGTTGTGTAGTGGGGCTAGATGGTAGATGGTAGCTGGTTGTGTAGTGGGGCTAGATGGTAGCTGGTAGATTGTAGCTGGAAGTGTAGTTGGGCTAGATGGTAGATGGTTGTGTAGTGGGGCTAGATGGTAGACTGTAGCTGGTTGTGTAGTGGGGCTAGATGGTAGATGGTAGATGGTTGTGTAGTGGGGCTATTTGGTAGATGGTAGATGGTAGCTGGTTGTGTAGTGGGGCTAGATGGTAGATGGTTGTGTGGTGGGGCTAGATGGTAGATGGTAGCTGGTTATGTAGTGGGGCTAGATGGTAGATGGTAGATGGTAGCTGGTTGTGTAGTGGGGCTAGATGGTAGATGGTTGTGTAGTGGGGCTAGATGGTAGATTGTTGTGTAGTGGGGCTAGATGGTAGATGGTTGTGTAGTGGGGCTAGATGGTAGATGGTAGATGGTTATGTAGTGGGGATAGATGGTAGCTGGTTGTGTAGTGGGGCTAGATGGTAGATGGTAGACGGTTGTGTGGTGGGGCTAGATGGTAGATGGTAACTGGTTATGTAGTGGGGGTAGATGGTAGATGGTTGTGTAGTGGGGCTAGATGGTAGATGGTTGTGTAGTGGGGCTAGATGGTAGATGGTTGTGTGGTGGGGCTAGATGGTAGATGGTAGATGGTTGTGTAGTGGGGCTAGATGTTAGATGGTTGTGTAGTGGGGCTAGATGGTAGATGGTAGATGGTTGTGTAGTGGGGCTAGATGGTAGATGGTTGTGTGGTGGGGCTAGATGGTAGATGGTAGATGGTTGTGTGGTGGGTCTAAATGGTAGATGGTTGTGTAGTGGGGCTAGATGGTAGATGGTAGCTGGTTGTGTATTGGGGATAGATGGTAGATGGTTGTATAGTGGGGCTAGATGGTAGATGGTTGTGTAGTGGGGCTAGATGGTAGATGGTAGCTGGTTGTGTAGTGGGGCTAGATGGTAGATGATAGCTGGTTGTGTAGTGGGGCTAGATGGTAGATGTTTGTGTGGTGGGGCTAGATGGTAGATGGTAGCTGGTTATGTAGTGGGGCTAGATGGTAGATGGTAGATGGTAGCTGGTTGTGTGGTGGTGCTAGATGGTAGATGGTTGTGTAGTGGGGCTAGATGGTAGATGGTTGTGTAGTGGGGCTAGATGGTAGATGGTAGATGGTTATGTAGTGGGGATAGATGGTAGCTGGTTGTGTAGTGGGGCTAGATGGTAGATGGTAGATGGTAGATGGTTGTGTAGTGGGGCTAGATGGTAGATTGTTGTGTAGTGGGGCTAGATGGTAAATGGTTGTGTAGTGGGGCTAGATGGTAGATGGTAGATGGTTGTGCAGTGGGGCTAGATGGTAGATGGTAGACGGTTGTGTGGTGGGGCTAGATGGTAGATGTTAGCTGGTTATGTAGTGGGCCTAGATGGTAGATGGTTGTGTAGTGGGGCTAGACGGTAGATGGTTGTGTAGTGGGGCTAGATGGTAGATGGTTGTGTGGTGGGGCTAGATGGTAGATGGTAGATGGTTGTGTAGTGGGGCTAGATGGTAGATGGTTGTGTAGTGGGGCTAGATGGTAGATGGTAGATGGTTGTGTAGTGGGGCTAGATGGTAGATGGTTGTGTGGTGGGGCTAGATGGTAGATGGTAGATGGTTGTGTGGTGGGGCTAGATGGTAGATGGTTGTGTAGTGGGGCTAGATGGTAGATGGTAGCTGGTTGTGTAGTGGGGATAGATGGTAGATGGTTGTATAGTGGGGCTAGATGGTAGATGGTTGTGTAGTGGGGCTAGATGGTAGATGGTAGCTGGTTGTGTAGTGGGGCTAGATGGTAGATGGTAGCTGGTTGTGTAGTGGGGCTAGATGGTAGATGGTTGTGTGGTGGGGCTAGATGGTAGATGGTAGCTGGTTATGTAGTGGGGCTAGATGGTAGATGGTAGATGGTAGCTGGTTGTGTGGTGGTGCTAGATGGTAGATGGTTGTGTAGTGGGGCTAGATGGTAGATGGTTGTGTAGTTGGGCTAGATGGTAGATGGTAGATGGTTATGTAGTGGGGATAGATGGTAGCTGGTTGTGTAGTGGGGCTAGATGGTAGATGGTAGATGGTAGATGGTTGTGAGGTGGGGCTAGATGGTAGATTGTTGTGTAGTGGGGCTAGATGGTAGATTGTTGTGTAGTGGGGCTAGATGGTAGATGGTTGTGTAGTGGGGCTAGATGGTAGATGGTAGATGGTTATGTAGTGGGGATAGATGGTAGCTGGTTGTGTAGGGGTTGCTAGATGGTAGATGGTAGACGGTTGTGTGGTGGGGCTAGATGGTAGATGGTAGATGGTAGCTGGTTGTGTGGTGGTGCTAGATGGTAGATGTTTGTGTAGTGGGGCTAGATGCTAGATGGTTGTGTAGTGGGGCTAGATGGTAGATGGTAGATGGTTATGTAGTGAGGATAGATGGTAGCTGGTTGTGTAGTGGGGCTAGATGGTAGATGGTAGATGGTAGATGGTTGTGTAGTTGGGCTAGATGGTAGATTGTTGTGTAGTGGGGCTAGATGGTAAATGGTTGTGTAGTGGGGCTAGATGGTAGATGGTAGATGGTTGTGCAGTGGGGCTAGATGGTAGATGGTAGACGGTTGTGTGGTGGGGCTAGATGGTAGATGGTAGCTGGTTATGTAGTGGGCCTAGATGGTAGATGGTTGTGTAGTGGGGCTAGACGGTAGATGGTTGTGTAGTGGGGCTAGATGGTAGATGGTTGTGTGGTGGGGCTAGATGGTAGATGGTAGATGGTTGTGTAGTGGGGCTAGATGGTAGATGGTTGTGTAGTGGGGCTAGATGGTAGATGGTAGATGGTTGTGTAGTGGGGCTAGATGGTAGATGGTTGTGTGGTGGGGCTAGATGGTAGATGGTAGATGGTTGTGTGGTGGGGCTAGATGGTAGATGGTTGTGTAGTGGGGCTAGATGGTAGATGGTAGCTGGTTGTGTAGTGGGGATAGATGGTAGATGGTTGTATAGTGGGGCTAGATGGTAGATGGTTGTGTAGTGGGGCTAGATGGTAGATGGTAGCTGGTTGTGTAGTGGGGCTAGATGGTAGCTGGTTGTGTAGTGGGGCTAGATGGTAGATGGTTGTGTGGTGGGGCTAGATGGTAGATGGTAGCTGGTTATGTAGTGGGGCTAGATGGTAGATGGTAGATGGTAGCTGGTTGTGTGGTGGTGCTAGATGGTAGATGGTTGTGTAGTGGGGCTAGATGGTAGATGGTTGTGTAGTTGGGCTAGATGGTAGATGGTAGATGGTTATGTAGTGGGGATAGATGGTAGCTGGTTGTGTAGTGGGGCTAGATGGTAGATGGTAGATGGTAGATGGTTGTGTGGTGGGGCTAGATGGTAGATTGTTGTGTAGTGGGGCTAGATGGTAGATTGTGGTGTAGTGGGGCTAGATGGTAGATGGTTGTGTAGTGGGGCTAGATGGTAGATGGTAGATGGTTATGTAGTGGGGATAGATGGTAGCTGGTTGTGTAGGGGTTGCTAGATGGTAGATGGTAGACGGTTGTGTGGTGGGGCTAGATGGTAGATGGTAACTGGTTATGTAGTGGGGGTAGATGGTAGATGGTTGTGTAGTGGGGCTAGATGGTAGATGGTTGTGTAGTGGGGCTAGATGGTAGATGGTTGTGTGGTGGGGCTAGATGGTAGATGGTAGATAGTTGTGTAGTGGGGCTAGATGTTAGATGGTTGTGTAGTGGGGCTAGATGGTAGATGGGAGATGGTTGTGTAGTGGGGCTAGATGGTAGATGGTTGTGTGGTGGGGCTAGATGGTAGATGGTAGATGGTTGTGTGGTGGGGCTAAATGGTAGATGGTTGTGTAGTGGGGCTAGATGGTAGATGGTAGCTGGTTGTGTATTGGGGATAGATGGTAGATGGTTGTATAGTGGGGCTAGATGGTAGATGGTTGTGTAGTGGGGCTAGATGGTAGATGGTAGCTGGTTGTGTAGTGGGGCTAGATGGTAGATGATAGCTGGTTGTGTAGTGGGGCTAGATGGTAGATGTTTGTGTGGTGGGGCTAGATGGTACATGGTAGCTGGTTATGTAGTGGGGCTAGATGGTAGATGGTAGATGGTAGCTGGTTGTGTGGTGGTGCTAGATGGTAGATGGTTGTGTAGTGGGGCTAGATGGTAGATGGTTGTGTAGTGGGGCTAGATGGTAGATGGTAGATGGTTATGTAGTGGGGATAGATGGTAGCTGGTTGTGTAGTGGGGCTAGATGGTAGATGGTAGATGGTAGATGGTTGTGTATGGGGCTAGATGGTAGATTGTTGTGTAGTGGGGCTAGATGGTAAATGGTTGTGTAGTGGGGCTAGATGGTAGATGGTAGATGGTTGTGCAGTGGGGCTAGATGGTAGATGGTAGACGGTTGTGTGGTGGGGCTAGATGGTAGATGGTAGGTGGTTATGTAGTGGGCCTAGATGGTAGATGGTTGTGTAGTGGGGCTAGACAGTAGATGGTTGTGTAGTGGGGCTAGATGGTAGATGGTTGTGTGGTGGGGCTAGATGGTAGATGGTAGATGGTTGTGTAGTGGGGCTAGATGGTAGATGGTTGTGTAGTGGGGCTAGATGGTAGATGGTAGATGGTTGTGTAGTGGGGCTAGATGGTAGATGGTTGTGTGGTGGGGCTAGATGGTAGATGGTAGATGGTTGTGTGGTGGGGCTAGATGGTAGATGGTTGTGTAGTGGGGCTAGATGGTAGATGGTAGCTGGTTGTGTAGTGGGGATAGATGGTAGATGGTTGTATAGTGGGGCTAGATGGTAGATGGTTGTGTAGTGGGGCTAGATGGTAGATGGTAGCTGGTTGTGTAGTGGGGCTAGATGGTAGATGGTAGCTGGTTGTGTAGTGGGGCTAGATGGTAGATGGTTGTGTGGTGGGGCTAGATGGTAGATGGTAGCTGGTTATGTAGTGGGGCTAGATGGTAGATGGTAGATGGTAGCTGGTTGTGTGGTGGTGCTAGATGGTAGATGGTTGTGTAGTGGGGCTAGATGGTAGATGGTTGTGTAGTTGGGCTCGATGGTAGATGGTAGATGGTTATGTAGTGGGGATAGATGGTAGCTGGTTGTGTAGTGGGGCTAGATGGTAGATGGTAGATGGTAGATGGTTGTGTGGTGGGGCTAGATGGTAGATTGTTGTGTAGTGGGGCTAGATGGTAGATTGTTGTGTAGTGGGGCTAGATGGTAGATGGTTGTGTAGTGGGGCTAGATGGTAGATGGTAGATGGTTATGTAGTGGGGATAGATGGTAGCTGGTTGTGTAGTGGGGCTAGATGGTAGATGGTAGACGGTTGTGTGGTGGGGCTAGATGGTAGATGGTAACTGGTTATGTAGTGGTGGTAGATGGTAGATGGTTGTGTAGTGGGGCTAGATGGTAGATGGTTGTGTAGTGGGGCTAGATGGTAGATGGTTGTGTGGTGGGGCTAGATGGTAGATGGTAGATGGTTGTGTAGTGGGGCTAGATGGTAGATGGTTGTGTAGTGGGGCTAGATGGTAGATGGTAGATGGTTGTGTAGTGGGGCTAGATGGTAGATGGTTGTGTGGTGGGGCTAGATGGTAGATGGTAGATGGTTGTGTGGTGGGGCTAAATGGTAGATGGTTGTGTAGTGGGGCTAGATGGTAGATGGTAGCTGGTTGTGTATTGGGGATAGATGGTAGATGGTTGTATAGTGGGGCTAGATGGTAGATGGTTGTGTAGTGGGGCTAGATGGTAGATGGTAGCTGGTTGTGTAGTGGGGCTAGATGGTAGATGGTAGCTGGTTGTGTAGTGGGGCTAGATGGTAGATGGTTGTGTGGTGGGGCTAGATGGTAGATGGTAGCTGGTTATGTAGTGGGGCTAGATGGTAGATGGTAGATGGTAGCTGGTTGTGTGGTGGTGCTAGATGGTAGATGGTTGTGTAGTGGGGCTAGATGGTAGATGGTTGTGTAGTGGGGCTAGATGGTAGATGGTAGATGGTTATGTAGTGGGGATAGATGGTAGCTGGTTGTGTAGTGGGGCTAGATGGTAGATGGTAGATGGTAGATGGTTGTGTAGTGGGGCTAGATGGTAGATTGCTGTGTAGTGGGGCTAGATGGTAAATGGTTGTGTAGTGGGGCTAGATGGTAGATGGTAGATGGTTGTGCAGTGGGGCTAGATGGTAGATGGTAGACGGTTGTGTGGTGGGGCTAGATGGTAGATGGTAGCTGGTTATGTAGTGGGCCTAGATGGTAGATGGTTGTGTAGTGGGGCTAGACAGTAGATGGTTGTGTAGTGGGGCTAGATGGTAGATGGTTGTGTGGTGGGGCTAGATGGTAGATGGTAGATGGTTGTGTAGTGGGGCTAGATGGTAGATGGTTGTGTAGTGGGGCTAGATGGTAGATGGTAGATGGTTGTGTAGTGGGGCTAGATGGTAGATGGTTGTGTGGTGGGGCTAGATGGTAGATGGTAGATGGTTGTGTGGTGGGGCTAGATGGTAGATGGTTGTGTAGTGGGGCTAGATGGTAGATGGTAGCTGGTTGTGTAGTGGGGATAGATGGTAGATGGTTGTATAGTGGGGCTAGATGGTAGATGGTTGTGTAGTGGGACTAGATGGTAGATGGTAGCTGGTTGTGTAGTGGGGCTAGATGGTAGATGGTAGCTGGTTGTGTAGTCGGGCTAGATGGTAGATGGTTGTGTGGTGGGGCTAGATGGTAGATGGTAGCTGGTTATGTAGTGGGGCTAGATGGTAGATGGTAGATGGTAGCTGGTTGTGTGGTGGTGCTAGATGGTAGATGGTTGTGTAGTGGGGCTAGATGGTAGATGGTTGTGTAGTTGGGCTAGATGGTAGATGGTAGATGGTTATGTAGTGGGGATAGATGGTAGCTGGTTGTGTAGTGGGGCTAGATGGTAGATGGTAGATGGTAGATGGTTGTGTGGTGGGGCTAGATGGTAGATTGTTGTGTAGTGGGGCTAGGTGGTAGATGGTTGTGTAGTGGGGCTAGATGGTAGATGGTAGATGGTTGTGCAGTGGGGCTAGATGGTAGATGGTAGCTGGTTGTGTAGTGGGGATAGATGGTAGATGGTTGTATAGTGGGGCTAGATGGTAGATGGTTGTGTAGTGGGGCTAGATGGTAGATGGTTGTGTGGTGGGGCTAGATGGTAGATGGTAGATGGTTGTGTAGTGGGGCTAGATGTTAGATGGTTGTGTAGTGGGGCTAGATGGTAGATGGTAGATGGTTGTGTAGTGGGGCTAGATGGTAGATGGTTGTGTGGTGGGGCTAGATGGTAGATGGTAGATGGTTGTGTGGTGGGGCTAAATGGTAGATGGTTGTGTAGTGGGGCTAGATGGTAGATGGTAGCTGGTTGTGTATTGGGGATAAATGGTAGATGGTTGTATAGTGGGGCTAGATGGTAGATGGTTGTGTAGTGGGGCTAGATGGTAGATGGTAGCTGGTTGTGTAGTGGGGCTAGATGGTAGATGATAGCTGGTTGTGTAGTGGGGCTAGATGGTAGATGTTTGTGTGGTGGGGCTAGATGGTAGATGGTAGCTGGTTATGTAGTGGGGCTAGATGGTAGATGGTAGCTGGTTGTGTGGTGGTGCTAGATGGTAGATGGTTGTGTAGTGGGGCTAGATGGTAGATGGTTGTGTAGTGGGGCTAGATGGTAGATGGTAGATGGTTATGTAGTGGGGATAGATGGTAGCTGGTTGTGTAGTGGGGCTAGATGGTAGATGGTAGATGGTAGATGGTTGTGTATGGGGCTAGATGGTAGATTGTTGTGTAGTGGGGCTAGATGGTAAATGGTTGTGTAGTGGGGCTAGATGGTAGATGGTAGATGGTTGTGCAGTGGGGCTAGATGGTAGATGGTAGACGGTTGTGTGGTGGGGCTAGATGGTAGATGGTAGCTGGTTATGTAGTGGGCCTAGATGGTAGATGGTTGTGTAGTGGGGCTAGACGGTAGATGGTTGTGTAGTGGGGCTAGATGGTAGATGGTTGTGTGGTGGGGCTAGATGGTAGATGGTAGATGGTTGTGTAGTGGGGCTAGATGGTAGATGGTTGTGTAGTGGGGCTAGATGGTAGATGGTAGATGGTTGTGTAGTGGGGCTAGATGGTAGATGGTTGTGTGGTGGGGCTAGATAGTAGATGGTAGATGGTTGTGTGGTGGGGCTAGATGGTAGATGGTTGTGTAGTGGGGCTAGATGGTAGATGGTAGCTGGTTGTGTAGTGGGGATAGATGGTAGATGGTTGTATAGTGGGGCTAGATGGTAGATGGTTGTGTAGTGGGGCTAGATGGTAGATGGTAGCTGGTTGTGTAGTGGGGCTAGATGGTAGATGGTAGCTGGTTGTGTAGTGGGGCTAGATGGTAGATGGTTGTGTGGTGGGGCTAGATGGTAGATGGTAGCTGGTTATGTAGTGGGGCTAGATGGTAGATGGTAGATGGTAGCTGGTTATGTAGTGGGGGTAGATGGTAGATGGTTGTGTAGTGGGGCTAGATGGTAGATGGTTGTGTAGTGGGGCTAGATGGTAGATGGTTGTGTGGTGGGGCTAGATGGTAGATGGTAGATGGTTGTGTAGTGGGGCTAGATGGTAGATGGTTGTGTAGTGGGGCTAGATGGTAGATGGTAGATGGTTGTGTAGTGGGGCTAGATGGTAGATGGTTGTGTGGTGGGGCTAGATGGTAGATGGTAGATGGTTGTGTGGTGGGGCTAAATGGTAGATGGTTGTGTAGTGGGGCTAGATGGTAGATGGTAGCTGGTTGTGTATTGGGGATAGATGGTAGATGGTTGTATAGTGGGGCTAGATGGTAGATGGTTGTGTAGTGGGGCTAGATGGTAGATGGTAGCTGGTTGTGTAGTGGGGCTAGATGGTAGATGGTAGCTGGTTGTGTAGTGTGGCTAGATGGTAGATGGTTGTGTGGTGGGGCTAGATGGTAGATGGTAGCTGGTTATGTAGTGGGGCTAGATGGTAGATGGTAGATGGTAGCTGGTTGTGTGGTGGTGCTAGATGGTAGATGGTTGTGTAGTGGGGCTAGATGGTAGATGGTTGTGTAGTGGGGCTAGATGGTAGATGGTAGATGGTTATGTAGTGGGGATAGATGGTAGCTGGTTGTGTAGTGGTGCTAGATGGTAGATGGTAGATGGTAGATGGTTGTGTAGTGGGGCTAGATGGTAGATTGTTGTGTAGTGGGGCTAGATGGTAAATGGTTGTGTAGTGGGGCTAGATGGTAGATGGTAGATGGTTGTGCAGTGGGGCTAGATGGTAGATGGTAGACGGTTGTGTGGTGGGGCTAGATGGTAGATGGTAGCTGGTTATGTAGTGGGCCTAGATGGTAGATGGTTGTGTAGTGGGGCTAGACAGTAGATGGTTGTGTAGTGGGGCTAGATGGTAGATGGTTGTGTGGTGGGGCTAGATGGTAGATGGTAGATGGTTGTGTAGTGGGGCTAGATGGTAGATGGTTGTGTAGTGGGGCTAGATGGTAGATGGTAGATGGTTGTGTAGTGGGGCTAGATGGTAGATGGTTGTGTGGTGGGGCTAGATGGTAGATGGTAGATGGTTGTGTGGTGGGGCTAGATGGTAGATGGTTGTGTAGTGGGGCTAGATGGTAGATGGTAGCTGGTTGTGTAGTGGGGATAGATGGTAGATGGTTGTATAGTGGGGCTAGATGGTAGATGGTTGTGTAGTGGGGCTAGATGGTAGATGGTAGCTGGTTGTGTAGTGGGGCTAGATGGTAGATGGTAGCTGGTTGTGTAGTCGGGCTAGATGGTAGATGGTTGTGTGGTGGGGCTAGATGGTAGATGGTAGCTGGTTATGTAGTGGGGCTAGATGGTAGATGGTAGATGGTAGCTGGTTGTGTGGTGGTGCTAGATGGTAGATGGTTGTGTAGTGGGGCTAGATGGTAGATGGTTGTGTAGTTGGGCTAGATGGTAGATGGTAGATGGTTATGTAGTGGGGATAGATGGTAGCTGGTTGTGTAGTGGGGCTAGATGGTAGATGGTAGATGGTAGATGGTTGTGTGGTGGGGCTAGATGGTAGATTGTTGTGTAGTGGGGCTAGGTGGTAGATAGTTGTGTAGTGGGGCTAGATGGTAGATGGTAGATGGTTGTGCAGTGGGGCTAGATGGTAGATTGTTGTGTAGTGGGGCTAGATGGTAGCTGGTTGTATAGTGGGGCTAGATGGTAGATGGTTGTATAGTGGGGCTAGATGGTAGATGGTTGTGTAGTGGGGCAAGATGGTAGATGGTAGCTGGTTGTGTAGTGGGGCTAGATGGTAGACGGTTGTGTAGTGGGGCTAGATGGTAGATGGTTGTGTGGTGGGGCTAGATGGTAGATGGTAGCTGGTTGTGTAGTGGGGCTAGATGGTAGATTGTTGTGTAGTGGGGCTAGATGGTAAATGGTTGTGTAGTGGGGCTAGATGGTAGATGGTAGATGGTTGTGCAGTGGGGCTAGATGGTAGATGGTAGACGGTTGTGTGGTGGGGCTAGATGGTAGATGGTAGCTGGTTATGTAGTGGGCCTAGATGGTAGATGGTTGTGTAGTGGGGCTAGACAGAGATGGTTGTGTAGTGGGGCTAGATGGTAGATGGTTGTGTGGTGGGGCTAGATGGTAGATGGTAGATGGTTGTGTAGTGGGGCTAGATGGTAGATGGTTGTGTAGTGGGGCTAGATGGTAGATGGTAGATGGTTGTGTAGTGGGGCTAGATGGTAGATGGTTGTGTGGTGGGGCTAGATGGTAGATGGTAGATGGTTGTGTGGTGGGGCTAGATGGTAGATGGTTGTGTAGTGGGGCTAGATGGTAGATGGTAGCTGGTTGTGTAGTGGGGATAGATGGTAGATGGTTGTATAGTGGGGCTAGATGGTAGATGGTTGTGTAGTGGGGCTAGATGGTAGATGGTAGCTGGTTGTGTAGTGGGGCTAGATGGTAGATGGTAGCTGGTTGTGTAGTCGGGCTAGATGGTAGATGGTTGTGTGGTGGGGCTAGATGGTAGATGGTAGCTGGTTATGTAGTGGGGCTAGATGGTAGATGGTAGATGGTAGCTGGTTGTGTGGTGGTGCTAGATGGTAGATGGTTGTGTAGTGGGGCTAGATGGTAGATGGTTGTGTAGTTGGGCTAGATGGTAGATGGTAGATGGTTATGTAGTGGGGATAGATTGTAGCTGGTTGTGTAGTGGGGCTAGATGGTAGATGGTAGATGGTAGATGGTTGTGTGGTGGGGCTAGATGGTAGATTGTTGTGTAGTGGGGCTAGATGGTAGATGGTTGTGTAGTGGGGCTAGATGGTAGATGGTAGATGGTTGTGCAGTGGGGCTAGATGGTAGATGGTTGTGTGGTGGGGCTAGATGGTAGATGGTAGATGGTTGTGTAGTGGGGCTAGATGGCAGATGGTTGTGTAGTGGGACTAGATGGTAGCTGGTTGTATAGTGGGGCTAGATGGTAGATGGTTGTATAGTGGGGCTAGATGGTAGATGGTTGTGTAGTGGGGCAAGATGGTAGATGGTAGCTGGTTGTGTAGTGGGGTTAGATGGTAGACGGTTGTGTAGTGGGGCTAGATGGTAGATGGTTGTGTGGTGGGGCTAGATGGTAGATGGTAGCTGGTTGTGTAGTGGGGCTAGATGGTAGATGGTTGTGTAGTGGGGCTAGATGGTAGATGGTTGTGTAGTGGGGATAGATGGTAGATGGTAGATGGTAGCTGGTTGTGTAGTGGGGCTAGATGGTAGCTGGTTGTGTAGTGTGGATAGATGGTAGAGGGTTGTGTAGTGGGGCTAGATGGTAGATGGTTGTGTAGTGGGGCTAGATGGTAGATGGTAGATGGTTGTGTAGTGGGGATAGATGGTAGATGGTAGATGGTTGTGTAGTGGGGCTAGATGGTAGATGGTTGTGTAGTGGGGCTAGATGGTAGATGGTAGATGGTAGCTGGTTGTGTAGTGGGGCTAGATGGTAGCTGGTTGTGTAGTGTGGATAGATGGTAGAGGGTTGTGTCGTGGGGCTAGATGGTAGATGGTTGTGTAGTGGGGCTAGATGGTAGATGGTAGCTGGTTGTGTAGTGGGGCTAGATGGTAGATGGTTGTGTAGTGGGGATAGATGGTAGATGGTTGTGCTGTGGGGCTAGATGGTAGATGTTGTGTAGTGGGGCTAGATGGTAGATGGTAGCTGGTTGTGTAGTGGGGCTAGATGGTAGATGGTTGTGTAGTGGGGATAGATGGTTGATGGTAGATGGTTGTGTAGTGGGGCTTTATGGTAGATGGTTGTGTAGTGGGGCTAGATGGTAGATGGTTGTGTAGTGGGGCTAGATGGTAGATGGTAGCTGGTTGTGTAGCGGGGCTAGATGGTAGCTGGTAGATTGTAGCTGGAAGTGTAGTTGGGCTAGATGGTAGATGGTTGTGTAGTGGGGCTAGATGGTAGATGGTAGCTGGTTGTGTAGTGGGGCTAGATGGTAGATGGTAGATGGTTGTGTAGTGGGGCTAGATGGTAGATGGTAGATGGTAGCTGGTTGTGTAGTGGGGCTAGGTGGTAGATGGTTGTGTGGTGGGGCTAGATGGTAGATGGTAGCTGGTTATGTAGTGGGGCTAGATGGTAGATGGTAGCTGGTTGTGTAGTGGGGCTAGATGGTAGATGATTGTGTAGTGGGGCTAGATGGTAGATTGTTGTGTAGTGGGGCTAGATGGTAGATGGTTGTGTAGTGGGGCTAGATGGTAGATGGTTGTGTAGTGGGGCTAGATGGTAGATGGTAGATGGTAGCTGGTTGTGTAGTGGGGCTAGATGGTAGCTGGTTGTGTAGTGTGGATAGATGGTAGAGGGTTGTGTAGTGGGGCTAGATGGTAGATGGTTGTGTAGTGGGGCTAGATGGTAGATGGTAGATGGTTGTGTAGTGGGGATAGATGGTAGATGGTAGATGGTTGTGTAGTGGGGCTAGATGGTAGATGGTTGTGTAGTGGGGCTAGATGGTAGATGGTAGATGGTAGCTGGTTGTGTAGTGGGTCTAGATGGTAGCTGGTTGTGTAGTGTGGATAGATGGTAGAGGGTTGTGTCGTGGGGCTAGATAGTAGATGGTTGTGTAGTGGGGCTAGATGGTAGATGGTTGTGTAGTGGGGCTAGATGGTAGATGGTAGCTGGTTGTGTAGTGGGGCTAGATGGTAGATGGTTGTGTAGTGGGGATAGATGGTAGATGGTTGTGCTGTGGGGCTAGATGGTAGATGTTGTGTAGTGGGGCTAGATGGTAGATGGTAGCTGGTTGTGTAGTGGGGCTAGATGGTAGATGGTTGTGTAGTGGGGATAGATGGTTGATGGTAGATGGTTGTGTAGTGGGGCTTTATGGTAGATGGTTGTGTAGTGGGGCTAGATGGTAGATGGTTGTGTAGTGGGGCTAGATGGTAGATGGTAGCTGGTTGTGTAGCGGGGCTAGATGGTAGCTGGTAGATTGTAGCTGGAAGTGTAGTTGGGCTAGATGGTAGATGGTTGTGTAGTGGGGCTAGATGGTAGATGGTAGCTGGTTGTGTAGTGGGGCTAGATGGTAGATGGTAGATGGTTGTGTAGTGGGGCTAGATGGTAGATGGTAGATGGTAGCTGGTTGTGTAGTGGGGCTAGATGGTAGATGGTTGTGTGGTGGGGCTAGATGGTAGATGGTAGCTGGTTATGTAGTGGGGCTAGATGGTAGATGGTAGCTGGTTGTGTAGTGGGGCTAGATGGTAGATGATTGTGTAGTGGGGCTAGATGGTAGATTGTTGTGTAGTGGGGCTAGATGGTAGATGGTTGTGTAGTGGGGCTAGATGGTAGATGGTAGCTGGTTGTGTAGTGGGGCTAGATGGTATATGGTAGCTGGTTGTGTAGTGGGGCTAGATGGTAGATGTTTGTGTGGTGGGGCTAGATGGTAGATGGTAGCTGGTTATGTAGTGGGGCTAGATGGTAGATGGTAGATGGTAGCTGGTTGTGTGGTGGTGCTAGATGGTAGATGGTTGTGTAGTGGGGCTAGATGGTAGATGGTTGTGTAGTGGGGCTAGATGGTAGATGGTAGATGGTTATGTAGTGGGGATAGATGGTAGCTGGTTGTGTAGTGGGGCTAGATGGTAGATGGTAGATGGTAGATGGTTGTGTAGTGGGGCTAGATGGTAGATTGTTGTGTAGTGGGGCTAGATGGTAAATGGTTGTGTAGTGGGGCTAGATGGTAGATGGTAGATGGTTGTGCAGTGGGGCTAGATGGTAGATGGTAGACGGTTGTGTGGTGGGGCTAGATGGTAGATGGTAGCTGGTTATGTAGTGGGCCTAGATGGTAGCTGGTTGTGTGGTGGTGCTAGATGGTAGATGGTTGTGTAGTGGGGCTAGATGGTAGATGGTTGTGTAGTTGGGCTAGATGGTAGATGGTAGATGATTATGTAGTGGGGATAGATGGTAGCTGGTTGTGTAGTGGGGCTAGATGGTAGATGGTAGATGGTAGATGGTTGTGTGGTGGGGCTAGATGGTAGATTGTTGTGTAGTGGGGCTAGATGGTAGATGGTTGTGTAGTGGGGCTAGATGGTAGATGGTAGATGGTTGTGCAGTGGGGCTAGATGGTAGATGGTTGTGTGGTGGGGCTATATGGTAGATGGTAGATGGTTGTGTAGTGGGTTTAGATGGCAGATGGTTGTGTAGTGGGGCTAGATGGTAGCTGGGTGTATAGTGGGGCTAGATGGTAGATGGTTGTATAGTGGGGCTAGATGGTAGATGGTTGTGTAGTGGGGCAAGATGGTAGATGGTAGCTGGTTGTGTAGTGGGGCTAGATGGTAGACAGTTGTGTAGTGGGGCTAGATGGTAGATGGTTGTGTGGTGGGGCTAGATGGTAGATGGTAGCTGGTTGTGTAGTGGGGCTAGATGGTAGATGGTTGTGTAGTGGGGCTAGATGGTAGATGGTTGTGTAGTGGGGCTAGATGGTAGATGGTAGATGGTAGCTGGTTGTGTAGTGGGGCTAGATGGTAGCTGGTTGTGTAGTGTGGATAGATGGTAGAGGGTTGTGTAGTGGGGCTAGATGGTAGATGGTTGTGTAGTGGGGCTAGATGGTAGATGGTTGTGTAGTGGGGCTAGATGGTAGATGGTAGCTGGTTGTGTAGTGGGGCTAGATGGTAGATGATTGTGTAGTGGGGATAGATGGTAGCTGGTTGTGTAGTGGGGCTAGATGGTTGATGGTTGTGTAGTGGGGATAGATGGTAGATGGTTGTGCAGTGGGGCTAGATGGTAGATGGTTGCGTAGTGGGGCTAGATGGTAGATGGTAGATGGTTGTGTAGTGGGGCTAGATTGTAAATAGTTGTGCAGTGGGGCTAGATGGTAGATGGTAGATGGTTGTGTAGTGGGGCTAGATGGTAGATGGTAGCTGGTTGTGTAGTGGGGATAGATGGTAGATGGTTGTATAGTGGGGCTAGATGGTAGATGGTTGTGTAGTGGGGCTAGATGGTAGATGGTTGCTGGTTGTGTAGTGGGGCTAGATGGTACATGGTAGCTGGTTGTGTAGTGGGGCTAGATGGTAGATGGTTGTGTGGTGGGGCTAGATGGTAGATGGTAGCTGGTTATATAGTGGGGCTAGATGGTAGATGGTAGATGGTAGCTGGTTGTGTGGTGGTGCTAGATGGTAGTCGGTTGTGTAGTGGGGCTAGATGGTAGATGGTTGTGTAGTGGGGCTAGATGGTAGATGGTAGATGGTTATGTAGTGGGGATAGATGGTAGCTGGTTGTGTAATGGGGCTAGATGGTAGATGGTAGATGGTAGATGGTTGTGTGGTGGGGCTAGATGGTAGATTGTTGTGTAGTGGGGCCAGATGGTAGATGGTTGTGTAGTGGGGCTAGATGGTAGATGGTAGATGGTTGTGCAGTGGGGCTAGATGGTAGATGGTTGTGTGGTGGGGCTAGATGGTAGATGGTAGCTGGTTGTGTAGTGGGGCTAGATGGTAGATGGTAGATGGTTGTGTAGTGGGGCTAGATGGTAGATGGTAGATGGTAGCTGGTTGTGTAGTGGGGCTAGATGGTAGATGGTTGTGTGGTGGGGCTAGATGGTAGATGGTAGCTGGTTATGTAGTGGGGCTAGATGGTAGATGGTAGCTGGTTGTGTAGTGGGGCTAGATGGTAGATGATTGTGTAGTGGGGCTAGATGGTAGATTGTTGTGTAGTGGGGCTAGATGGTAGATGGTTGTGTAGTGGGGCTAGATGGTAGATGGTAGATGGTTATGTAGTGGGGATAGATGGTAGCTGGTTGTGTAGTGGGGCTAGATGGTAGATGGTAGACGGTTGTGTGGTGGGGCTAGATGGTAGATGGTAGCTGGTTATGTAGTGGGGCTAGATGGTAGATGGTTGTGTAGTGGGGCTAGATGGTAGATGGTTGTGTAGTGGGGCTAGATGGTAGATGGTTGTGTGGTGGGGCTAGATGGTAGATGGTAGATGGTTGTGTAGTGGGGCTAGATGGTAGATGGTTGTGTAGTGGGGCTAGATGGTAGATGGTAGATGGTTGTGTAGTGGGGCTAGATGGTAGACGGTTGTGTGGTGGGGCTAGATGGTAGATGGTAGATGGTTGTGTGGTGGGGCTAGATGGTAGATGGTTGTGTAGTGGGGCTAGATGGTAGATGGTAGCTGGTTGTGTAGTGGGGATAGATGGTAGATGGTTGTATAGTGGGGCTAGATGGTAGATGGTTGTGTAGTGGGGCTAGATGGTAGATGGTAGCTGGTTGTGTAGTAGGGCTAGATGGTAGATGGTAGCTGGTTGTGTAGTGGGGCTAGATTGTAGATGGTTGTGTGGTGGGGCTAGATGGTAGATGGTAGCTGGTTATGTAGTGGGGCTAGATGGTAGATGGTAGATGGTAGCTGGTTGTGTGGTGGTGCTAGATGGTAGATGGTTGTGTAGTGGGGCTAGATGGTAGATGGTTATGTAGTGGGGATAGATGGTAGCTGGTTGTGTAGTGGGGCTAGATGGTAGATGGTAGATGGTAGATGGTTGTGTGGTGGGGCTAGATGGTAGATTGTTGTGTAGTGGGGCTAGATGGTAGATGGTTGTGTAGTGGGGCTAGATGGTAGATGGTAGATGGTTGTGCAGTGGGGCTAGATGGTAGATGGTTGTGTGGTGGGGCTAGATGGTAGATGGTAGATGGTTGTGTAGTGGGGCTAGATGGTAGATGGTTGTGTAGTGGGGCTAGATGGTAGCTGGTTGTATAGTGGGGCTAGATGGTAGATGGTTGTATAGTGGGGCTAGATGGTAGATGGTTGTGTAGTGGGGCAAGATGGTAGATGGTAGCTGGTTGTGTAGTGGGGCTAGATGGTAGACGGTTGTGTAGTGGGGCTAGATGTTAGATGGTTGTGTGGTGGGGCTAGATGGTAGATGGTAGCTGGTTGTGTAGTGGGGCTAGATGGTAGATGGTTGTGTAGTGGGGCTAGATGGTAGATGGTAGCTGGTTGTGTAGTGGGGCTAGATGGTAGATGGTTGTGTAGTGGGGCTAGATGGTAGATGGTAGATGGTAGCTGGTTGTGTAGTGGGGCTATATGTTAGCTGGTTGTGTAGTGTGGATAGATGGTAGATTGTTGTGTAGTGGGGCTAGATGGTAGATGGTTGTGTAGTGGGGCTAGATGGTAGATGGTAGATGGTTGTGTAGTGGGGATAGATGGTAGATTTTAGATGGTTGTGTAGTGGGGCTAGATGGTAGATGGTTGTGTAGTGGGGCTAGATGGTAGATGGTAGATGGTAGCTGGTTGTGTAGTGGGGCTAGATGGTAGCTGGTTGTGTAGTGTGGATAGATGGTAGATGGTTGTGTAGTGGGGCTAGATTGTAAATAGTTGTGCAGTGGGGCTAGATGGTAGATGGTAGATGGTTGTGTAGTGGGGCTAGATGGTAGATGGTAGCTGGTTGTGTAGTGGGGATAGATGGTAGATGGTTGTATAGTGGGGCTAGATGGTAGATGGTTGTGTAGTGGGGCTAGATGGTAGATGGTTGCTGGTTGTGTAGTGGGGCTAGATGGTACATGGTAGCTGGTTGTGTAGTGGGGCTAGATGGTAGATGGTTGTGTGGTGGGGCTAGATGGTAGATGGTAGCTGGTTATATAGTGGGGCTAGATGGTAGATGGTAGATGGTAGCTGGTTGTGTGGTGGTGCTAGATGGTAGTCGGTTGTGTAGTGGGGCTAGATGGTAGATGGTTGTGTAGTGGGGCTAGATGGTAGATGGTAGATGGTTATGTAGTGGGGATAGATGGTAGCTGGTTGTGTAATGGGGCTAGATGGTAGATGGTAGATGGTAGATGGTTGTGTGGTGGGGCTAGATGGTAGATTGTTGTGTAGTGGGGCCAGATGGTAGATGGTTGTGTAGTGGGGCTAGATGGTAGATGGTAGATGGTTGTGCAGTGGGGCTAGATGGTAGATGGTTGTGTGGTGGGGCTAGATGGTAGATGGTAGCTGGTTGTGTAGTGGGGCTAGATGGTAGATGGTAGATGGTTGTGTAGTGGGGCTAGATGGTAGATGGTAGATGGTAGCTGGTTGTGTAGTGGGGCTAGATGGTAGATGGTTGTGTGGTGGGGCTAGATGGTAGATGGTAGCTGGTTATGTAGTGGGGCTAGATGGTAGATGGTAGCTGGTTGTGTAGTGGGGCTAGATGGTAGATGATTGTGTAGTGGGGCTAGATGGTAGATTGTTGTGTAGTGGGGCTAGATGGTAGATGGTTGTGTAGTGGGGCTAGATGGTAGATGGTAGATGGTTATGTAGTGGGGATAGATGGTAGCTGGTTGTGTGGTGGGGCTAGATGGTAGATGGTAGCTGGTTATGTAGTGGGGCTAGATGGTAGATGGTTGTGTAGTGGGGCTAGATGGTAGATGGTTGTGTAGTGGGGCTAGATGGTAGATGGTTGTGTGGTGGGGCTAGATGGTAGATGGTTGTGTAGTGGGGCTAGATGGTAGATGGTTGTGTAGTGGGGCTAGATGGTAGATGGTAGATGGTTGTGTAGTGGGGCTAGATCGTAGACGGTTGTGTGGTGGGGCTAGATGGTAGATGGTAGATGGTTGTGTGGTGGGGCTAGATGGTAGATGGTTGTGTAGTGGGGCTAGATGGTAGATGGTAGCTGGTTGTGTAGTGGGGATAGATGGTAGATGGTTGTATAGTGGGGCTAGATGGTAGATGGTTGTGTAGTGGGGCTAGATGGTAGATGGTAGCTGGTTGTGTAGAAGGGCTAGATGGTAGATGGTAGCTGGTTGTGTAGTGGGGCTAGATGGTAGATGGTTGTGTGGTGGGGCTAGAGTATGATGGTAGCAGGTTATGTAGTGGGGCTAGATGGTAGATGGTAGATGGTAGCTGGTTGTGTGGTGGTGCTAGATGGTAGATGGTTGTGTAGTGGGGCTAGATGGTAGATGGTTATGTAGTGGGGATAGATGGTAGCTGGTTATGTAGTGGGGCTAGATGGTAGATGGTAGCTGGTTGTGTAGTGGGGCTAGATGGTAGATGGTTGTGTAGTGGGGCTAGATGGTAGATGGTAGCTGGTTGTGTAGTGGGGCTAGATGGTAGATGGTTGTGTAGTGGGGCTAGATGGTAGATGGTAGATGGTAGCTGGTTGTGTAGTGGGGCTATATGTTAGCTGGTTGTGTAGTGTGGATAGATGGTAGATTGTTGTGTAGTGGGGCTAGATGGTAGATGGTTGTGTAGTGGGGCTAGATGGTAGATGGTAGATGGTTGTGTAGTGGGGATAGATGGTAGATTTTAGATGGTTGTGTAGTGGGGCTAGATGGTAGATGGTTGTGTAGTGGGGCTAGATGGTAGATGGTAGATGGTAGCTGGTTGTGTAGTGGGGCTAGATGGTAGCTGGTTGTGTAGTGTGGATAGATGGTAGATGGTTGTGTAGTGGGGCTAGATTGTAAATAGTTGTGCAGTGGGGCTAGATGGTAGATGGTAGATGGTTGTGTAGTGGGGCTAGATGGTAGATGGTAGCTGGTTGTGTAGTGGGGATAGATGGTAGATGGTTGTATAGTGGGGCTAGATGGTAGATGGTTGTGTAGTGGGGCTAGATGGTAGATGGTTGCTGGTTGTGTAGTGGGGCTAGATGGTACATGGTAGCTGGTTGTGTAGTGGGGCTAGATGGTAGATGGTTGTGTGGTGGGGCTAGATGGTAGATGGTAGCTGGTTATATAGTGGGGCTAGATGGTAGATGGTAGATGGTAGCTGGTTGTGTGGTGGTGCTAGATGGTAGTCGGTTGTGTAGTGGGGCTAGATGGTAGATGGTTGTGTAGTGGGGCTAGATGGTAGATGGTAGATGGTTATGTAGTGGGGATAGATGGTAGCTGGTTGTGTAATGGGGCTAGATGGTAGATGGTAGATGGTAGATGGTTGTGTGGTGGGGCTAGATGGTAGATTGTTGTGTAGTGGGGCCAGATGGTAGATGGTTGTGTAGTGGGGCTAGATGGTAGATGGTAGATGGTTGTGCAGTGGGGCTAGATGGTAGATGGTTGTGTGGTGGGGCTAGATGGTAGATGGTAGCTGGTTGTGTAGTGGGGCTAGATGGTAGATGGTAGATGGTTGTGTAGTGGGGCTAGATGGTAGATGGTAGAATGGTAGCTGGTTGTGTAGTGGGGCTAGATGGTAGATGGTTGTGTGGTGGGGCTAGATGGTAGATGGTAGCTGGTTATGTAGTGGGGCTAGATGGTAGATGGTAGCTGGTTGTGTAGTGGGGCTAGATGGTAGATGATTGTGTAGTGGGGCTAGATGGTAGATTGTTGTGTAGTGGGGCTAGATGGTAGATGGTTGTGTAGTGGGGCTAGATGGTAGATGGTAGATGGTTATGTAGTGGGGATAGATGGTAGCTGGTTGTGTAGTGGGGCTAGATGGTAGATGGTAGACGGTTGTGTGGTGGGGCTAGATGGTAGATGGTAGCTGGTTATGTAGTGGGGCTAGATGGTAGATGGTTGTGTAGTGGGGCTAGATGGTAGATGGTTGTGTAGTGGGGCTAGATGGTAGATGGTTGTGTGGTGGGGCTAGATGGTAGATGGTTGTGTAGTGGGGCTAGATGGTAGATGGTTGTGTAGTGGGGCTAGATGGTAGATGGTAGATGGTTGTGTAGTGGGGCTAGATCGTAGACGGTTGTGTGGTGGGGCTAGATGGTAGATGGTAGATGGTTGTGTGGTGGGGCTAGATGGTAGATGGTTGTGTAGTGGGGCTAGATGGTAGATGGTAGCTGGTTGTGTAGTGGGGATAGATGGTAGATGGTTGTATAGTGGGGCTAGATGGTAGATGGTTGTGTAGTGGGGCTAGATGGTAGATGGTAGCTGGTTGTGTAGAAGGGCTAGATGGTAGATGGTAGCTGGTTGTGTAGTGGGGCTAGATGGTAGATGGTTGTGTGGTGGGGCTAGAGTATGATGGTAGCAGGTTATGTAGTGGGGCTAGATGGTAGATGGTAGATGGTAGCTGGTTGTGTGGTGGTGCTAGATGGTAGATGGTTGTGTAGTGGGGCTAGATGGTAGATGGTTATGTAGTGGGGATAGATGGTAGCTGGTTATGTAGTGGGGCTAGATGGTAGATGGTAGCTGGTTGTGTAGTGGGGCTAGATGGTAGATGGTTGTGTAGTGGGGCTAGATGGTAGATGGTTGTGTAGTGGGGCTAGATGGTAGATGGTAGATGGTAGCTGGTTGTGTAGTGGGGCTAGATGGTAGCTGGTTGTGTAGTGTGGATAGATGGTAGAGGGTTGTGTAGTGGGGCTAGATGGTAGATGGTTGTGTAGTGGGGCTAGATGGTAGATGGTTGTGTAGTGGGGCTAGATGGTAGATGGTAGCTGGTTGTGTAGTGGGGCTAGATGGTAGATGATTGTGTAGTGGGGATAGATGGTAGCTGGTTGTGTAGTGGGGCTAGATGGTTGATGGTTGTGTAGTGGGGATAGATGGTAGATGGTTGTGCAGTGGGGCTAGATGGTAGATGGTTGCGTAGTGGGGCTAGATGGTAGATGGTAGATGGTTGTGTAGTGGGGCTAGATTGTAAATAGTTGTGCAGTGGGGCTAGATGGTAGATGGTAGATGGTTGTGTAGTGGGGCTAGATGGTAGATGGTAGCTGGTTGTGTAGTGGGGATAGATGGTAGATGGTTGTATAGTGGGGCTAGATGGTAGATGGTTGTGTAGTGGGGCTAGATGGTAGATGGTTGCTGGTTGTGTAGTGGGGCTAGATGGTACATGGTAGCTGGTTGTGTAGTGGGGCTAGATGGTAGATGGTTGTGTGGTGGGGCTAGATGGTAGATGGTAGCTGGTTATATAGTGGGGCTAGATGGTAGATGGTAGATGGTAGCTGGTTGTGTGGTGGTGCTAGATGGTAGTCGGTTGTGTAGTGGGGCTAGATGGTAGATGGTTGTGTAGTGGGGCTAGATGGTAGATGGTAGATGGTTATGTAGTGGGGATAGATGGTAGCTGGTTGTGTAATGGGGCTAGATGGTAGATGGTAGATGGTAGATGGTTGTGTGGTGGGGCTAGATGGTAGATTGTTGTGTAGTGGGGCCAGATGGTAGATGGTTGTGTAGTGGGGCTAGATGGTAGATGGTAGATGGTTGTGCAGTGGGGCTAGATGGTAGATGGTTGTGTGGTGGGGCTAGATGGTAGATGGTAGCTGGTTGTGTAGTGGGGCTAGATGGTAGATGGTAGATGGTTGTGTAGTGGGGCTAGATGGTAGATGGTAGATGGTAGCTGGTTGTGTAGTGGGGCTAGATGGTAGATGGTTGTGTGGTGGGGCTAGATGGTAGATGGTAGCTGGTTATGTAGTGGGGCTAGATGGTAGATGGTAGCTGGTTGTGTAGTGGGGCTAGATGGTAGATGATTGTGTAGTGGGGCTAGATGGTAGATTGTTGTGTAGTGGGGCTAGATGGTAGATGGTTGTGTAGTGGGGCTAGATGGTAGATGGTAGATGGTTATGTAGTGGGGATAGATGGTAGCTGGTTGTGTAGTGGGGCTAGATGGTAGATGGTAGACGGTTGTGTGGTGGGGCTAGATGGTAGATGGTAGCTGGTTATGTAGTGGGGCTAGATGGTAGATGGTTGTGTAGTGGGGCTAGATGGTAGATGGTTGTGTAGTGGGGCTAGATGGTAGATGGTTGTGTGGTGGGGCTAGATGGTAGATGGTAGATGGTTGTGTAGTGGGGCTAGATGGTAGATGGTTGTGTAGTGGGGCTAGATGGTAGATGGTAGATGGTTGTGTAGTGGGGCTAGATGGTAGACGGTTGTGTGGTGGGGCTAGATGGTAGATGGTAGATGGTTGTGTGGTGGGGCTAGATGGTAGATGGTTGTGTAGTGGGGCTAGATGGTAGATGGTAGCTGGTTGTGTAGTGGGGATAGATGGTAGATGGTTGTATAGTGGGGCTAGATGGTAGATGGTTGTGTAGTGGGGCTAGATGGTAGATGGTAGCTGGTTGTGTAGTAGGGCTAGATGGTAGATGGTAGCTGGTTGTGTAGTGGGGCTAGATTGTAGATGGTTGTGTGGTGGGGCTAGATGGTAGATGGTAGCTGGTTATGTAGTGGGGCTAGATGGTAGATGGTAGATGGTAGCTGGTTGTGTGGTGGTGCTAGATGGTAGATGGTTGTGTAGTGGGGCTAGATGGTAGATGGTTATGTAGTGGGGATAGATGGTAGCTGGTTGTGTAGTGGGGCTAGATGGTAGATGGTAGATGGTAGATGGTTGTGTGGTGGGGCTAGATGGTAGATTGTTGTGTAGTGGGGCTAGATGGTAGATGGTTGTGTAGTGGGGCTAGATGGTAGATGGTAGATGGTTGTGCAGTGGGGCTAGATGGTAGATGGTTGTGTGGTGGGGCTAGATGGTAGATGGTAGATGGTTGTGTAGTGGGGCTAGATGGTAGATGGTTGTGTAGTGGGGCTAGATGGTAGCTGGTTGTATAGTGGGGCTAGATGGTAGATGGTTGTATAGTGGGGCTAGATGGTAGATGGTTGTGTAGTGGGGCAAGATGGTAGATGGTAGCTGGTTGTGTAGTGGGGCTAGATGGTAGACGGTTGTGTAGTGGGGCTAGATGTTAGATGGTTGTGTGGTGGGGCTAGATGGTAGATGGTAGCTGGTTGTGTAGTGGGGCTAGATGGTAGATGGTTGTGTAGTGGGGCTAGATGGTAGATGGTAGCTGGTTGTGTAGTGGGGCTAGATGGTAGATGGTTGTGTAGTGGGGCTAGATGGTAGATGGTAGATGGTAGCTGGTTGTGTAGTGGGGCTATATGTTAGCTGGTTGTGTAGTGTGGATAGATGGTAGATTGTTGTGTAGTGGGGCTAGATGGTAGATGGTTGTGTAGTGGGGCTAGATGGTAGATGGTAGATGGTTGTGTAGTGGGGATAGATGGTAGATTTTAGATGGTTGTGTAGTGGGGCTAGATGGTAGATGGTTGTGTAGTGGGGCTAGATGGTAGATGGTAGATGGTAGCTGGTTGTGTAGTGGGGCTAGATGGTAGCTGGTTGTGTAGTGTGGATAGATGGTAGATGGTTGTGTAGTGGGGCTAGATTGTAAATAGTTGTGCAGTGGGGCTAGATGGTAGATGGTAGATGGTTGTGTAGTGGGGCTAGATGGTAGATGGTAGCTGGTTGTGTAGTGGGGATAGATGGTAGATGGTTGTATAGTGGGGCTAGATGGTAGATGGTTGTGTAGTGGGGCTAGATGGTAGATGGTTGCTGGTTGTGTAGTGGGGCTAGATGGTACATGGTAGCTGGTTGTGTAGTGGGGCTAGATGGTAGATGGTTGTGTGGTGGGGCTAGATGGTAGATGGTAGCTGGTTATATAGTGGGGCTAGATGGTAGATGGTAGATGGTAGCTGGTTGTGTGGTGGTGCTAGATGGTAGTCGGTTGTGTAGTGGGGCTAGATGGTAGATGGTTGTGTAGTGGGGCTAGATGGTAGATGGTAGATGGTTATGTAGTGGGGATAGATGGTAGCTGGTTGTGTAATGGGGCTAGATGGTAGATGGTAGATGGTAGATGGTTGTGTGGTGGGGCTAGATGGTAGATTGTTGTGTAGTGGGGCCAGATGGTAGATGGTTGTGTAGTGGGGCTAGATGGTAGATGGTAGATGGTTGTGCAGTGGGGCTAGATGGTAGATGGTTGTGTGGTGGGGCTAGATGGTAGATGGTAGCTGGTTGTGTAGTGGGGCTAGATGGTAGATGGTAGATGGTTGTGTAGTGGGGCTAGATGGTAGATGGTAGATGGTAGCTGGTTGTGTAGTGGGGCTAGATGGTAGATGGTTGTGTGGTGGGGCTAGATGGTAGATGGTAGCTGGTTATGTAGTGGGGCTAGATGGTAGATGGTAGCTGGTTGTGTAGTGGGGCTAGATGGTAGATGATTGTGTAGTGGGGCTAGATGGTAGATTGTTGTGTAGTGGGGCTAGATGGTAGATGGTTGTGTAGTGGGGCTAGATGGTAGATGGTAGATGGTTATGTAGTGGGGATAGATGGTAGCTGGTTGTGTAGTGGGGCTAGATGGTAGATGGTAGACGGTTGTGTGGTGGGGCTAGATGGTAGATGGTAGCTGGTTATGTAGTGGGGCTAGATGGTAGATGGTTGTGTAGTGGGGCTAGATGGTAGATGGTTGTGTAGTGGGGCTAGATGGTAGATGGTTGTGTGGTGGGGCTAGATGGTAGATGGTTGTGTAGTGGGGCTAGATGGTAGATGGTTGTGTAGTGGGGCTAGATGGTAGATGGTAGATGGTTGTGTAGTGGGGCTAGATCGTAGACGGTTGTGTGGTGGGGCTAGATGGTAGATGGTAGATGGTTGTGTGGTGGGGCTAGATGGTAGATGGTTGTGTAGTGGGGCTAGATGGTAGATGGTAGCTGGTTGTGTAGTGGGGATAGATGGTAGATGGTTGTATAGTGGGGCTAGATGGTAGATGGTTGTGTAGTGGGGCTAGATGGTAGATGGTAGCTGGTTGTGTAGAAGGGCTAGATGGTAGATGGTAGCTGGTTGTGTAGTGGGGCTAGATGGTAGATGGTTGTGTGGTGGGGCTAGATGGTAGATGGTAGCTGGTTATGTAGTGGGGCTAGATGGTAGATGGTAGATGGTAGCTGGTTGTGTGGTGGTGCTAGATGGTAGATGGTTGTGTAGTGGGGCTAGATGGTAGATGGTTATGTAGTGGGGATAGATGGTAGCTGGTTGTGTAGTGGGGCTAGATGGTAGAAGGTAGATGGTAGATTGTTGTGTGGTGGGGCTAGATGGTAGATTGTTGTGTAGTGGGGCTAGATGGTAGATGGTTTTGTAGTGGGGCTAGATGGTAGATGGTAGATGGTTGTGCAGTGGGGCTAGATGGTAGATGGTTGTGTGGTGGGGCTAGATGGTAGATGGTAGATGGTTGTGTAGTGGGGCTAGATGGTAGATGTTTGTGTAGTGGGGCTAGATGGTAGCTGGTTGTATAGTGGGGCTAGATGGTAGATGGTTGTATAGTGGGGCTAGATGGTAGATGGTTGTGTAGTGGGGCAAGATGGTAGATGGTAGCTGGTTGTGTAGTGGGGCTAGATGGTAGACGGTTGTGTAGTGGGGCTAGATGTTAGATGGTTGTGTGGTGGGGCTAGATGGTAGATGGTAGCTGGTTGTGTAGTGGGGCTAGATGGTAGATGGTTGTGTAGTGGGGCTAGATGGTAGATGGTAGCTGGTTGTGTAGTGGGGCTAGATGGTAGATGGTTGTGTAGTGGGGCTAGATGGTAGATGGTAGATGGTAGTTGGTTGTGTAGTGGGGCTATATGTTAGCTGGTTGTGTAGTGTGGATAGATGGTAGATTGTTGTGTAGTGGGGCTAGATGGTAGATGGTTGTGTAGTGGGGCTAGATGGTAGATGGTAGATGGTTGTGTAGTGGGGATAGATGGTAGATGGTAGATGGTTGTGTAGTGGGGCTAGATGGTAGATGGTTGTGTAGTGGGGCTAGATGGTAGATGGTAGATGGTAGCTGGTTGTGTAGTGGGGCTAGATGGTAGCTGGTTGTGTAGTGTGGATAGATGGTAGAGGGTTGTGTAGTGGGGCTAGATGGTAGATGGTTGTGTAGTGGGGCTAGATGGTAGATGGTTGTGTAGTGGGGCTAGATGGTAGATGATTGTGTAGTGGGGATAGATGGTAGATGGTTGTGTAGTGGGGCTAGATGGTAGATGGTTGTGAAGTGGGGCTAGATGGTAGCTGGTTGTATAGTGGGGCTAGATGGTAGATGGTTGTATAGTGGGGCTAGATGGTAGATGGTTGTGTAGTGGGGCAAGATGGTAGATGGTAGCTGGTTGTGTAGTGGGGCTAGATGGTAGACGGTTGTGTAGTGGGGCTAGATGGTAGATGGTAGCTGGTTGTGTAGTGGGGCTAGATGGTAGATGATTGTGTAGTGGGGCTAGATGGTAGATTGTTGTGTAGTGGGGCTAGATGGTAGATGGTTGTGTAGTGGGGCTAGATGGTAGATGGTAGATGGTTATGTAGTGGGGATAGATGGTAGCTGGTTGTGTAGTGGGGCTAGATGGTAGATGGTAGACGGTTGTGTCGTGGGGCTAGATGGTAGATGGTAGCTAGTTATGTAGTGGGGCTAGATGGTAGATGGTTGTGTAGTGGGGCTAGATGGTAGATGGTTGTGTAGTGGGGCTAGATGGTAGATGGTTGTGTGGTGGGGCTAGATGGTAGATGGTAGATGGTTGTGTAGTGGGGCTAGATGGTAGATGGTTGTGTAGTGGGGCTAGATGGTAGATGGTAGATGGTTGTGTAGTGGGGCTAGATGGTAGACGGTTGTGTGGTGGGGCTAGATGGTAGATGGTAGATGGTTGTGTGGTGGGGCTAGATGGTAGATGGTTGTGTAGTGGGGCTAGATGGTAGATGGTAGCTGGTTGTGTAGTGGGGATAGATGGTAGATGGTTGTATAGTGGGGCTAGATGGTAGATGGTTGTGTAGTGGGGCTAGATGGTAGATGGTAGCTGGTTGTGTAGTAGGGCTAGATGGTAGATGGTAGCTGGTTGTGTAGTGGGGCTAGATGGTAGATGGTTGTGTGGTGGGGCTAGATGGTAGATGGTAGCTGGTTATGTAGTGGGGCTAGATGGTAGATGGTAGATGGTA
The DNA here is from genome assembly GCF_965601325.2 of Salmo salar. NCBI lineage: Eukaryota > Metazoa > Chordata > Actinopteri > Salmoniformes > Salmonidae > Salmo > Salmo salar. Next base: position 53,058,402 of record NC_138301.1, read on the forward strand.
GCTGGTTGTGTGGTGTTGCTAGATGGTAGATGGTTGTGTAGTGGGGCTAGATGGTAGATGGTTATGTAGTGGGGATAGATGGTAGCTGGTTGTGTAGTGGGGCTAGATGGTAGAAGGTAGATGGTAGATTGTTGTGTGGTGGGGCTAGATGGTAGATTGTTGTGTAGTGGGGCTAGATGGTAGATGGTTGTGTATTGGGGCTAGATGGTAGATGGTAGATGGTTGTGCAGTGGGGCTAGATGGTAGATGGTTGTGTGGTGGGGCTAGATGGTAGATGGTAGATGGTTGTGTAGTGGGGCTAGATGGTAGATGGTTGTGTAGTGGGGCTAGATGGTAGCTGGTTGTATAGTGGGGCTAGATGGTAGATGGTTGTATAGTGGGGCTAGATGGTAGATGGTTGTGTAGTGGGGCAAGATGGTAGATGGTAGCTGGTTGTGTAGTGGGGCTAGATGGTAGACGGTTGTGTAGTGGGGCTAGATGTTAGATGGTTGTGTGTTGGGGCTAGATGGTAGATGGTAGCTGGTTGTGTAGTGGGGCTAGATGGTAGATGGTTGTGTAGTGGGGCTAGATGGTAGATGGTAGCTGGTTGTGTAGTGGGGCTAGATGGTAGATGGTTGTGTAGTGGGGCTAGATGGTAGATGGTAGATGGTAGCTGGTTGTGTAGTGGGGCTATATGTTAGCTGGTTGTGTAGTGTGGATAGATGGTAGATTGTTGTGTAGTGGGGCTAGATGGTAGATGGTTGTGTAGTGGGGCTAGATGGTAGATGGTAGATGGTTGTGTAGTGGGGATAGATGGTAGATGGTAGATGGTTGTGTAGTGGGGCTAGATGGTAGATGGTTGTGTAGTGGGGCTAGATGGTAGATGGTAGATGGTAGCTGGTTGTGTAGTGGGGCTAGATGGTAGCTGGTTGTGTAGTGTGGATAGATGGTAGAGGGTTGTGTAGTGGGGCTAGATGGTAGATGGTTGTGTAGTGGGGCTAGATGGTAGATGGTTGTGTAGTGGGGCTAGATGGTAGATGATTGTGTAGTGGGGATAGATGGTAGATGGTTGTGTAGTGGGGCTAGATGGTAGATCGTTGTGTAGTGGGGCTAGATGGTAGCTGGTTGTATAGTGGGGATAGATGGTAGATGGTTGAATAGTGGGGCTAGATGGTAGATGGTTGTGTAGTGGGGCAAGATGGTAGATGGTAGCTGGTTGTGTAGTGGGGCTAGATGGTAGACGGTTGTGTAGTGGGGCTAGATGTTAGATGGTTGTGTGGTGGGGCTAGATGGTAGATGGTAGCTGGTTGTGTAGTGGGGCTAGATGGTAGATGGTTGTGTAGTGGGGCTAGATGGTAGATGGTAGCTGGTTGTGTAGTGGGGCTAGATGGTAGATGGTTGTGTAGTGGGGCTAGATGGTAGATGGTAGATGGTAGCTGGTTGTGTAGTGGGGCTATATGTTAGCTGGTTGTGTAGTGTGGATAGATGGTAGATTGTTTTGTAGTGGGGCTAGATGGTAGATGGTTGTGTAGTGGGGCTAGATGGTAGATGGTAGATGGTTGTGTAGTGGGGATAGATGGTAGATGGTAGATGGTTGTGTAGTGGGGCTAGATGGTAGATGGTTGTGTAGTGGGGCTAGATGGTATATGGTAGATGGTAGCTGGTTGTGTAGTGGGGCTAGATGGTAGCTGGTTGTGTAGTGTGGATAGATGGTAGAGGGTTGTGTAGTGGGGCTAGATGGTAGATGGTTGTGTAGTGGGGCTAGATGGTAGATGGTTGTGTAGTGGGGCTAGATGGTAGATGATTGTGTAGTGGGGATAGATGGTAGCTGGTTGTGTAGTGGGGCTAGATGGTAGATGGTTGCGTAGTGGGGCTAGATGGTAGATGGTAGATGGTTGTGTAGTGGGGCTAGATTGTAAATAGTTGTGCAGTGGGGCTAGATGGTAGATGGTAGATGGTTGAGTAGTGGGGCTAGATGGTAGATGGTAGCTGGTTGTGTAGTGGGGATAGATGGTAGATGGTTGTATAGTGGGGCTAGATGGTAGATGGTTGTGTAGTGTGGCTAGATGGTAGATGGTTGCTGGTTGTGTAGTGGGGCTAGATGGTACATGGTAGCTGGTTGTGTAGTGGGGCTAGATGGTAGATGGTTGTGTGGTGGGGCTAGATGGTAGATGGTAGCTGGTTATGTAGTGGGGCTAGATGGTAGATGGTAGATGGTAGCTGGTTGTGTGGTGGTGCTAGATGGTAGTCGGTTGTGTAGTGGGGCTAGATGGTAGATGGTTGTGTAGTGGGGCTAGATGGTAGATGGTAGATGGTTATGTAGTGGGGATAGATGGTAGCTGGTTGTGTAGTGGGGCTAGATGGTAGATGGTAGATGGTAGATGGTTGTGTGGTGGGGCTAGATGGTAGATTGTTGTGTAGTGGGGCCAGATGGTAGATGGTTGTGTAGTGGGGCTAGATGGTAGATGGTAGATGGTTGTGCAGTGGGGCTAGATGGTAGATGGTTGTGTGGTGGAGCTAGATGGTAGATGGTAGCTGGTTGTGTAGTGGGGCTAGATGGTAGATGGTAGCTGGTTGTGTAGTGGGGCTAGATGGTAGATGGTTGTGTAGTGGGGCTAGATGGTAGATGGTAGCTGGTTGTGTAGTGGGGCTAGATGGTAGATGGTTATGTAGTGGGGATAGATGGTAGCTGGTTGTGTAGTGGGGCTAGATGGTAGAAGGTAGATGGTAGATTGTTGTGTGGTGGGGCTAGATGGTAGATTGTTGTGTAGTGGGGCTAGATGGTAGATGGTTTTGTAGTGGGGCTAGATGGTAGATGGTAGATGGTTGTGCAGTGGGGCTAGATGGTAGATGGTTGTGTGGTGGGGCTAGATGGTAGATGGTAGATGGTTGTGTAGTGGGGCTAGATGGTAGATGTTTGTGTAGTGGGGCTAGATGGTAGCTGGTTGTATAGTGGGGCTAGATGGTAGATGGTTGTATAGTGGGGCTAGATGGTAGATGGTTGTGTAGTGGGGCAAGATGGTAGATGGTAGCTGGTTGTGTAGTGGGGCTAGATGGTAGACGGTTGTGTAGTGGGGCTAGATGTTAGATGGTTGTGTGGTGGGGCTAGATGGTAGATGGTAGCTGGTTGTGTAGTGGGGCTAGATGGTAGATGGTTGTGTAGTGGGGCTAGATGGTAGATGGTAGCTGGTTGTGTAGTGGGGCTAGATGGTAGATGGTTGTGTAGTGGGGCTAGATGGTAGATGGTAGATGGTAGTTGGTTGTGTAGTGGGGCTATATGTTAGCTGGTTGTGTAGTGTGGATAGATGGTAGATTGTTGTGTAGTGGGGCTAGATGGTAGATGGTTGTGTAGTGGGGCTAGATGGTAGATGGTAGATGGTTGTGTAGTGGGGATAGATGGTAGATGGTAGATGGTTGTGTAGTGGGGCTAGATGGTAGATGGTTGTGTAGTGGGGCTAGATGGTAGATGGTAGATGGTAGCTGGTTGTGTAGTGGGGCTAGATGGTAGCTGGTTGTGTAGTGTGGATAGATGGTAGAGGGTTGTGTAGTGGGGCTAGATGGTAGATGGTTGTGTAGTGGGGCTAGATGGTAGATGGTTGTGTAGTGGGGCTAGATGGTAGATGATTGTGTAGTGGGGATAGATGGTAGATGGTTGTGTAGTGGGGCTAGATGGTAGATGGTTGTGAAGTGGGGCTAGATGGTAGCTGGTTGTATAGTGGGGCTAGATGGTAGATGGTTGTATAGTGGGGCTAGATGGTAGATGGTTGTGTAGTGGGGCAAGATGGTAGATGGTAGCTGGTTGTGTAGTGGGGCTAGATGGTAGACGGTTGTGTAGTGGGGCTAGATGGTAGATGGTAGCTGGTTGTGTAGTGGGGCTAGATGGTAGATGATTGTGTAGTGGGGCTAGATGGTAGATTGTTGTGTAGTGGGGCTAGATGGTAGATGGTTGTGTAGTGGGGCTAGATGGTAGATGGTAGATGGTTATGTAGTGGGGATAGATGGTAGCTGGTTGTGTAGTGGGGCTAGATGGTAGATGGTAGACGGTTGTGTCGTGGGGCTAGATGGTAGATGGTAGCTAGTTATGTAGTGGGGCTAGATGGTAGATGGTTGTGTAGTGGGGCTAGATGGTAGATGGTTGTGTAGTGGGGCTAGATGGTAGATGGTTGTGTGGTGGGGCTAGATGGTAGATGGTAGATGGTTGTGTAGTGGGGCTAGATGGTAGATGGTTGTGTAGTGGGGCTAGATGGTAGATGGTAGATGGTTGTGTAGTGGGGCTAGATGGTAGACGGTTGTGTGGTGGGGCTAGATGGTAGATGGTAGATGGTTGTGTGGTGGGGCTAGATGGTAGATGGTTGTGTAGTGGGGCTAGATGGTAGATGGTAGCTGGTTGTGTAGTGGGGATAGATGGTAGATGGTTGTATAGTGGGGCTAGATGGTAGATGGTTGTGTAGTGGGGCTAGATGGTAGATGGTAGCTGGTTGTGTAGTAGGGCTAGATGGTAGATGGTAGCTGGTTGTGTAGTGGGGCTAGATGGTAGATGGTTGTGTGGTGGGGCTAGATGGTAGATGGTAGCTGGTTATGTAGTGGGGCTAGATGGTAGATGGTAGATGGTAGCTGGTTGTGTGGTGGTGCTAGATGGTAGATGGTTGTGTAGTGGGGCTAGATGGTAGATGGTTATGTAGTGGGGATAGATGGTAGCTGGTTGTGTAGTGGGGCTAGATGGTAGAAGGTAGATGGTAGATTGTTGTGTGGTGGGGCTAGATGGTAGATTGTTGTGTAGTGGGGCTAGATGGTAGATGGTTGTGTATTGGGGCTAGATGGTAGATGGTAGATGGTTGTGCAGTGGGGCTAGATGGTAGATGGTTGTGTGGTGGGGCTAGATGGTAGATGGTAGATGGTTGTGTAGTGGGGCTAGATGGTAGATGGTTGTGTAGTGGGGCTAGATGGTAGCTGGTTGTATAGTGGGGCTAGATGGTAGATGGTTGTATAGTGGGGCTAGATGGTAGATGGTTGTGTAGTGGGGCAAGATGGTAGATGGTAGCTGGTTGTGTAGTGGGGCTAGATGGTAGACGGTTGTGTAGTGGGGCTAGATGTTAGATGGTTGTGTGTTGGGGCTAGATGGTAGATGGTAGCTGGTTGTGTAGTGGGGCTAGATGGTAGATGGTTGTGTAGTGGGGCTAGATGGTAGATGGTAGCTGGTTGTGTAGTGGGGCTAGATGGTAGATGGTTGTGTAGTGGGGCTAGATGGTAGATGGTAGATGGTAGCTGGTTGTGTAGTGGGGCTATATGTTAGCTGGTTGTGTAGTGTGGATAGATGGTAGATTGTTGTGTAGTGGGGCTAGATGGTAGATGGTTGTGTAGTGGGGCTAGATGGTAGATGGTAGATGGTTGTGTAGTGGGGATAGATGGTAGATGGTAGATGGTTGTGTAGTGGGGCTAGATGGTAGATGGTTGTGTAGTGGGGCTAGATGGTAGATGGTAGATGGTAGCTGGTTGTGTAGTGGGGCTAGATGGTAGCTGGTTGTGTAGTGTGGATAGATGGTAGAGGGTTGTGTAGTGGGGCTAGATGGTAGATGGTTGTGTAGTGGGGCTAGATGGTAGATGGTTGTGTAGTGGGGCTAGATGGTAGATGATTGTGTAGTGGGGATAGATGGTAGATGGTTGTGTAGTGGGGCTAGATGGTAGATCGTTGTGTAGTGGGGCTAGATGGTAGCTGGTTGTATAGTGGGGATAGATGGTAGATGGTTGTATAGTGGGGCTAGATGGTAGATGGTTGTGTAGTGGGGCAAGATGGTAGATGGTAGCTGGTTGTGTAGTGGGGCTAGATGGTAGACGGTTGTGTAGTGGGGCTAGATGTTAGATGGTTGTGTGGTGGGGCTAGATGGTAGATGGTAGCTGGTTGTGTAGTGGGGCTAGATGGTAGATGGTTGTGTAGTGGGGCTAGATGGTAGATGGTAGCTGGTTGTGTAGTGGGGCTAGATGGTAGATGGTTGTGTAGTGGGGCTAGATGGTAGATGGTAGATGGTAGCTGGTTGTGTAGTGGGGCTATATGTTAGCTGGTTGTGTAGTGTGGATAGATGGTAGATTGTTTTGTAGTGGGGCTAGATGGTAGATGGTTGTGTAGTGGGGCTAGATGGTAGATGGTAGATGGTTGTGTAGTGGGGATAGATGGTAGATGGTAGATGGTTGTGTAGTGGGGCTAGATGGTAGATGGTTGTGTAGTGGGGCTAGATGGTATATGGTAGATGGTAGCTGGTTGTGTAGTGGGGCTAGATGGTAGCTGGTTGTGTAGTGTGGATAGATGGTAGAGGGTTGTGTAGTGGGGCTAGATGGTAGATGGTTGTGTAGTGGGGCTAGATGGTAGATGGTTGTGTAGTGGGGCTAGATGGTAGATGATTGTGTAGTGGGGATAGATGGTAGCTGGTTGTGTAGTGGGGCTAGATGGTAGATGGTTGCGTAGTGGGGCTAGATGGTAGATGGTAGATGGTTGTGTAGTGGGGCTAGATTGTAAATAGTTGTGCAGTGGGGCTAGATGGTAGATGGTAGATGGTTGAGTAGTGGGGCTAGATGGTAGATGGTAGCTGGTTGTGTAGTGGGGATAGATGGTAGATGGTTGTATAGTGGGGCTAGATGGTAGATGGTTGTGTAGTGTGGCTAGATGGTAGATGGTTGCTGGTTGTGTAGTGGGGCTAGATGGTACATGGTAGCTGGTTGTGTAGTGGGGCTAGATGGTAGATGGTTGTGTGGTGGGGCTAGATGGTAGATGGTAGCTGGTTATGTAGTGGGGCTAGATGGTAGATGGTAGATGGTAGCTGGTTGTGTGGTGGTGCTAGATGGTAGTCGGTTGTGTAGTGGGGCTAGATGGTAGATGGTTGTGTAGTGGGGCTAGATGGTAGATGGTAGATGGTTATGTAGTGGGGATAGATGGTAGCTGGTTGTGTAGTGGGGCTAGATGGTAGATGGTAGATGGTAGATGGTTGTGTGGTGGGGCTAGATGGTAGATTGTTGTGTAGTGGGGCCAGATGGTAGATGGTTGTGTAGTGGGGCTAGATGGTAGATGGTAGATGGTTGTGCAGTGGGGCTAGATGGTAGATGGTTGTGTGGTGGGGCTAGATGGTAGATGGTAGCTGGTTGTGTAGTGGGGCTAGATGGTAGATGGTAGATGGTTGTGTAGTGGGGCTAGATGGTAGATGGTAGATGGTAGCTGGTTGTGTAGTGGGGCTAGATGGTAGATGGTTGTGTGGTGGGGCTAGATGGTAGATGGTAGCTGGTTGTGTAGTGGGGCTAGATGGTAGATGGTTGTGTAGTGGGGCTAGATGGTAGATGGTAGATGGTAGCTGGTTGTGTAGTGGGGCTAGATGGTAGATGGTTGTGTGGTGGGGCTAGATGGTAGATGGTAGCTGGTTATGTAGTGGGGCTAGATGGTAGATGGTAGCTGGTTGTGTAGTGGGGCTAGATGGTAGATGATTGTGTAGTGGGGCTAGATGGTAGATTGTTGTGTAGTGGGGCTATATGGTAGATGGTTGTGTAGTGGGGCTAGATGGTAGATGGTAGATGGTTATGTAGTGGGGATAGATGGTAGCTGGTTGTGTAGTGGGGCTAGATGGTAGATGGTAGACGGTTGTGTGGTGGGGCTAGATGGTAGATGGTAGCTGGTTATGTAGTGGGGCTAGATGGTAGATGGTTGTGTAGTGGGGCTAGATGGTAGATGGTTGTGTAGTGGGGCTAGATGGTAGATGGTTGTGTGGTGGGGCTAGATGGTAGATGGTAGATGGTTGTGTAGTGGGGCTAGATGGTAGATGGTTGTGTAGTGGGGCTAGATGGTAGATGGTAGATGGTTGTGTAGTGGGGCTAGATGGTAGACGGTTGTGTGGTGGGGCTAGATGGTAGATGGTAGATGGTTGTGTGGTGGGGCTAGATGGTAGATGGTTGTGTAGTGGGGCTAGATGGTAGATGGTAGCTGGTTGTGTAGTGGGGATAGATGGTAGATGGATGTATAGTGGGGCTAGATGGTAGATGGTTGTGTAGTGGGGCTAGATGGTAGATGGTAGCTGGTTGTGTAGTGGGGCTAGATGGTAGATGGTAGCTGGTTGTGTAGTGGGGCTAGATGGTAGATGGTTGTGTGGTGGGGCTAGATGGTAGATGGTAGCTGGTTATGTAGTGGGGCTAGATGGTAGATGGTAGATGGTAGCTGGTTGTGTGGTGGTGCTAGATGGTAGATGGTTGTGTAGTGGGGCTAGATGGTAGATGGTTATGTAGTGGGGATAGATGGTAGCTGGTTGTGTAGTGGGGCTAGATGGTAGATGGTAGATGGTAGATGGTTGTGTGGTGGGGCTAGATGGTAGATTGTTGTGTAGTGGGGCTAGATGGTAGATGGTTGTATAGTGGGGCTAGATGGTAGATGGTTGTGTAGTGTGGCTAGATGGTAGATGGTAGCTGGTTGTGTAGTGGGGCTAGATGGTAGATGGTAGCTGGTTGTGTAGTGGGGCTAGATGGTAGATGGTTGTGTGGTGGGGCTAGATGGTAGATGGTAGCTGGTTATGTAGTGGGGCTAGATGGTAGATGGTAGATGGTAGCTGGTTGTGTGGTGGTGCTAGATGGTTGTCGGTTGTGTAGTGGGGCTAGATGGTAGATGGTTGTGTAGTGGGGCTAGATGGTAGATGGTAGATGGTTATGTAGTGGGGATAGATGGTAGCTGGTTGTGTAGTGGGGCTAGATGGTAGATGGTAGATGGTAGATGGTTGTGTGGTGGGGCTAGATGGTAGATTGTTGTGTAGTGGGGCCAGATGGTAGATGGTTGTGTAGTGGGGCTAGATGGTAGATGGTAGATGGTTGTGCAGTGGGGCTAGATGGTAGATGGTTGTGTGGTGGGCCTAGATGGTAGATGGTAGCTGGTTGTGTAGTGGGGCTAGATGGTAGATGGTAGATGGTTGTGTAGTGGGGCTAGATGGTAGATGGTAGATGGTAGCTGGTTGTGTAGTGGGGCTAGATGGTAGATGGTTGTGTGGTGGGGCTAGATGGTAGATGGTAGCTGGTTGTGTAGTGGGGCTAGATGGTAGATGGTAGATGGTTGTGTAGTGGGGCTAGATGGTAGATGGTAGATGGTAGCTGGTTGTGTAGTGGGGCTAGATGGTAGATGGTTGTGTGGTGGGGCTAGATGGTAGATGGTAGCTGGTTATGTAGTGGGGCTAGATGGTAGATGGTAGCTGGTTGTGTAGTGGGGCTAGATGGTAGATGATTGTGTAGTGGGGCTAGATGGTAGATTGTTGTGTAGTGGGGCTATATGGTAGATGGTTGTGTAGTGGGGCTAGATGGTAGATGGTAGATGGTTATGTAGTGGGGATAGATGGTAGCTGGTTGTGTAGTGGGGCTAGATGGTAGATGGTAGACGGTTGTGTGGTGGGGCTAGATGGTAGATGGTAGCTGGTTATGTAGTGGGGCTAGATGGTAGATGGTTGTGTAGTGGGGCTAGATGGTAGATGGTTGTGTAGTGGGGCTAGATGGTAGATGGTTGTGTGGTGGGGCTAGATGGTAGATGGTAGATGGTTGTGTAGTGGGGCTAGATGGTAGATGGTTGTGTAGTGGGGCTAGATGGTAGATGGTAGATGGTTGTGTAGTGGGGCTAGATGGTAGACGGTTGTGTGGTGGGGCTAGATGGTAGATGGTAGATGGTTGTGTGGTGGGGCTAGATGGTAGATGGTTGTGTAGTGGGGCTAGATGGTAGATGGTAGCTGGTTGTGTAGTGGGGATAGATGGTAGATGGATGTATAGTGGGGCTAGATGGTAGATGGTTGTGTAGTGGGGCTAGATGGTAGATGGTAGCTGGTTGTGTAGTGGGGCTAGATGGTAGATGGTAGCTGGTTGTGTAGTGGGGCTAGATGGTAGATGGTTGTGTGGTGGGGCTAGATGGTAGATGGTAGCTGGTTATGTAGTGGGGCTAGATGGTAGATGGTAGATGGTAGCTGGTTGTGTGGTGGTGCTAGATGGTAGATGGTTGTGTAGTGGGGCTAGATGGTAGATGGTTATGTAGTGGGGATAGATGGTAGCTGGTTGTGTAGTGGGGCTAGATGGTAGATGGTAGATGGTAGATGGTTGTGTGGTGGGGCTAGATGGTAGATTGTTGTGTAGTGGGGCTAGATGGTAGATGGTTGTGTAGTGAGGCTAGACGGTAGATGGTAGATGGTTGTGCAGTGGGGCTAGATGGTAGATGGTTGTGTGGTGGGGCTAGATGGTAGATGGTAGATGGTTGTGTAGTGGGGCTAGATGGTAGATGGTTGTGTAGTGGGGCTAGATGGTAGCTGGTTGTATAGTGGGGCTAGATGGTAGATGGTTGTATAGTGGGGCTAGATGGTAGATGGTTGTGTAGTGGGGCCAGATGGTAGATGGTAGCTGGTTGTGTAGTGGGGCTAGATGTTAGATGGCTGTGTGGTGGGGCTAGATGGTAGATGGTAGCTGGTTGTGTAGTGGGGCTAGATGGTAGATGGTTGTGTAGTGGGGCTAGATGGTAGATGGTAGCTGGTTGTGTAGTGGGGCTAGATGGTAGATGGTTGTGTAGTGGGGCTAGATGGTAGATGGTAGATGGTAGCTGGTTGTGTAGTGGGGCTATATGGTAGCTGGTTGTGTAGTGTGGATAGATGGTAGATTGTTGTGTAGTGGGGCTAGATGGTAGATGGTTGTGTAGTGGGGCTAGATGGTAGATGGTAGATGGTTGTGTAGTGGGGCTAGATGGTAGATGGTAGATGGTTGTGTAGTGGGGCTAGATGGTAGATGGTTGTGTAGTGGGGCTAGATGGTAGATGGTAGATGGTAGCTGGTTGTGTAGTGGGGCTAGATGGTAGCTGGTTGTGTAGTGTGGATAGATGGTAGAGGGTTGTGTAGTGGGGCTAGATGGTAGATGGTTGTGTAGTGGGGCTAGATGGTAGATGGTAGCTGGTTGTGTAGTGGGGCTAGATGGTAGATGATTGTGTAGTGGGGATAGATGGTAGCTGGTTGTGTAGTGGGGCTAGATGGTTGATGGTTGTGTAGTGGGGATAGATGGTAGATGGTTGTGCAGTGGGGCTAGATGGTAGATGGTTGCGTAGTGGGGCTAGATGGTAGATGGTAGATGGTTGTGTAGTGGGGCTAGATTGTAAATAGTTGTGCAGTGGGGCTAGATGGTAGATGGTAGATGGTTGTGTAGTGGGGCTAGATGGTAGATGGTAGCTGGTTGTGTAGTGGGGATAGATGGTAGATGGTTGTATAGTGGGGCTAGATGGTAGATGGTTGTGTAGTGGGGCTAGATGGTAGATGGTTGCTGGTTGTGTAGTGGGGCTAGATGGTACATGGTAGCTGGTTGTGTAGTGGGGCTAGATGGTAGATGGTTGTGTGGTGGGGCTAGATGGTAGATGGTAGCTGGTTATGTAGTGGGGCTAGATGGTAGATGGTAGATGGTAGCTGGTTGTGTGGTGGTGCTAGATGGTAGATGGTTGTGTAGTGGGGCTAGATGGTAGATGGTTGTGTAGTGGGGCTAGATGGTAGATGGTAGATGGTTATGTAGTGGGGATAGATGGTAGCTGGTTGTGTAGTGGGGCTAGATGGTAGATGGTAGATAGTAGATGGTTGTGTGGTGGGGCTAGATGGTAGATTGTTGTGTAGTGGGGCCAGATGGTAGATGGTTGTGTAGTGGGGCTAGATGGTAGATGGTAGATGGTTGTGCAGTGGGGCTAGATGGTAGATGGTTGTGTGGTGGGGCTAGATGGTAGATGGTAGATGGTTGTGTAGTGGGGCTAGATGGTAGATGGTTGTGTAGTGGGGCTAGATGGTAGATGGTTGTGTAGTGGGGCTAGATGGTAGATGGTAGCTGGTTGTGTAGTGGGGCTAGATGGTAGCTGGTAGATTGTAGCTGGAAGTGTAGTTGGGCTAGATGGTAGATGGTTGTGTAGTGGGGCTAGATGGTAGATGGTAGCTGGTTGTGTAGTGGGGCTAGATGGTAGATGGTAGATGGTTGTGTAGTGGGGCTAGATGGTAGATGGTAGATGGTAGCTGGTTGTGTAGTGGGGCTAGATGGTAGATGGTTGTGTGGTGGGGCTAGATGGTAGATGGTAGCTGGTTATGTAGTGGGGCTAGATGGTAGATGGTAGCTGGTTGTGTAGTGGGGCTAGATGGTAGATGATTGTGTAGTGGGGCTAGATGGTAGATTGTTGTGTAGTGGGGCTAGATGGTAGATGGTTGTGTAGTGGGGCTAGATGGTAGATGGTAGATGGTTATGTAGTGGGGCTAGATGGTAGCTGGTTGTGTAGTGGGGCTAGATGCTAGATGGTAGACGGTTGTGTGGTGGGGCTAGATGGTAGATGGTAGCTGGTTATGTAGTGGGGCTAGATGGTAGATGGTTGTGTAGTGGGGCTAGATGGTAGATGGTTGTGTAGTGGGCTAGATGCTAGATGGTTGTGTGGTGGGTCTAGATGGTAGATGGTAGATGGTTGTGTAGTGGGGCTAGATGGTAGATGGTTGTGTAGTGGGGCTAGATGGTAGATGGTAGATGGTTGTGTAGTGGGGCTAGATGGTAGACGGTTGTGTGGTGGGGCTAGATGGTAGATGGTAGATGGTTGTGTGGTGGGGCTAGATGGTAGATGGTTGTGTAGTGGGGCTAGATGGTAGATGGTAGCTGGTTGTGTAGTGGGGATAGATGGTAGATGGTTGTATAGTGGGGCTAGATGGTAGATGGTTGTGTAGTGGGGCTAGATGGTAGATGGTTGCTGGTTGTGTAGTGGGGCTAGATGGTACATGGTAGCTGGTTGTGTAGTGGGGCTAGATGGTAGATGGTTGTGTGGTGGGGCTAGATGGTAGATGGTAGCTGGTTATGTAGTGGGGCTAGATGGTAGATGGTTGTGTAGTGGGGCTAGATGGTAGATGGTAGATGGTTATGTAGTGGGGATAGATGGTAGCTGGTTGTATAGTGGGGCTAGATGGTAGATGGTAGATGGTAGATGGTTGTGTGGTGGGGCTAGATGGTAGATTGTTGTGTAGTGGGGCTAGATGGTAGATGGTTGTGTAGTGGGGCTAGATGGTAGATGGTAGATGGTTGTGCAGTGGGGCTAGATGGTAGATTGTTGTGTAGTGGGGCTAGATGGTAGATGGTTGTGTAGTGGGGCTAGATGGTAGATGGTAGATGGTTGTGGAGTGGGGATAGATGGTAGATGGTAGATGGTTGTGTAGTGGGGCTAGATGGTAGATGGTTGTGTAGTGGGGCTAGATGGTAGATGGTAGATGGTAGCTGGTTGTGTAGTGGGGCTAGATGGTAGCTGGTTGTGTAGTGTGGATAGATGGTAGAGGGTTGTGTAGTGGGGCTAGATGGTAGATGGTTGTGTAGTGGGGCTAGATGGTAGATGGTTGTGTAGTGGGGCTAGATGGTAGCTGGTTGTGTAGTGGGGCTAGATGGTAGATGATTGTGTAGTGGGGATAGATGGTAGCTGGTTGTGTAGTGGGGCTAGATGGTTGATGGTTGTGTAGTGGGGATAGATGGTAGATGGTTGTGCAGTGGGGCTAGATGGTAGATGGTAGATGGTTGTGTGGTTGGGCTAGATGGTAGATGGTTGTGTCGTGGGGCTAGATGGTAGATGGTAGCTGGTTGTGTAGTGGGGATAGATGGTAGATGGTTGTATAGTGGGGCTAGATGGTAGATGGTTGTGTAGTGGGGCTAGATGGTAGATGGTTGCTGGTTGTGTAGTGGGGCTAGATGGTACATGGTAGCTGGTTGTGTAGTGGGGCTAGATGGTAGATGGTTGTGTGGTGGGGCTAGATGGTAGATGGTAGCTGGTTGTGTGGTGGTGCTAGATGGTAGATGGTTGTGTAGTGGGGCTAGATGGTAGATGGTTGTGTAGTGGGGCTAGATGGTAGATGGTAGATGGTTGTGCAGTGGGGCTAGATGGTAGATGGTTGTGTGGTGGGGCTAGATGGTAGATGGTAGATGGTTGTGTAGTGGGGCTAGATGGTAGATGGTTGTGTAGTGGGGCTAGATGGTAGCTGGTTGTATAGTGGGGCTAGATGGTAGATGGTTGTATAGTGGGGCTAGATGGTAGATGGTTGTGTAGTGGGGCAAGATGGTAGATGGTAGCTGGTTGTGTAGTGGGGCTAGATGGTAGACGGTTGTGTAGTGGGGCTAGATGGTAGATGGTTGTGTGGTGGGGCTAGATGGTAGATGGTAGCTGGTTGTGTAGTGGGGCTAGATGGTAGATGGTTGTGTAGTGGGGCTAGATGGTAGATGGTAGCTGGTTGTGTAGTGGGACTAGATGGTAGATGGTTGTGTAGTGGGGCTAGATGGTAGATGGTAGATGGTAGCTGGTTGTGTAGTGGGGCTAGAAGGTAGCTGGTTGTGTAGTGTGGATAGATGGTAGATTGTTGTGTAGTGGGGCTAGATGGTAGATGGTTGTGTAGTGGGGCTAGATGGTAGATGGTAGATGGTTGTGGAGTGGGGATAGATGGTAGATGGTAGATGGTTGTGTAGTGGGGCTAGATGGTAGATGGTTGTGTAGTGGGGCTAGATGGTAGATGGTAGATGGTAGCTGGTTGTGTAGTGGGGCTAGATGGTAGCTGGTTGTGTAGTGTGGATAGATGGTAGAGGGTTGTGTAGTGGGGCTAGATGGTAGATGGTTGTGTAGTGGGGCTAGATGGTAGATGGTTGTGTAGTGGGGCTAGATGGTAGCTGGTTGTGTAGTGGGGCTAGATGGTAGATGATTGTGTAGTGGGGATAGATGGTAGCTGGTTGTGTAGTGGGGCTAGATGGTTGATGGTTGTGTAGTGGGGATAGATGGTAGATGGTTGTGCAGTGGGGCTAGATGGTAGATGGTAGATGGTTGTGTGGTTGGGCTAGATGGTAGATGGTTGTGTCGTGGGGCTAGATGGTAGATGGTAGCTGGTTGTGTAGTGGGGATAGATGGTAGATGGTTGTATAGTGGGGCTAGATGGTAGATGGTTGTGTAGTGGGGCTAGATGGTAGATGGTTGCTGGTTGTGTAGTGGGGCTAGATGGTACATGGTAGCTGGTTGTGTAGTGGGGCTAGATGGTAGATGGTTGTGTGGTGGGGCTAGATGGTAGATGGTAGCTGGTTGTGTGGTGGTGCTAGATGGTAGATGGTTGTGTAGTGGGGCTAGATGGTAGATGGTTGTGTAGTGGGGCTAGATGGTAGATGGTAGATGGTTGTGCAGTGGGGCTAGATGGTAGATGTTTGTGTGGTGGGGCTAGATGGTAGATGGTAGATGGTTGTGTAGTGGGGCTAGATGGTAGATGGTTATGTAGTGGGGCTAGATGGTAGCTGGTTGTATAGTGGGGCTAGATGGTAGATGGTTGTATAGTGGGGATAGATGGTAGATGGTTGTATAGTGGGGCTAGATGGTAGATGGTTGTGTAGTGGGGCTAGATGGTAGATGGTAGCTGGTTGTGTTGTGGGGCTAGATGGTAGATGGTAGCTGGTTGTGTAGTGGGGCTAGATGGTAGATGGTTGTGTGGTGGGGCTAGATGGTAGATGGTAGCTGGTTATGTAGTGGGGCTAGATGGTAGATGGTAGATGGTAGCTGGTTGTGTGGTGGTGCTAGATGGTAGATGGTTGTGTAGTGGGGCTAGATGGTAGATGGTTGTGTAGTGGGGCTAGATGGTAGATGGTAGATGGTTATGTAGTGGGGATAGATGGTAGCTGGTTGTGTAGTGGGGCTAGATGGTAGATGGTAGATGGTAGATGGTTGTGTGGTGGGGCTAGATGGTAGATTGTTGTGTAGTGGGGCTAGATGGTAGATGGTTGTGTAGTGGGGCTAGATGGTAGATGGTAGATGGTTGTGCAGTGGGGCTAGATGGTAGATGGTTGTGTGGTGGGGCTAGATGGTAGATGGTAGATGGTTGTGTAGTGGGGCTAGATGGTAGATGGTTGTGTAGCTGGGCTAGATGGTAGCTGGTTGTATAGTGGGGCTAGATGGTAGATGGTTGTATAGTGGGGCTAGAAGGTAGATGGTTGTGTAGTTGGGCAAGATGGTAGATGGTAGCTGGTTGTGTAGTGGGGCTAGATGGTAGACGGTTGTGTAGTGGGGCTAGATGGTAGATGGTTGTGTGGTCGGTCTAGATGGTAGATGGTAGCTGGTTGTGTAGTGGGGCTAGATGGTAGATGGTTGTGTAGTGGGGCTAGATGGTAGATGGTAGCTGGTTGTGTAGTGGGGCTAGATGGTAGATGGTTGTGTAGTGGGGTTAGATGGTAGATGGTAGATGGTAGCTGGTTGTGTAGTGGGGCTAGATGGTAGCTGGTTGTGTAGTGTGGATAGATGGTAGATTGTTGTGTAGTGGGGCTAGATGGTAGATGGTTGTGTAGTGGGGCTAGATGGTAGATGGTAGATTGTTGTGTTGTGGGGATAGATGGTAGATGGTAGATGGTTGTGTAGTGGGGCTAGATGGTAGATGGTTGTGTAGTGGGGCTAGATGGTAGATGGTAGCTGGTTGTGTAGTGGGGCTAGATGGTAGCTGGTTGTGTAGTGTGGATAGATGGTAGAGGGTTGTGTAGTGGGGCTAGATGGTAGATGGTTGTGTAGTGGGGCTAGATGGTAGATGGTTGTGTAGTGGGGCTAGATGGTAGATGGTAGCTGGTTGTGTAGTGGGGCTAGATGGTAGATGATTGTGTAGTGGGGATAGATGGTAGCTGGTTGTGTAGTGGGGCTAGATGGTTGATGGTTGTGTAGTGGGGATAGATGGTAGATGGTTGTGCAGTGGGGCTAGATGGTAGATGGTTGCGTAGTGGGGCTAGATGGTAGATGGTAGATGGTTGTGTAGTGGGGCTAGATTGTAAATAGTTGTGCAGTGGGGCTAGAGGGTAGATGGTAGATGGTTGTGTAGTGGGGCTAGATGGTAGATGGTAGATGGTTGTGTGGTGGGGCTAGATGGTAGATGGTTGTGTAGTGGGGCTAGATGGTAGATGGTAGCTGGTTGTGTAGTGGGGATAGATGGTAGATGGTTGTATAGTGGGGCTAGATGGTAGATGGTTGTGTAGTGGGGCTAGATGGTAGATGGTTGCTGGTTGTGTAGTGGGGCTAGATGGTACATGGTAGCTGGTTGTGTAGTGGGGCTAGATGGTAGATGGTTGTGTGGTGGGGCTAGATGGTAGATGGTAGCTGGTTATGTAGTGGGGCTAGATGGTAGATGGTAGATGGTAGCTGGTTGTGTGGTGGTGCTAGATGGTAGATGGTTGTGTAGTGGGGCTAGATGGTAGATGGTTGTGTAGTGGGGCTAGATGGTAGATGGTAGATGGTTATGTAGTGGGGATCGATGGTAGCTGGTTGTGTAGTGGGGCTAGATGGTAGATGGTAGATGGTAGATGGTTGTCTGGTGGGGCTAGATGGTAGATTGTTGTGTAGTGGGGCTAGATGGTAGATGGTTGTGTAGTGGGGCTAGATGGTAGATGGTAGATGGTTGTGGAGTGGGGATAGATGGTAGATGGTAGATGGTTGTGTAGTGGGGCTAGATGGTAGATGGTTGTGTAGTGGGGCTAGATGGTAGATGGTAGATGGTAGCTGGTTGTGTAGTGGGGCTAGATGGTAGCTGGTTGTGTAGTGTGGATAGATGGTAGAGGGTTGTGTAGTGGGGCTAGATGGTAGATGGTTGTGTAGTGGGGCTAGATGGTAGATGGTTGTGTAGTGGGGCTAGATGGTAGCTGGTTGTGTAGTGGGGCTAGATGGTAGATGATTGTGTAGTGGGGATAGATGGTAGCTGGTTGTGTAGTGGGGCTAGATGGTTGATGGTTGTGTAGTGGGGATAGATGGTAGATGGTTGTGCAGTGGGGCTAGATGGTAGATGGTAGATGGTTGTGTGGTTGGGCTAGATGGTAGATGGTTGTGTCGTGGGGCTAGATGGTAGATGGTAGCTGGTTGTGTAGTGGGGATAGATGGTAGATGGTTGTATAGTGGGGCTAGATGGTAGATGGTTGTGTAGTGGGGCTAGATGGTAGATGGTTGCTGGTTGTGTAGTGGGGCTAGATGGTACATGGTAGCTGGTTGTGTAGTGGGGCTAGATGGTAGATGGTTGTGTGGTGGGGCTAGATGGTAGATGGTAGCTGGTTGTGTGGTGGTGCTAGATGGTAGATGGTTGTGTAGTGGGGCTAGATGGTAGATGGTTGTGTAGTGGGGCTAGATGGTAGATGGTAGATGGTTGTGCAGTGGGGCTAGATGGTAGATGGTTGTGTGGTGGGGCTAGATGGTAGATGGTAGATGGTTGTGTAGTGGGGCTAGATGGTAGATGGTTGTGTAGTGGGGCTAGATGGTAGCTGGTTGTATAGTGGGGCTAGATGGTAGATGGTTGTATAGTGGGGCTAGATGGTAGATGGTTGTGTAGTGGGGCAAGATGGTAGATGGTAGCTGGTTGTGTAGTGGGGCTAGATGGTAGACGGTTGTGTAGTGGGGCTAGATGGTAGATGGTTGTGTGGTGGGGCTAGATGGTAGATGGTAGCTGGTTGTGTAGTGGGGCTAGATGGTAGATGGTTGTGTAGTGGGGCTAGATGGTAGATGGTAGCTGGTTGTGTAGTGTGGATAGATGGTAGATGGTTGTGTAGTGGGGCTAGATGGTAGATGGTTGTGTAGTGGGGCTAGATGGTAGATGGTTGTGTAGTGGGGCTAGATGGTAGATGGTAGCTGGTTGTGTAGTGGGGCTAGATGGTAGATGATTGTGTAGTGGGGATAGATGGTAGCTGGTTGTGTAGTGGGGCTAGATGGTTGATGGTTGTGTAGTGGGGATAGATGGTAGATGGTTGTGCAGTGGGGCTAGATGGTAGATGGTTGCGTAGTGGGGCTAGATGGTAGATGGTAGATGGTTGTGTAGTGGGGCTAGATTGTAAATAGTTGTGCAGTGGGGCTAGAGGGTAGATGGTAGATGGTTGTGTAGTGGGGCTAGATGGTAGATGGTAGATGGTTGTGTGGTGGGGCTAGATGGTAGATGGTTGTGTAGTGGGGCTAGATGGTAGATGGTAGCTGGTTGTGTAGTGGGGATAGATGGTAGATGGTTGTATAGTGGGGCTAGATGGTAGATGGTTGTGTAGTGGGGCTAGATGGTAGATGGTTGCTGGTTGTGTAGTGGGGCTAGATGGTACATGGTAGCTGGTTGTGTAGTGGGGCTAGATGGTAGATGGTTGTGTGGTGGGGCTAGATGGTAGATGGTAGCTGGTTATGTAGTGGGGCTAGATGGTAGATGGTAGATGGTAGCTGGTTGTGTGGTGGTGCTAGATGGTAGATGGTTGTGTAGTGGGGCTAGATGGTAGATGGTTGTGTAGTGGGGCTAGATGGTAGATGGTAGATGGTTATGTAGTGGGGATCGATGGTAGCTGGTTGTGTAGTGGGGCTAGATGGTAGATGGTAGATGGTAGATGGTTGTCTGGTGGGGCTAGATGGTAGATTGTTGTGTAGTGGGGCTAGATGGTAGATGGTTGTGTAGTGGGGCTAGATGGTAGATGGTAGATGGTTGTGGAGTGGGGATAGATGGTAGATGGTAGATGGTTGTGTAGTGGGGCTAGATGGTAGATGGTTGTGTAGTGGGGCTAGATGGTAGATGGTAGATGGTAGCTGGTTGTGTAGTGGGGCTAGATGGTAGCTGGTTGTGTAGTGTGGATAGATGGTAGAGGGTTGTGTAGTGGGGCTAGATGGTAGATGGTTGTGTAGTGGGGCTAGATGGTAGATGGTTGTGTAGTGGGGCTAGATGGTAGCTGGTTGTGTAGTGGGGCTAGATGGTAGATGATTGTGTAGTGGGGATAGATGGTAGCTGGTTGTGTAGTGGGGCTAGATGGTTGATGGTTGTGTAGTGGGGATAGATGGTAGATGGTTGTGCAGTGGGGCTAGATGGTAGATGGTAGATGGTTGTGTGGTTGGGCTAGATGGTAGATGGTTGTGTCGTGGGGCTAGATGGTAGATGGTAGCTGGTTGTGTAGTGGGGATAGATGGTAGATGGTTGTATAGTGGGGCTAGATGGTAGATGGTTGTGTAGTGGGGCTAGATGGTAGATGGTTGCTGGTTGTGTAGTGGGGCTAGATGGTACATGGTAGCTGGTTGTGTAGTGGGGCTAGATGGTAGATGGTTGTGTGGTGGGGCTAGATGGTAGATGGTAGCTGGTTGTGTGGTGGTGCTAGATGGTAGATGGTTGTGTAGTGGGGCTAGATGGTAGATGGTTGTGTAGTGGGGCTAGATGGTAGATGGTAGATGGTTGTGCAGTGGGGCTAGATGGTAGATGGTTGTGTGGTGGGGCTAGATGGTAGATGGTAGATGGTTGTGTAGTGGGGCTAGATGGTAGATGGTTGTGTAGTGGGGCTAGATGGTAGCTGGTTGTATAGTGGGGCTAGATGGTAGATGGTTGTATAGTGGGGCTAGATGGTAGATGGTTGTGTAGTGGGGCAAGATGGTAGATGGTAGCTGGTTGTGTAGTGGGGCTAGATGGTAGACGGTTGTGTAGTGGGGCTAGATGGTAGATGGTTGTGTGGTGGGGCTAGATGGTAGATGGTAGCTGGTTGTGTAGTGGGGCTAGATGGTAGATGGTTGTGTAGTGGGGCTAGATGGTAGATGGTAGCTGGTTGTGTAGTGGGACTAGATGGTAGATGGTTGTGTAGTGGGGCTAGATGGTAGATGGTAGATGGTAGCTGGTTGTGTAGTGGGGCTAGAAGGTAGCTGGTTGTGTAGTGTGGATAGATGGTAGATTGTTGTGTAGTGGGGCTAGATGGTAGATGGTTGTGTAGTGGGGCTAGATGGTAGATGGTAGATGGTTGTGGAGTGGGGATAGATGGTAGATGGTAGATGGTTGTGTAGTGGGGCTAGATGGTAGATGGTTGTGTAGTGGGGCTAGATGGTAGATGGTAGATGGTAGCTGGTTGTGTAGTGGGGCTAGATGGTAGCTGGTTGTGTAGTGTGGATAGATGGTAGAGGGTTGTGTAGTGGGGCTAGATGGTAGATGGTTGTGTAGTGGGGCTAGATGGTAGATGGTTGTGTAGTGGGGCTAGATGGTAGCTGGTTGTGTAGTGGGGCTAGATGGTAGATGATTGTGTAGTGGGGATAGATGGTAGCTGGTTGTGTAGTGGGGCTAGATGGTTGATGGTTGTGTAGTGGGGATAGATGGTAGATGGTTGTGCAGTGGGGCTAGATGGTAGATGGTAGATGGTTGTGTGGTTGGGCTAGATGGTAGATGGTTGTGTCGTGGGGCTAGATGGTAGATGGTAGCTGGTTGTGTAGTGGGGATAGATGGTAGATGGTTGTATAGTGGGGCTAGATGGTAGATGGTTGTGTAGTGGGGCTAGATGGTAGATGGTTGCTGGTTGTGTAGTGGGGCTAGATGGTACATGGTAGCTGGTTGTGTAGTGGGGCTAGATGGTAGATGGTTGTGTGGTGGGGCTAGATGGTAGATGGTAGCTGGTTGTGTGGTGGTGCTAGATGGTAGATGGTTGTGTAGTGGGGCTAGATGGTAGATGGTTGTGTAGTGGGGCTAGATGGTAGATGGTAGATGGTTGTGCAGTGGGGCTAGATGGTAGATGTTTGTGTGGTGGGGCTAGATGGTAGATGGTAGATGGTTGTGTAGTGGGGCTAGATGGTAGATGGTTATGTAGTGGGGCTAGATGGTAGCTGGTTGTATAGTGGGGCTAGATGGTAGATGGTTGTATAGTGGGGATAGATGGTAGATGGTTGTATAGTGGGGCTAGATGGTAGATGGTTGTGTAGTGGGGCTAGATGGTAGATGGTAGCTGGTTGTGTTGTGGGGCTAGATGGTAGATGGTAGCTGGTTGTGTAGTGGGGCTAGATGGTAGATGGTTGTGTGGTGGGGCTAGATGGTAGATGGTAGCTGGTTATGTAGTGGGGCTAGATGGTAGATGGTAGATGGTAGCTGGTTGTGTGGTGGTGCTAGATGGTAGATGGTTGTGTAGTGGGGCTAGATGGTAGATGGTTGTGTAGTGGGGCTAGATGGTAGATGGTAGATGGTTATGTAGTGGGGATAGATGGTAGCTGGTTGTGTAGTGGGGCTAGATGGTAGATGGTAGATGGTAGATGGTTGTGTGGTGGGGCTAGATGGTAGATTGTTGTGTAGTGGGGCTAGATGGTAGATGGTTGTGTAGTGGGGCTAGATGGTAGATGGTAGATGGTTGTGCAGTGGGGCTAGATGGTAGATGGTTGTGTGGTGGGGCTAGATGGTAGATGGTAGATGGTTGTGTAGTGGGGCTAGATGGTAGATGGTTGTGTAGCTGGGCTAGATGGTAGCTGGTTGTATAGTGGGGCTAGATGGTAGATGGTTGTATAGTGGGGCTAGAAGGTAGATGGTTGTGTAGTTGGGCAAGATGGTAGATGGTAGCTGGTTGTGTAGTGGGGCTAGATGGTAGACGGTTGTGTAGTGGGGCTAGATGGTAGATGGTTGTGTGGTCGGTCTAGATGGTAGATGGTAGCTGGTTGTGTAGTGGGGCTAGATGGTAGATGGTTGTGTAGTGGGGCTAGATGGTAGATGGTAGCTGGTTGTGTAGTGGGGCTAGATGGTAGATGGTTGTGTAGTGGGGCTAGATGGTAGATGGTAGATGGTAGCTGGTTGTGTAGTGGGGCTAGATGGTAGCTGGTTGTGTAGTGTGGATAGATG
This sequence comes from Salmo salar, assembly GCF_965601325.2. NCBI lineage: Eukaryota > Metazoa > Chordata > Actinopteri > Salmoniformes > Salmonidae > Salmo > Salmo salar. The sequence continues at coordinate 53,080,973 of NC_138301.1, forward strand.
GTAGATTGTTGTGTAGTGGGGCTAGATGGTAGATGGTTGTGTAGTGGGGCTAGATGGTAGATGGTAGATTGTTGTGTTGTGGGGATAGATGGTAGATGGTAGATGGTTGTGTAGTGGGGCTAGATGGTAGATGGTTGTGTAGTGGGGCTAGATGGTAGATGGTAGCTGGTTGTGTAGTGGGGCTAGATGGTAGCTGGTTGTGTAGTGTGGATAGATGGTAGAGGGTTGTGTAGTGGGGCTAGATGGTAGATGGTTGTGTAGTGGGGCTAGATGGTAGATGGTTGTGTAGTGGGGCTAGATGGTAGATGGTAGCTGGTTGTGTAGTGGGGCTAGATGGTAGATGATTGTGTAGTGGGGATAGATGGTAGCTGGTTGTGTAGTGGGGCTAGATGGTTGATGGTTGTGTAGTGGGGATAGATGGTAGATGGTTGTGCAGTGGGGCTAGATGGTAGATGGTTGCGTAGTGGGGCTAGATGGTAGATGGTAGATGGTTGTGTAGTGGGGCTAGATTGTAAATAGTTGTGCAGTGGGGCTAGAGGGTAGATGGTAGATGGTTGTGTAGTGGGGCTAGATGGTAGATGGTAGATGGTTGTGTGGTGGGGCTAGATGGTAGATGGTTGTGTAGTGGGGCTAGATGGTAGATGGTAGCTGGTTGTGTAGTGGGGATAGATGGTAGATGGTTGTATAGTGGGGCTAGATGGTAGATGGTTGTGTAGTGGGGCTAGATGGTAGATGGTTGCTGGTTGTGTAGTGGGGCTAGATGGTACATGGTAGCTGGTTGTGTAGTGGGGCTAGATGGTAGATGGTTGTGTGGTGGGGCTAGATGGTAGATGGTAGCTGGTTATGTAGTGGGGCTAGATGGTAGATGGTAGATGGTAGCTGGTTGTGTGGTGGTGCTAGATGGTAGATGGTTGTGTAGTGGGGCTAGATGGTAGATGGTTGTGTAGTGGGGCTAGATGGTAGATGGTAGATGGTTATGTAGTGGGGATCGATGGTAGCTGGTTGTGTAGTGGGGCTAGATGGTAGATGGTAGATGGTAGATGGTTGTCTGGTGGGGCTAGATGGTAGATTGTTGTGTAGTGGGGCTAGATGGTAGATGGTTGTGTAGTGGGGCTAGATGGTAGATGGTAGATGGTTGTGCAGTGGGGCTAGATGGTAGATGGTTGTGTGGTGGGGCTAGATGGTAGATGGTAGATGGTTGTGTAGTGGGGCTAGATGGTAGCTGGTTGTATAGTGGGGCTAGATGGTAGATGGTTGTATAGTGGGGATAGATGGTAGATGGTTGTATAGTGGGGCTAGATGGTAGATGGTTGTGTAGTGGGGCTAGATGGTAGATGGTAGCTGGTTGTGTAGTGGGGCTAGATGGTAGATGGTAGCTGGTTGTGTAGTGGGGCTAGATGGTAGATGGTTGTGTGGTGGGGCTAGATGGTAGATGGTAGCTGGTTATGTAGTGGGGCAAGATGGTAGATGGTAGATGGTAGCTGGTTGTGTGGTGGTGCTAGATGGTAGATGGTTGTGTAGTGGGGCTAGATGGTAGATGGTAGATGGTTATGTAGTGGGGATATATGGTAGCTGGTTGTGTAGTGGGGCTAGATGGTAGATGGTAGATGGTAGATGGTAGATGGTTGTGTGGTGGGGCTAGATGGTAGATTGTTGTGTGGTGGGGCTAGATGGTAGATGGTAGATGGTTGTGTAGTGGGGCTAGATGGTAGATGGTTGTGTGGTGGGGCTAGATGGTAGATGGTAGATGGTTGTGTAGTGGGGCTAGATGGTAGATGGTTGTGTAGTGGGGCTAGATGGTAGCTGGTTGTATAGTGGGGCTAGATGGTAGATGGTTGTATAGTGGGGCTAGATGGTAGATGGTTGTGTAGTGGGGCAAGATGGTAGATGGTAGCTGGTTGTGTAGTGGGGCTAGATGGTAGACGGTTGTGTAGTGGGGCTAGATGGTAGATGGTTGTGTAGTGGGGCTAGATGGTAGATGGTAGCTGGTTGTGTAGTGGGACTAGATGGTAGATGGTTGTGTAGTGGGGCTAGATGGTAGATGGTAGATGGTAGCTGGTTGTGTAGTGGGGCTAGAAGGTAGCTGGTTGTGTAGTGTGGATAGATGGTAGATTGTTGTGTAGTGGGGCTAGATGGTAGATGGTTGTGTAGTGGGGCTAGATGGTAGATGGTTGTGTAGTGGGGATAGATGGTAGATGGTAGATGGTTGTGTAGTGGGGCTAGATGGTAGATGGTTGTGTAGTGGGGCTAGATGGTAGATGGTAGATGGTAGCTGGTTGTGTAGTGGGGCTAGATGGTAGCTGGTTGTGTAGTGGGGCTAGATGGTAGATGATTGTGTAGTGGGGATAGATGGTAGCTGGTTGTGTAGTGGGGCTAGATGGTTGATGGTTGTGTAGTGGGGATAGATGGTAGATGGTTGTGCAGTGGGGCTAGATGGTAGATGGTTGCGTAGTGGGGCTAGATGGTAGATGGTAGATGGTTGTGTAGTGGGGCTAGATTGTAAATAGTTGTGCAGTGGGGCTAGATGGTAGATGGTAGATGGTTGTGTAGTGGGGCTAGATGGTAGATGGTAGATGGTTGTGTGGTGGGGCTAGATGGTAGATGGTTGTGTAGTGGGGCTAGATGGTAGATGGTAGCTGGTTGTGTAGTGGGGATAGATGGTAGATGGTTGTATAGTGGGGCTAGATGGTAGATGGTTGTGTAGTGGGGCTAGATGGTAGATGGTTGCTGGTTGTGTAGTGGGGCTAGATGGTACATGGTAGCTGGTTGTGTAGTGGGGCTAGATGGTAGATGGTTGTGTGGTGGGGCTAGATGGTAGATGGTAGCTGGTTATGTAGTGGGGCTAGATGGTAGATGGTAGATGGTAGCTGGTTGTGTGGTGGTGCTAGATGGTAGATGGTTGTGTAGTGGGGCTAGATGGTAGATGGTTGTGTAGTGGGGCTAGATGGTAGATGGTAGATGGTTATGTAGTGGGGATCGATGGTAGCTGGTTGTGTAGTGGGGCTAGATGGTAGATGGTAGATGGTAGATGGTTGTGTGGTGGGGCTAGATGGTAGATTGTTGTGTAGTGGGGCTAGATGGTAGATGGTTGTGTAGTGGGGCTAGATGGTAGATGGTAGATGGTTGTGCAGTGGGGCTAGATGGTAGATGGTTGTGTGGTGGGGCTAGATGGTAGATGGTAGATGGTTGTGTAGTGGGGCTAGATGGTAGATGGTTGTGTAGTGGGGCTAGATGGTAGCTGGTTGTATAGTGGGGCTAGATTGTCGATGGTTGTATAGTGGGGATAGATGGTAGATGGTTGTATAGTGGGGCTAGATGGTAGATGGTTGTGTAGTGGGGCTAGATGGTAGATGGTAGCTGGTTGTGTAGTGGGGCTAGATGGTAGATGGTAGCTGGTTGTGTAGTGGGGCTAGATGGTAGATGGTTGTGTGGTGGGGCTAGATGGTAGATGGTAGCTGGTTATGTAGTGGGGCTAGATGGTAGATGGTAGATGGTAGCTGGTTGTGTGGTGGTGCTAGATGGTAGATGGTTGTGTAGTGGGGCTAGATGGTAGATGGTAGATGGTTATGTAGTGGGGATATATGGTAGCTGGTTGTGTAGTGGGGCTAGATGGTAGATGGTAGATGGTAGATGGTAGATGGTTGTGTGGTGGGGCTAGATGGTAGATTGTTGTGTAGTGGGGCTAGATGGTAGATGGTTGTGTAGTGGGGCTAGATGGTAGATGGTAGATGGTTGTGCAGTGGGGCTAGATGGTAGATGGTTGTGTGGTGGGGCTAAATGGTAGATGGTAGATGGTTGTGTAGTGGGGCTAGATGGTAGATGGTTGTGTAGTGGGGCTAGATGGTAGCTGGTTGTATAGTGGGGCTAGATGGTAGATGGTTGTATAGTGGGGCTAGATGGTAGATGGTTGTGTAGTGGGGCAAGATGGTAGATGGTAGCTGGTTGTGTAGTGGGGCTAGATGGTAGACGGTTGTGTAGTGGGGCTAGATGGTAGATGGTTGTGTAGTGGGGCTAGATGGTAGATGGTAGCTGGTTGTGTAGTGGGACTAGATGGTAGATGGTTGTGTAGTGGGGCTAGATGGTAGATGGTAGATGGTAGCTGGTTGTGTAGTGGGGCTAGAAGGTAGCTGGTTGTGTAGTGTGGATAGATGGTAGATTGTTGTGTAGTGGGGCTAGATGGTAGATGGTTGTGTAGTGGGGCTAGATGGTAGATGGTTGTGTAGTGGGGATAGATGGTAGATGGTAGATGGTTGTGTAGTGGGGCTAGATGGTAGATGGTTGTGTAGTGGGGCTAGATGGTAGATGGTAGATGGTAGCTGGTTGTGTAGTGGGGCTAGATGGTAGCTGGTTGTGTAGTGTGGATAGATGGTAGAGGGTTGTGTAGTGGGGCTAGATGGTAGATGGTTGTGTAGTGGGGCTAGATGGTAGATGGTTGTGTAGTGGGGCTAGATGGTAGATGGTAGCTGGTTGTGTAGTGGGGATAGATGGTAGATGGTTGTATAGTGGGGCTAGATGGTAGATGGTTGTGTAGTGGGGCTAGATGGTAGATGGTTGCTGGTTGTGTAGTGGGGCTAGATGGTACATGGTAGCTGGTTGTGTAGTGGGGCTAGATGGTAGATGGTTGTGTGGTGGGGCTAGATGGTAGATGGTAGCTGGTTATGTAGTGGGGCTAGATGGTAGATGGTAGATGGTAGCTGGTTGTGTGGTGGTGCTAGATGGTAGATGGTTGTGTAGTGGGGCTAGATGGTAGATGGTTGTGTAGTGGGGCTAGATGGTAGATGGTAGATGGTTATGTAGTGGGGATCGATGGTAGCTGGTTGTGTAGTGGGGCTAGATGGTAGATGGTAGATGGTAGATAGTTGTGTGGTGGGGCTAGATGGTAGATTGTTGTGTAGTGGTGCTAGATGGTAGATGGTTGTGTAGTGGGGCTAGATGGTAGCTGGTTGTATAGTGGGGCTAGATGGTAGATGGTTGTATAGTGGGGATAGATGGTAGATGGTTGTATAGTGGGGCTAGATGGTAGATGGTTGTGTAGTGGGGCTAGATGGTAGATGGTAGCTGGTTGTGTAGTGGGGCTAGATGGTAGATGGTAGCTGGTTGTGTAGTGGGGCTAGATGGTAGATGGTTGTGTGGTGGGGCTAGATGGTAGATGGTAGCTGGTTATGTAGTGGGGCTAGATGGTAGATGGTAGATGGTAGCTGGTTGTGTGGTGGTGCTAGATGGTAGATGGTTGTGTAGTGGGGCTAGATGGTAGATGGTAGATGGTTATGTAGTGGGGATATATGGTAGCTGGTTGTTTAGTGGGGCTAGATGGTAGATGGTAGATGGTAGATGGTAGATGGTTGTGTGGTGGGGCTAGATGGTAGATTGTTGTGTAGTGGGGCTAGATGGTAGATGGTTGTGTAGTGGGGCTAGATGGTAGATGGTAGATGGTTGTGCAGTGGGGCTAGATGGTAGATGGTTGTGTGGTGGGGCTAGATGGTAGATGGTAGATGGTTGTGTAGTGGGGCTAGATGGTAGATGGTTGTGTAGTGGGGCTAGATGGTAGCTGGTTGTATAGTGGGGCTGGATGGTAGATGGTTGTATAGTGGGGCTAGATGGTAGATGGTTGTGTAGTGGGGCAAGATGGTAGATGGTAGCTGGTTGTGTAGTGGGGCTAGATGGTAGACGGTTGTGTAGTGGGGCTAGATGGTAGACGGTTGTGTGGTGGGGCTAGATGGTAGATGGTAGCTGGTTGTGTAGTGGGGCTAGATGGTAGATGGTTGTGTAGTGGGGCTAGATGGTAGATGGTAGCTGGTTGTGTAGTGGGACTAGATGGTAGATGGTTGTGTAGTGGGGCTAGATGGTAGATGGTAGATGGTAGCTGGTTGTGTAGTGGGGCTAGAAGGTAGCTGGTTGTGTAGTGTGGATAGATGGTAGATTGTTGTGTAGTGGGGCTAGATGGTAGATGGTTGTGTAGTGGGGCTAGATGGTAGATGGTAGATGGTTGTGGAGTGGGGATAGATGGTAGATGGTAGATGGTTGTGTAGTGGGGCTAGATGGTAGATGGTTGTGTAGTGGGGCTAGATGGTAGATGGTAGATGGTAGCTGGTTGTGTAGTGGGGCTAGATGGTAGCTGGTTGTGTAGTGTGGATAGATGGTAGAGGGTTGTGTAGTGGGGCTAGATGGTAGATGGTTGTGTAGTGGGGCTAGATGGTAGATGGTTGTGTAGTGGGGCTAGATGGTAGCTGGTTGTGTAGTGGGGCTAGTTGGTAGATGATTGTGTAGTGGGGATAGATGGTAGCTGGTTGTGTAGTGGGGCTAGATGGTTGATGGTTGTGTAGTGGGGATAGATGGTAGATGGTTGTGCAGTGGGGCTAGATGGTAGATGGTTGCGTAGTGGGGCTAGATGGTAGATGGTAGATGGTTGTGTAGTGGGGCTAGATTGTAAATAGTTGTGCAGTGGGGCTAGATGGTAGATGGTAGATGGTTGTGTAGTGGGGCTAGATGGTAGATGGTAGATGGTTGTGTGGTTGGGCTAGATGGTAGATGGTTGTGTCGTGGGGCTAGATGGTAGATGGTAGCTGGTTGTGTAGTGGGGATAGATGGTAGATGGTTGTATAGTGGGGCTAGATGGTAGATGGTTGTGTAGTGGGGCTAGATGGTAGATGGTTGCTGGTTGTGTAGTGGGGCTAGATGGTACATGGTAGCTGGTTGTGTAGTGGGGCTAGATGGTAGATGGTTGTGTGGTGGGGCTAGATGGTAGATGGTAGCTGGTTATGTAGTGGGGCTAGATGGTAGATGGTAGATGGTAGCTGGTTGTGTGGTGGTGCTAGATGGTAGATGGTTGTGTAGTGGGGCTAGATGGTAGATGGTTGTGTAGTGGGGCTAGATGGTAGATGGTAGATGGTTATGTAGTGGGGATCGATGGTAGCTGGTTGTGTAGTGGGGCTAGATGGTAGATAGTAGATGGTAGATAGTTGTGTGGTGGGGCTAGATGGTAGATAGTTGTGTGGTGGGGCTAGATGGTAGATTGTTGTGTAGTGGGGCTAGATGGTAGATGGTTGTGTAGTGGGGCTAGATGGTAGATGGTAGATGGTTGTGCAGTGGGGCTAGATGGTAGATGGTTGTGTGGTGGTGCTAGATGGTAGATGGTAGATGGTTGTGTAGTGGGGCTAGATGGTAGATGGTTGTGTAGTGGGGCTAGATGGTAGCTGGTTGTATAGTGGGGCTAGATGGTAGATGGTTGTATAGTGGGGATAGATGGTAGATGGTTGTATAGTGGGGCTAGATGGTAGATGGTTGTGTAGTGGGACTAGATGGTAGATGGTAGCTGGTTGTGTAGTGGGGCTAGATGGTAGATGGTAGCTGGTTGTGTAGTGGGGCTAGATGGTAGATGGTTGTGTGGTGGGGCTAGATGGTAGATGGTAGCTGGTTATGTAGTGGGGCTAGATGGTAGATGGTAGATGGTAGCTGGTTGTGTGGTGGTGCTAGATGGTAGATGGTTGTGTAGTGGGGCTAGATGGTAGATGGTAGATGGTTATGTAGTGGGGATATATGGTAGCTGGTTGTGTAGTGGGGCTAGATGTTAGATTGTAGATGGTAGATGGTAGATGGTTGTGTGGTGGGGCTAGATGGTAGATTGTTGTGTAGTGGGGCTAGATGGTAGATGGTTGTGTAGTGGGGCTAGATGGTAGATGGTAGATGGTTGTGCAGTGGGGCTAGATGGTAGATGGATGTGTGGTGGGGCTAGATGGTAGATGGTAGATGGTTGTGTAGTGGGGCTAGATGGTAGATGGTTGTGTAGTGGGGCTAGATGGTAGCTGGTTGTATAGTGGGGCTAGATGGTAGATGGTTGTATAGTGGGGCTAGATGGTAGATGGTTGTGTAGTGGGGCAAGATGGTAGATGGTAGCTGGTTGTGTAGTGGGGCTAGATGGTAGACGGTTGTGTAGTGGGGCTAGATGGTAGATGGTTGTGTGGTGGGGCTAGATGGTAGATGGTAGCTGGTTGTGTAGTGGGGCTAGATGGTAGATGGTTGTGTAGTGGGGCTAGATGGTAGATGGTAGCTGGTTGTGTAGTGGGACTAGATGGTAGATGGTTGTGTAGTGGGGCTAGATGGTAGATGGTAGATGGTAGCTGGTTGTGTAGTGGGGCTAGAAGGTAGCTGGTTGTGTAGTGTGGATAGATGGTAGATTGTTGTGTAGTGGGGCTAGATGGTAGATGGTTGTGTATTGGGGCTAGATGGTAGACGGTAGATGGTTGTGTAGTGGGGATAGATGGTAGATGGTAGATGGTTGTGTAGTGGGGCTAGATGGTAGATGGTTGTGTAGTGGGGCTAGATGGTAGATGGTAGATGGTAGCTGGTTGTGTAGTGGGGCTAGATGGTAGCTGGTTGTGTAGTGTGGATAGATGGTAGAGGGTTGTGTAGTGGGGCTAGATGGTAGATGGTTGTGTAGTGGGGCTAGATGGTAGATGGTTGTGTAGTGGGGCTAGATGGTAGATGGTAGCGGGTTGTGTAGTGGGGCTAGATGGTAGATGATTGTGTAGTGGGGATAGATGGTAGCTGGTTGTGTAGTGGGGCTAGATGGTAGATGGTTGTGTAGTGGGGCTAGATGGTAGATGGTAGCTGGTTGTGTAGTGGGACTAGATGGTAGATGGTTGTGTAGTGGGGCTAGATGGTAGATTGTAGATGGTAGCTGGTTGTGTAGTGGGGCTAGAAGGTAGCTGGTTGTGTAGTGTGGATAGATGGTAGATTGTTGTGTAGTGGGGCTAGATGGTAGATGGTTGTGTATTGGGGCTAGATGGTAGACGGTAGATGGTTGTGTAGTGGGGATAGATGGTAGATGGTAGATGGTTGTGTAGTGGGGCTAGATGGTAGATGGTTGTGTAGTGGGGCTAGATGGTAGATGGTAGATGGTAGCTGGTTGTGTAGTGGGGCTAGATGGTAGCTGGTTGTGTAGTGTGGATAGATGGTAGAGGGTTGTGTAGTGGGGCTAGATGGTAGATGGTTGTGTAGTGGGGCTAGATGGTAGATGGTTGTGTAGTGGGGCTAGATGGTAGATGGTAGCTGGTTGTGTAGTGGGGCTAGATGGTAGATGATTGTGTAGTGGGGATAGATGGTAGCTGGTTGTGTAGTGGGGCTAGATGGTAGATGGTAGATGGTAGCTGGTTGTGTAGTGGGGCTAGATGGTAGCTGGTTGTGTAGTGTGGATAGATGGTAGAGGGTTGTGTAGTGGGGCTAGATGGTAGATGGTTGTGTAGTGGGGCTAGATGGTAGATGGTTGTGTAGTGGGGCTAGATGGTAGATGGTAGCTGGTTGTGTAGTGGGGCTAGATGGTAGATGATTGTGTAGTGGGGATAGATGGTAGCTGGTTGTGTAGTGGGGCTAGATGGTTGATGGTTGTGTAGTGGGGATAGATGGTAGATGGTTGTGCAGTGGGGCTAGATGGTAGATGGTTGCGTAGTGGGGCTAGATGGTAGATGGTAGATGGTTGTGTAGTGGGGCTAGATTGTAAATAGTTGTGCAGTGGGGCTAGATGGTAGATGGTAGATGGTTGTGTAGTGGGGCTAGATGGTAGATGGTAGATGGTTGTGTGGTGGGGCTAGATGGTAGATGGTTGTGTAGTGGGGCTAGATGGTAGATGGTAGCTGGTTATGTAGTGGGGATAGATGGTAGATGGTTGTATAGTGGGGCTAGATGGTAGATGGTTGTGTAGTGGGGCTAGATAGTAGATGGTAGCTGGTTGTGTAGTGGGGCTAGATGGTAGATGGTAGCTGGTTGTGTATTGGGGCTGGATGGTAGATGGTAGATGGTAGCTGGTTGTGCAGTGGGGCTAGATGGTAGATGGTAGCTGGTTGTGTAGTGGGGCTAGATGGTAGATGGTTGTGTAGTGGGGCTAGATGGTAGATGGTTGTGTAGTGGGGCTAGATGGTAGATGGTTGTGTAGTGGGGCTAGATGGTAGATGGTAGCTGGTTGTGTAGTGGGGCTAGATGGTAGATGATTGTGTAGTGGGGATAGATGGTAGCTGGTTGTGTAGTGGGGCTAGATGGTAGATGGTAGATGGTAGCTGGTTGTGTAGTGGGGCTAGATGGTAGCTGGTTGTGTAGTGTGGATAGATGGTAGAGGGTTGTGTAGTGGGGCTAGATGGTAGATGGTTGTGTAGTGGGGCTAGATGGTAGATGGTTGTGTAGTGGGGCTAGATGGTAGATGGTAGCTGGTTGTGTAGTGGGGCTAGATGGTAGATGATTGTGTAGTGGGGATAGATGGTAGCTGGTTGTGTAGTGGGGCTAGATGGTTGATGGTTGTGTAGTGGGGATAGATGGTAGATGGTTGTGCAGTGGGGCTAGATGGTAGATGGTTGCGTAGTGGGGCTAGATGGTAGATGGTAGATGGTTGTGTAGTGGGGCTAGATTGTAAATAGTTGTGCAGTGGGGCTAGATGGTAGATGGTAGATGGTTGTGTAGTGGGGCTAGATGGTAGATGGTAGATGGTTGTGTGGTGGGGCTAGATGGTAGATGGTTGTGTAGTGGGGCTAGATGGTAGATGGTAGCTGGTTATGTAGTGGGGATAGATGGTAGATGGTTGTATAGTGGGGCTAGATGGTAGATGGTTGTGTAGTGGGGCTAGATAGTAGATGGTAGCTGGTTGTGTAGTGGGGCTAGATGGTAGATGGTAGCTGGTTGTGTATTGGGGCTGGATGGTAGATGGTAGATGGTAGCTGGTTGTGCAGTGGGGCTAGATGGTAGATGGTAGCTGGTTGTGTAGTGGGGCTAGATGGTAGATGGTTGTGTAGTGGGGCTAGATGGTAGATGGTTGTGTAGTGGGGCTAGATGGTAGCTGGTTGTATAGTGGGGCTAGATGGTAGATGGTTGTATAGTGGGGATAGATGGTAGATGGTTGTATAGTGGGGCTAGATGGTAGATGGTTGTGTAGTGGGGCTAGATGGTAGATGGTAGCTGGTTGTGTAGTGGGGCTAGATGGTAGATGGTAGCTGGTTGTGTAGTGGGGCTAGATGGTAGATGGTTGTGTGGTGGGGCTAGATGGTAGATGGTAGCTGGTTATGTAGTGGGGCTAGATGGTAGATGGTAGATGGTAGCTGGTTGTGTGGTGGTGCTAGATGGTAGATGGTTGTGTAGTGGGGCTAGATGGTAGATGGTAGATGGTTATGTAGTGGGGATATATGGTAGCTGGTTGTGTAGTGGGGCTAGATGGTAGATGGTAGATGGTAGATGGTAGATGGTTGTGTGGTGGGGCTAGATGGTAGATTGTTGTGTAGTGGGGCTAGATGGTAGATGGTTGTGTAGTGGGGCTAGATGGTAGATGGTAGATGGTTGTGCAGTGGGGCTAGATGGTAGATGGTTGTGTGGTGGGGCTAGAAGGTAGATGGTAGATGGTTGTGTAGTGGGGCTAGATGGTAGATGGTTGTGTAGTGGGGCTAGATGGTAGCTGGTTGTATAGTGGGGCTAGATGGTAGATGGTTGTATAGTGGGGCTAGATGGTAGATGGTTGTGTAGTGGGGCAAGATGGTAGATGGTAGCTGGTTGTGTAGTGGGGCTAGATGGTAGACGGTTGTGTAGTGGGGCTAGATGGTAGATGGTTGTGTGGTGGGGCTAGATGGTAGATGGTAGCTGGTTGTGTAGTGGGGCTAGATGGTAGATGGTTGTGTAGTGGGGCTAGATGGTAGATGGTAGCTGGTTGTGTAGTGGGACTAGATGGTAGATGGTTGTGTAGTGGGGCTAGATGGTAGATGGTAGATGGTAGCTGGTTGTGTAGTGGGGCTAGAAGGTAGCTGGTTGTGTAGTGTGGATAGATGGTAGATTGTTGTGTAGTGGGGCTAGATGGTAGATGGTTGTGTATTGGGGCTAGATGGTAGACGGTAGATGGTTGTGTAGTGGGGATATATTGTAGATGGTAGATGGTTGTGTAGTGGGGCTAGATGGTAGATGGTTGTGTAGTGGGGCTAGATGGTAGATGGTAGATGGTAGCTGGTTGTGTAGTGGGGCTAGATGGTAGCTGGTTGTGTAGTGTGGATAGATGGTAGAGGGTTGTGTAGTGGGGCTAGATGGTAGATGGTTGTGTAGTGGGGCTAGATGGTAGATGGTTGTGTAGTGGGGCTAGATGGTAGATGGTAGCTGGATGTGTAGTGGGGCTAGATGGTAGATGATTGTGTAGTGGGGATAGATGGTAGCTGGTTGTGTAGTGGGGCTAGATGGTTGATGGTTGTGTAGTGGGGATAGATGGTAGATGGTTGTGCAGTGGGGCTAGATGGTAGATGGTTGCGTAGTGGGGCTAGATGGTAGATGGTAGATGGTTGTGTAGTGGGGCTAGATTGTAAATAGTTGTGCAGTGGGGCTAGATGGTAGATGGTAGATGGTTGTGTAGTGGGGCTAGATGGTAGATGGTAGATGGTTGTGTGGTGGGGCTAGATGGTAGATGGTTGTGTAGTGGGGCTAGATGGTAGATGGTAGCTGGTTATGTAGTGGGGATAGATGGTAGATGGTTGTATAGTGGGGCTAGATGGTAGATGGTTGTGTAGTGGGGCTAGATAGTAGATGGTAGCTGGTTGTGTAGTGGGGCTAGATGGTAGATGGTAGCTGGTTGTGTATTGGGGCTGGATGGTAGATGGTAGATGGTAGCTGGTTGTGTGGTGGTGCTAGATGGTAGATGGTTGTGTAGTGGGGCTAGATAGTAGATGGTTGTGTAGTGGGGCTAGATGGTAGATGGTAGATGGTTATGTAGTGGGGATAGATATTAGCTGGTTGTGTAGTGGGGCTAGGTGGTAGATGGTAGATGGTAGATGGTTGTGTGGTGGGGCTAGATGGTAGATTGTTGTGTAGTGGGGCTAGATGGTAGATGGTTGTGTAGTGGGGCTAGATGGTAGATGGTTGTGTAGTGGGGCTAGATGGTAGCTGGTTGTATAGTGGGGCTAGATGGTAGATGGTTGTATAGTGGGGATAGATGGTAGATGGTTGTATAGTGGGGCTAGATGGTAGATGGTTGTGTAGTGGGGCTAGATGGTAGATGGTAGCTGGTTGTGTAGTGGGGCTAGATGGTAGATGGTAGCTGGTTGTGTAGTGGGGCTAGATGGTAGATGGTTGTGTGGTGGGGCTAGATGGTAGATGGTAGCTGGTTATGTAGTGGGGCTAGATGGTAGATGGTAGATGGTAGCTGGTTGTGTGGTGGTGCTAGATGGTAGATGGTTGTGTAGTGGGGCTAGATGGTAGATGGTAGATGGTTATGTAGTGGGGATATATGGTAGCTGGTTGTGTAGTGGGGCTAGATGGTAGATGGTAGATGGTAGATGGTAGATGGTTGTGTGGTGGGGCTAGATGGTAGATTGTTGTGTAGTGGGGCTAGATGGTAGATGGTTGTGTAGTGGGGCTAGATGGTAGATGGTAGATGGTTGTGCAGTGGGGCTAGATGGTAGATGGTTGTGTGGGGTGGCTAGATGGTAGATGGTAGATGGTTGTGTAGTGGGGCTAGATGGTAGATGGTTGTGTAGTGGGGCTAGATGGTAGCTGGTTGTATAGTGGGGCTAGATGGTAGATGGTTGTATAGTGGGGCTAGATGGTAGATGGTTGTGTAGTGGGGCAAGATGGTAGATGGTAGCTGGTTGTGTAGTGGGGCTAGATGGTAGACGGTTGTGTAGTGGGGCTAGATGGTAGATGGTTGTGTGGTGGGGCTAGATGGTAGATGGTAGCTGGTTGTGTAGTGGGGCTAGATGGTAGATGGTTGTGTAGTGGGGCTAGATGGTAGATGGTAGCTGGTTGTGTAGTGGGACTAGATGGTAGATGGTTGTGTAGTGGGGCTAGATGGTAGATGGTAGATGGTAGCTGGTTGTGTAGTGGGGCTAGAAGGTAGCTGGTTGTGTAGTGTGGATAGATGGTAGATTGTTTTGTAGTGGGGCTAGATGGTAGATGGTTGTGTATTGGGGCTAGATGGTAGACGGTAGATGGTTGTGTAGTGGGGATAGATGGTAGATGGTAGATGGTTGTGTAGTGGGGCTAGATGGTAGATGGTTGTGTAGTGGGGCTAGATGGTAGATGGTAGATGGTAGCTGGTTGTGTAGTGGGGCTAGATGGTAGCTGGTTGTGTAGTGTGGATAGATGGTAGAGGGTTGTGTAGTGGGGCTAGATGGTAGATGGTTGTGTAGTGGGGCTAGATGGTAGATGGTTGTGTAGTGGGGCTAGATGGTAGATGGTAGCTGGATGTGTAGTGGGGCTAGATGGTAGATGATTGTGTAGTGGGGATAGATGGTAGCTGGTTGTGTAGTGGGGCTAGATGGTTGATGGTTGTGTAGTGGGGATAGATGGTAGATGGTTGTGCAGTGGGGCTAGATGGTAGATGGTTGCGTAGTGGGGCTAGATGGTAGATGGTAGATGGTTGTGTAGTGGGGCTAGATTGTAAATAGTTGTGCAGTGGGGCTAGATGGTAGATGGTAGATGGTTGTGTAGTGGGGCTAGATGGTAGATGGTAGATGGTTGTGTGGTGGGGCTAGATGGTAGATGGTTGTGTAGTGGGGCTAGATGGTAGATGGTAGCTGGTTATGTAGTGGGGATAGATGGTAGATGGTTGTATAGTGGGGCTAGATGGTAGATGGTTGTGTAGTGGGGCTAGATAGTAGATGGTAGCTGGTTGTGTAGTGGGGCTAGATGGTAGATGGTAGCTGGTTGTGTATTGGGGCTGGATGGTAGATGGTAGATGGTAGCTGGTTGTGTGGTGGTGCTAGATGGTAGATGGTTGTGTAGTGGGGCTAGATAGTAGATGGTTGTGTAGTGGGGCTAGATGGTAGATGGTAGATGGTTATGTAGTGGGGATAGATATTAGCTGGTTGTGTAGTGGGGCTAGGTGGTAGATGGTAGATGGTAGATGGTTGTGTGGTGGGGCTAGATGGTAGATTGTTGTGTAGTGGGGCTAGATGGTAGATGGTTGTGTAGTGGGGCTAGATGGTAGATGGTAGCTGGTTGTGTAGTGGGGCTAGATGGTAGATGGTTGTGTAGTGGGGCTAGATGGTAGATGGTAGATGGTAGCTGGTTGTGTAGTGGGGCTAGATGGTAGCTGGTTGTGTAGTGTGGATAGATGGTAGAGGGTTGTGTAGTGGGGCTAGATGGTAGATGGTTGTGTAGTGGGGCTAGATGGTAGATGGTAGATGGTTGTGTAGTGGGGATAGATGGTAGATGGTAGATGGTTGTGTAGTGGGGCTAGATGGTAGATGGTTGTGTAGTGGGGCTAGATGGTAGATGGTAGATGGTAGCTGGTTGTGAAGTGGGGCTAGATGGTAGATGGTTGTGTAGTGTGGATAGATGGTAGAGGGTTGTGTAGTGGGGCTAGATGGTAGATGGTTGTGTAGTGGGGCTAGATGGTAGATGGTTGTGTAGTGGGGCTAGGTGGTAGATGGTAGATGGTTGTGTAGTGGGGCTAGATGGTAGATGGTAGCTGGTTGTGTAGTGGGGCTAGATGGTAGATGGTAGATGGTTGTGTAGTGGGGCTAGATGGTAGATGGTTGTGCAGTGGGGCTAGATGGTTGATGGTTGTGTAGTGGGGCTAGATGGTAGATGGTTGTGTAGTGGGGCTAGATGGTAGATGGTTGTGTGGTGGGGCTAGATGGTAGATGGTTGTGTAGTGGGTCTAGATGGTAGATGGTTGTGTAGTGGGGGTATATTGTAGATGGTAGATGGTAGATGGTTGTGTGGTGGGGCTAGATGGTAGATGGTTGCGCAGTGGGGCTAGATGGTAAATGGTTATGTAGTGGGGCTAGATGGTAGATGGTTGTGTAGTGGGGCTAGATGGTAGATTGTTGTGTAGTGGGGGTAGATGGTAGATGGTTGTGCAGTGTGGCTAGATTGTAGATGGTAGCTGGTAGATGGTAGATGGTAGATGGTTGTGTGGTGGGGTTAGATGGTAGCTTTGCTGGCCATGATCACTGTATTTGTATAATTTGTAAGATGTTATTTTACTTTGAGTTCAAGGAAATGGTATTGTGTGGGGCTAGATGGTAGATGGTTGTGTAGTGGGGCTAGATGGTAGATGGTAGATGGTTGTGTAGTGGGGCTAGATGGTAGATGGTTGTGTGGTGGGGCTAGATGGTAGATGGTAGATGGTTGTGTGGTGGGGCTAGATGGTAGATGGTTGTGTAGTGGGGCTAGATGGTAGATGGTTGCTGGTTGTGTAGTGGGGATAGATGGTAGCTGGTTGTGTAGTGGGGCTAAATGGTAGATGGTTGTGTGGTGGGGCTAGATGGTAGATGGTAGATGGTAGCTGGTTGTGTGGTGGTGCTAGATGGTAGATGGTTGTGTAGTGGGGCTAGATGGTAGATGGTTGTGTAGTGGGGCTAGATGGTAGATGGTAGATGGTAGCTGGTTGTGTAGTGGGGCTAGATGGTAGCTGGTTGTGTAGTGTGGATAGATGGTAGAGGGTTGTGTAGTGGGGCTAGATGGTAGATGGTAGATGGTAGATGGTTGTGTGGTGGGGCTAGATGGTAGATTGTTGTGTAGTGGGGCTAGATGGTAGATGGTTGTGTAGTGGGGCTAGATGGTAGATGGTAGATGGTTGTGCAGTGGGGCTAGATGGTAGATGGTTGTGTTGTGGGGCTAGATGGTAGATGGTAGATGGTTGTGTAGTGGGGCAAGATGGTAGATGGTAGCTGGTTGTGTAGTGGGGCTAGATGGTAGACGGTTGTGTAGTGGGGCTAGATGGTAGATGGTTGTGTGGTGGGGCTAGATGGTAGATGGTAGCTGGTTGTGTAGTGGGGCTAGATGGTAGATGGTTGTGTAGTGGGGCTAGATGGTAGATGGTAGCTGGTTGTGTAGTGGGGCTAGATGGTAGATGGTTGTGTAGTGGGGCTAGACGGTAGATGGTAGATGGTAGCTGGTTGTGTAGTGGGGCTAGATGGTAGCTGGTTGTGTAGTGTGGATAGATGGTAGAGGGTTGTGTAGTGGGGCTAGATGGTAGATGGTTGTGTAGTGGGGCTAGATGGTAGATGGTAGATGGTTGTGTAGTGGGGCTAGATGGTAGATGGTTGTGTAGTGGGGATAGATGGTAGATGGTTGTGCAGTGGGGCTAGATGGTAGATGGTTGCGTAGTGGGGCTAGATGGTAGATGGTAGATGGTTGTGTAGTGGGGCTAGATGGTAGATAGTTGTGCAGTGGGGCTAGATGGTAGATGGTAGATGGTTGTGTAGTGGGGATAGATGGTAGATTGTAGATGGTTGTGTAGTGGGGCTAGATGGTAGATGGTTGTGTAGTGGGGCTAGATGGTAGATGGTAGATGGTAGCTGGTTGTGTAGTGGGGCTAGATGGTAGCTGGTTGTGTAGTGTGGATAGATGGTAGAGGGTTGTGTAGTGGGGCTAGATGGTAGATGGTTGTGTAGTGGGGCTAGATGGTAGATGGTTGTGTAGTGGGGCTAGATGGTAGATGGTAGCTGGTTGTGTAGTGGGGCTACATGGTAGATGATTGTGTAGTGGGGATAGATGGTAGCTGGTTGTGTAGTGGGGCTAGATGGTTGATGGTTGTGTAGTGGGGATAGATGGTAGATGGTTGTGCAGCGGGGCTAGATGGTAGATGGTTGCGTAGTGGGGCTAGATGGTAGATGGTAGATGGTTGTGTAGTGGGGCTAGATTGTAAATAGTTGTGCATTGGGGCTAGATGGTAGATGGTAGATGGTTGTGTAGTGGGGCTAGATGGTAGATGGTAGATGGTTGTGTGGTGGGGCTAGATGGTAGATGGTTGTGTAGTGGGGATAGATGGTAGATGGTTGTATAGTGGGTCTAGATGGTAGATGGTTGTGTAGTGGGGCTAGATAGTAGATGGTAGCTGGTTGTGTAGTGGGGCTAGATGGTAGATGGTAGCTGGTTGTGTATTGGGGCTGGATGGTAGATGGTAGATGGTAGCTGGTTGTGTGGTGGTGCTAGATGGTAGATGGTTGTGTAGTGGGGCTAGATGGTAGATGGTTGTGTAGTGGGGCTAGATGGTAGATGGTAGATGGTTATGTAGTGGGGATAGATATTAGCTGGTTGTGTAGTGGGGCTAGATGGTAGATGGTAGATGGTAGATGGTTGTGTGGTGGGGCTAGATGGTAGATTGTTGTGTAGTGGGGCTAGATGGTAGATGGTTGTGTAGTGGGGCTAGATGGTAGATGGTAGCTGGTTGTGTAGTGGGGCTAGATGGTAGATGGTTGTGTAGTGGGGCTAGATGGTAGATGGTAGATGGTAGCTGGTTGTGTAGTGGGGCTAGATGGTAGCTGGTTGTGTAGTGTGGATAGATGGTAGAGGGTTGTGTAGTGGGGCTAGATGGTAGATGGTTGTGTAGTGGGGCTAGACGGTAGATGGTAGATGGTTGTGTAGTGGGGATAGATGGTAGATGGTAGATGGTTGTGTAGTGGGGCTAGATGGTAGATGGTTGTGTAGTGGGGCTAGATGGTAGATGGTAGATGGTAGCTGGTTGTGAAGTGGGGCTAGATGGTAAATGGTTGTGTAGTGTGGATAGATGGTAGAGGGTTGTGTATTGGGGCTAGATGGTAGATGGTTGTGTAGTGGGGCTAGATGGTAGATGGTTGTGTAGTGGGGCTAGGTGGTAGATGGTAGATGGTTGTGTAGTGGGGCTAGATGGTAGATGGTAGCTGGTTGTGTAGTGGGGCTAGATGGTAGATGGTAGATGGTTGTGTAGTGGGGCTAGATGGTAGATGGTTGTGCAGTGGGGCTAGATGGTTGATGGTTGTGTAGTGGGGCTAGATGGTAGATGGTTGTGTAGTGGGGCTAGATGGTAGATGGTTGTGTGGTGGGGCTAGATGGTAGATGGTTGTGTAGTGGGGCTAGATGGTAGATGGTTGTGTAGTGGGGGTATATGGTAGATGGTAGATGGTAGATGGTTGTGTAGTGGGGCTAGATGGTAGATGGTTGCGCAGTGGGGCTAGATGGTAAATGGTTATGTAGTGGGGCTAGATGGTAGATGGTTGTGTAGTGGGGCTAGATGGTAGATTGTTGTGTAGTGGGGGTAGATGGTAGATGGTTGTGCAGTGGGGCTAGATGGTAGATGGTTGTGTAGTGGGGCTAGATGGTAGATGGTAGATGGTTGTGTAGTGGGGCTAGATGGTAGATGGTTGTGTGGTGGGGCTAGATGGTAGATGGTAGATGGTTGTGTGGTGGGGCTAGATGGTAGATGGTTGTGTAGTGGGGCTAGATGGTAGATGGTTGCTGGTTGTGTAGTGGGGATAGATGGTAGATGGTTGTATAGTGGGGCTAGATGGTAGATGGTTGTGTAGTGGGGCTAGATGGTAGATGGTAGCTGGTTGTGTAGTGGGGCTAGATGGTAGATGGTAGCTGGTTGTGTAGTGGGGCTAAATGGTAGATGGTTGTGTGGTGGGGCTAGATGGTAGATGGTAGATGGTAGCTGGTTGTGTGGTGGTGCTAGATGGTAGATGGTTGTGTAGTGGGGCTAGATGGTAGATGGTTGTGTAGTGGGGCTAGATGGTAGATGGTAGATGGTTATGTAGTGGGCATAGATGGTAGCTGGTTGTGTAGTGGGGCTAGATGGTAGATGGTAGATGGTAGATGGTTGTGTGGTGGGGCTAGATGGTAGATTGTTGTGTAGTGGGGCTAGATGGTAGATGGTTGTGTAGTGGGGCTAGATGGTAGATGGTAGATGGTTGTGCAGTGGGGCTAGATGGTAGATGGTTGTGTTGTGGGGCTAGATGGTAGATGGTAGATGGTTGTGTAGTGGGGCAAGATGGTAGATGGTAGCTGGTTGTGTAGTGGGGCTAGATGGTAGACGGTTGTGTAGTGGGGCTAGATGGTAGATGGTTGTGTGGTGGGGCTAGATGGTAGATGGTAGCTGGTTGTGTAGTGGGGCTAGATGGTAGATGGTTGTGTAGTGGGGCTAGATGGTAGATGGTAGCTGGTTGTGTAGTGGGGCTAGATGGTAGATGGTTGTGTAGTGGGGCTAGACGGTAGATGGTAGATGGTAGCTGGTTGTGTAGTGGGGCTAGATGGTAGCTGGTTGTGTAGTGTGGATAGATGGTAGAGGGTTGTGTAGTGGGGCTAGATGGTAGATGGTTGTGTAGTGGGGCTAGATGGTAGATGGTAGATGGTTGTGTAGTGGGGCTAGATGGTAGATGGTTGTGTAGTGGGGATAGATGGTAGATGGTTGTGCAGTGGGGCTAGATGGTAGATGGTTGCGTAGTGGGGCTAGATGGTAGATGGTAGATGGTTGTGTAGTGGGGCTAGATGGTAGATAGTTGTGCAGTGGGGCTAGATGGTAGATGGTAGATGGTTGTGTAGTGGGGATAGATGGTAGATGGTAGATGGTTGTGTAGTGGGGCTAGATGGTAGATGGTTGTGTAGTGGGGCTAGATGGTAGATGGTAGATGGTAGCTGGTTGTGTAGTGGGGCTAGATGGTAGCTGGTTGTGTAGTGTGGAAAGATGGTAGAGGGTTGTGTAGTGGGGCTAGATGGTAGATGGTTGTGTAGTGGGGCTAGATGGTAGATGGTTGTGTAGTGGGGCTAGATGGTAGATGGTAGCTGGTTGTGTAGTGGGGCTAGATGGTAGATGGTTGTGTAGTGGGGATAGATGGTAGCTGGTTGTGTAGTGGGGATAGATGGTTGATGGTTGTGTAGTGGGGATAGATGGTAGATGGTTGTGCAGTGGGGCTAGATGGTAGATGGTTGCGTAGTGGGGCTAGATGGTAGATGGTAGATGGTTGTGTAGTGGGGCTAGATTGTAGATAGTTGTGCAGTGGGGCTAGATGGTAGATGGTAGCTGGTTGTGTTGTGGGGCTAGATGGTAGATGGTAGATGGTTGTGTAGTGGGGCTAGATGGTAGATGGTTGTGTAGTGGGGCTAGATGGTAGATGGTAGCTGGTTGTGTAGTGGGGCTAGATGGTAGCTGGTTATGTAGTGAGGCTAGATGGTAGATGGTTGTGTAGTGGGGCTAGATGGTAGATGGTAGATGGTTGTGTAGTGGGCTAGATGGTAGCTGGTAGATGGTAGCTGGTTGTGTAGTTGGGCTAGATGGTAGCTGGTTGTGTAGTGGGCTAGATGGTAGATGGTTGTGTAGTGGGGCTAGATGGTAGATGGTAGATGGTTGTGTAGTGGGGATAGATGGTAGATGGTAGATGGTTGTGTAGTGGGGCTAGATGGTAGATGGTAGATGGTAGCTGGTTGTGTAGTGGGGCTAGATGGTAGCTGGTTGTGTAGTGTGGATAGATGGTAGAGGGTTGTGTAGTGGGGCTAGATGGTAGATGGTTGTGTAGTGGGGCTAGATGGTAGATGGTTGTGTAGTGGGGCTAGATGGTAGATGGTAGCTGGTTGTGTAGTGGGGCTAGATGGTAGATGGTTGTGTAGTGGGGATAGATGGTAGCTGGTTGTGTAGTGGGGCTAGATGGTTGATGGTTGTGTAGTGGGGATAGATGGTAGATGGTTGTGCAGTGGGGCTAGATGGTAGATGGTTGCGTAGTGGGGCTAGATTGTAGATGGTAGATGGTTGTGTAGTGGGGCTACATTGTAGATAGTTGTGCAGTGGGGCTAGATGGTAGATGGTAGCTGGTTGTGTAGTGGGGCTAGATGGTAGCTGGTTATGTAGTGAGGCTAGATGGTAGATGGTTGTGTAGTGGGGCTAGATGGTAGATGGTAGATGGTTGTGTAGTGGGCTAGATGGTAGCTGGTAGATGGTAGCTGGTTGTGTAGTTGGGCTAGATGGTAGCTGGTTGTGTAGTGGGCTAGATGGTAGCTGGTAGATGGTAGCTGGTTGTGTAGTTGGGCTAGATGGTAGCTTATTGTGTAGTGGGGCTAGGTGGTAGATGGTAGATGGTTGTGTAGTGGGGCTAGATGGTAGATGGTAGCTGGTTGTGTAGTGGGGCTAGATTGTAGATAGTTGTGCAGTGGGGCTAGATGGTAGATGGTAGATGGTTGTGTTGTGGGGCTAGATGGTAGATGGTAGATGGTTGTGTAGTGGGGCTAGATGGTAGATGGTTGTGTAGTGGGGCTAGATGGTAGATGGTAGCTGGTTGTGTAGTGGGGCTAGATGGTTGCTGGTTATGTAGTGAGGCTAGATGGTAGATGGTTGTGTAGTGGGGCTAGATGGTAGATGGTAGATGGTTGTGTAGTGGGCTAGATGGTAGCTGGTAGATGGTAGCTGGTTGTGTAGTTGGGCTAGATGGTAGCTGGTTGTGTAGTGGGCTAGATGGTAGATGGTTGTGTAGTGGGGCTAGATGGTAGATGGTAGATGGTTGTGTAGTGGGGATAGATGGTAGATGGTAGATGGTTGTGTAGTGGGGCTAGATGGTAGATGGTAGATGGTAGCTGGTTGTGTAGTGGGGCTAGATGGTAGCTGGTTGTGTAGTGTGGATAGATGGTAGAGGGTTGTGTAGTGGGGCTAGATGGTAGATGGTTGTGTAGTGGGGCTAGATGGTAGATGGTTGTGTAGTGGGGCTAGATGGTAGATGGTAGCTGGTTGTGTAGTGGGGCTAGATGGTAGATGGTTGTGTAGTGGGGATAGATGGTAGCTGGTTGTGTAGTGGGGCTAGATGGTTGATGGTTGTGTAGTGGGGCTAGATGGTAGATGGTTGTGCAGTGGGGCTAGATGGTAGATGGTTGCGTAGTGGGGCTAGATTGTAGATGGTAGATGGTTGTGTAGTGGGGCTACATTGTAGATAGTTGTGCAGTGGGGCTAGATGGTAGATGGTAGCTGGTTGTGTAGTGGGGCTAGATGGTAGCAGTTATGTAGTGAGGCTAGATGGTAGATGGTTGTGTAGTGGGGCTAGATGGTAGATGGTAGATGGTTGTGTAGTGGGCTAGATGGTAGCTGGTAGATGGTAGCTGGTTGTGTAGTTGGGCTAGATGGGAGCTGGTTGTGTAGTGGGCTAGATGGTAGCTGGTAGATGGTAGCTGGTTGTGTAGTTGGGCTAGATGGTAGCTTATTGTGTAGTGGGGCTAGGTGGTAGATGGTAGATGGTTGTGTAGTGGGGCTAGATGGTAGATGGTAGCTGGTTGTGTAGTGGGGCTGGATGGTAGATGGTAGATGGTTGTGTAGTGGGGCTAGATGGTAGATGTTTGTGCAGGGCGGCTAGATGGTTGATGGTTGTGTAGTGGGGCTAGATGGTAGATGGTTGTGTAGTGGGGCTAGATGGTAGATGGTAGATGGTAGATGGTTGTGTGGTGGGGCTAGATGGTAGATGGTTGTGTAGTGGGGCTAGATGGTACATGGTTGTGTAGTGGGGGTATATGGTAGATGGTAGATGGTAGATGGTTGTGTAGTGGGGCTAGATGGTAGATGGTTGCGCAGTGGGGCTAGATGGTAGATGGTTATGTAGTGGGGCTAGATGGTAGATGGTTGTGTGGTGGGGTTAGATGGTAGCTTTACTGGCCATGATCACTGTATTTATATAATTTGTAAGATGTTATTTTGCTTTGAGTACAAGGAAATAGTATTGTGTGGGGCTAGATGGTAGATGGTTGTGTAGTGGGGCTAGATGGTAGATGGTTGTGTAGTGGGGCTAGATGGTAGATGGTTGTGCAGTGGGGCAAGATGGTAGATGGTTGTGTGGTGGGGCTAGATGGTAGATGGTTGTGTAGTGGGGCTAGATGGTAGATGGTAGCTGGTTGTGTAGTGGGGATAGATGGTAGATGGTTGTATAGTGGGGCTAGATGGTAGATGGTTGTGTAGTGGGGCTAGAAGGTAGATGGTAGCTGGTTGTGTAGTGGGGCTAGATGGTAGATGGTAGCTGGTTGTGTAGTGGGGCTAGATGGTAGATGGTTGTGTGGTGGGGCTAGATGGTAGATGGTAGATGGTAGCTGGTTGTGTGGTGGTGCTAGACGGTAGATGGTTGTGTAGTGGGGCTAGATGGTAGATGGTTGTGTAGTGGGGCTAAATGGTAGATGGTAGATGGTTATGTAGTGGGGATAGATGGTAGCTGGTTGTGTAGTGGGGCTAGATGGTAGATGGTAGATGGTAGATGGTAGATGGTTGTGTGGTGGGGCTAGATGGTAGATTGTTGTGTAGTGGGGCTAGATGGTAGATGGTTGTGTAGTGGGGCTAGATGGTAGATGGTAGATGGTTGTGCAGTGGGGCTAGATGGTAGATGGTTGTGTGGTGGGGCTAGATGGTAGATGGTAAATGGTTGTGTAGTGGGGCTAGATGGTAGATGGTTGTGTAGTGGGGCTAGATGGTAGCTGGTTGTATAGTGGGGCTAGATGGTAG
The DNA here is from genome assembly GCF_965601325.2 of Salmo salar. Classification (NCBI taxonomy): domain Eukaryota; kingdom Metazoa; phylum Chordata; class Actinopteri; order Salmoniformes; family Salmonidae; genus Salmo; species Salmo salar. Next base: position 53,105,145 of record NC_138301.1, read on the forward strand.
ATGGTTGTATAGTGGGGCTAGATGGTAGATGGTTGTGTAGTGGGGCAAGATGGTAAATGGTAGCTGGTTGTGTAGTGGGGCTAGATGGTAGATGGTTGTGTAGTGGGGCTAGATGGTAGATGGTTGTGTGGTGGGGCTAGATGGTAGATGGTAGCTGGTTGTGTAGTGGGGCTAGATGGTAGATGGTTGTGTAGTGGGGCTTGATGGTAGATGGTAGCTGGTTGTGTAGTGGGGCTAGATGGTAGATGGTTGTGTATTGGGGCTAGACGGTAGATGGTAGATGGTAGCTGGTTGTGTAGTGGGGCTAGATGGTAGCTGGTTGTGTGGTGGGGTTAGATGTTAGCTTTACTGGCCATGATCACTGTATTTATATAATTTGTAAGATGTTATTTTGCTTTGAGTACAAGGAAATAGTATTGTGTGGGGCTAGATGGTAGATGGTTGTGTAGTGGGGCTAGATGGTAGATGGTTGTGTAGTGGGGCTAGATGGTAGATGGTAGATGGTTGTGCAGTGGGGCTAGATGGTAGATGGTTGTGTGGTGGGGCTAGATGGTAGATGGTTGTGTAGTGGGGCTAGATGGTAGATGGTAGCTGGTTGTGTAGTGGGGATAGATGGTAGATGGTTGTATAGTGGGGCAAGATGGTAGATGGTTGTGTAGTGGGGCTAGCTGGTAGATGGTAGCTGGTTGTGTAGTGTGGCTAGATGGTAGATGGTAGCTGGTTGTGTAGTGGGGCTAGATGGTAGATGGTTGTGTGGTGGGGCTAGATGGTAGATGGTAGATGGTAGCTGGTTGTGTGGTGGTGCTAGATGGTAGATGGTTGTGTAGTGGGGCTAGATGGTAGATGGTTGTGTAGTGGGGCTAGATGGTAGATGGTAGATGGTTATGTAGTGGGGATAGATGGTAGCTGGTTGTGTAGTGGGGCTAGATGGTAGATGGTAGATGGTAGATGGTTGTGTGGTGGGGCTAGATGGTAGATTGTTGTGTAGTGGGGCTAGATGGTAGATGGTTGTGTAGTGGGGATAGATGGTAGATGGTAGATGGTTGTGCAGTGGGGCTAGATGGTAGATGGTTGTGTGGTGGGGCTAGATGGTAGATGGTTGTGTAGTGGGGCTAGATGGTAGCTGGTTGTATAGTGGGGCTAGATGGTAGATGGTTGTATAGTGGGGCTAGATGGTAGATGGTTGTGTAGTGGGGCAATATGGTAGATGGTAGCTGGTTGTGTAGTGGGGCTAGATGGTAGACGGTTGTGTAGTGGGGCTAGATGGTAGATGGTTGTGTGGTGGGGCTAGATGGTAGATGTTAGCTGGTTGTGTAGTGGGGCTAGATGGTAGATGGTTGTGTAGTAGGGCTAGATGGTAGATGGTAGCTGGTTGTGTAGTGGGGCTAGATGGTAGATGGTTGTGTAGTGGGGCTAGACGGTAGATGGTAGATGGTAGCTGGTTGTGTAGTGGGGCTAGATGGTAGCTGGTTGTGTAGTGTGGATAGATGGTAGAGGGTTGTGTAGTGGGGCTAGATGGTAGATGGTTGTGTAGTGGGGCTAGATGGTAGATGGTAGATGGTTGTGTAGTGGGGCTAGATGGTAGATGGTTGTGTAGTGGGGATAGATGGTAGATGGTTGTGCAGTGGGGCTAGATGGTAGATGGTTGCGTAGTGGGGCTAGATGGTAGATGGTAGATGGTTGTGTAGTGGGGCTAGATGGTAGATGATAGATGGTTGTGTAGTGGGGATAGATGGTAGATGGTAGATGGTTGTGTAGTGGGGCTAGATGGTAGATGGTTGTGTAGTGGGGCTAGATGGTAGATGGTAGATGGTAGCTGGTTGTGTAGTGGGGCTAGATGGTAGCTGGTTGTGTAGTGTGGATAGATGGTAGAGGGTTGTGTAGTGGGGCAAGATGGTAGATGGTTGTGTAGTGGGGCTAGATGGTAGATGGTTGTGTAGTGGGGCTAGATGGTAGATGGTAGCTGGTTGTGTAGTGGGGCTAGAGGGTAGATGGTTGTGTAGTGGGGATAGATGGTAGCTGGTTGTGTAGTGGGGCTAGATGGTTGATGGTTGTGTAGTGGGGATAGATGGTAGATGGTTGTGCAGTGGGGCTAGATGGTAGATGGTTGCGTAGTGGGGCTAGATGGTAGATGGTAGATGTTTGTGTAGTGGGGCTAGATTGTAGATAGTTGTGCAGTGGGGCTAGATGGTAGATGGTAGATGGTTGTGTTGTGGGGCTAGATGGTAGATGGTAGATGGTTGTGTAGTGGGGCTAGATGGTAGATTGTTGTGTAGTGGGGCTAGATGGTAGATGGTTGTGTAGTGTGGATAGATGGTAGATGGTAGATGGTAGATGGTTGTGTGGTGGGGCTAGATGGTAGATTGTTGGGTAGTGGGGCTAGATGGTAGATGGTTGTGTAGTGGGGATAGATGGTAGATGGTAGATGGTTGTGCAGTGGGGCTAGATGGTAGATGGTTGTGAGGTGGGGCTAGATGGTAGATGGTTGTGTAGTGGGGCTAGATGGTAGCTGGTTGTATAGTGGGGCTAGATGGTAGATGGTTGTATAGTGGGGCTAGATGGTAGATGGTTGTGTAGTGGGGCAATATGGTAGATGGTAGCTGGTTGTGTAGTGGGGCTAGATGGTAGACGGTTGTGTAGTGGGGCTAGATGGTAGATGGTTGTGTGGTGGGGCTAGATGGTAGATGTTAGCTGGTTGTGTAGTGGGGCTAGATGGTAGATGGTTGTGTAGTAGGGCTAGATGGTAGATGGTAGCTGGTTGTGTAGTGGGGCTAGATGGTAGATGGTTGTGTAGTGGGGCTAGACGGTAGATGGTAGATGGTAGCTGGTTGTGTAGTGGGGCTAGATGGTAGCTGGTTGTGTAGTGTGGATAGATGGTAGAGGGTTGTGTAGTGGGGCTAGATGGTAGATGGTTGTGTAGTGGGGCTAGATGGTAGATGGTAGATGGTTGTGTAGTGGGGCTAGATGGTAGATGGTTGTGTAGTGGGGATAGATGGTAGATGGTTGTGCAGTGGGGCTAGATGGTAGATGGTTGCGTAGTGGGGCTAGATGGTAGATGGTAGATGGTTGTGTAGTGGGGCTAGATGGTAGATAGTTGTGCAGTGGGGCTAGATGGTAGATGATAGATGGTTGTGTAGTGGGGATAGATGGTAGATGGTAGATGGTTGTGTAGTGGGGCTAGATGGTAGATGGTTGTGTAGTGGGGCTAGATGGTAGATGGTAGATGGTAGCTGGTTGTGTAGTGGGGCTAGATGGTAGCTGGTTGTGTAGTGTGGATAGATGGTAGAGGGTTGTGTAGTGGGGCAAGATGGTAGATGGTTGTGTAGTGGGGCTAGATGGTAGATGGTTGTGTAGTGGGGCTAGATGGTAGATGGTAGCTGGTTGTGTAGTGGGGCTAGAGGGTAGATGGTTGTGTAGTGGGGATAGATGGTAGCTGGTTGTGTAGTGGGGCTAGATGGTTGATGGTTGTGTAGTGGGGATAGATGGTAGATGGTTGTGCAGTGGGGCTAGATGGTAGATGGTTGCGTAGTGGGGCTAGATGGTAGATGGTAGATGTTTGTGTAGTGGGGCTAGATTGTAGATAGTTGTGCAGTGGGGCTAGATGGTAGATGGTAGATGGTTGTGTTGTGGGGCTAGATGGTAGATGGTAGATGGTTGTGTAGTGGGGCTAGATGGTAGATGGTTGTGTAGTGGGGCTAGATGGTAGATGGTAGCTGGTTGTGTAGTGGGGCTAGATGGTAGCTGGTTATGTAGTGAGGCTAGATGGTAGATGGTTGTGTAGTGGGGCTAGATGGTAGATGGTAGATGGTTGTGTAGTGGGCTAGATGGTAGCTGGTAGATGGTAGCTGGTTGTGTAGTTGGGCTAGATGGTAGCTGGTTGTGTAGTGGGCTAGATGGTAGCTGGTAGATGGTAGCTGGTTGTGTAGTTGGGCCAGATGGTAGCTTATTGTGTAGTGGGGCTAGGTGGTAGATGGTAGATGGTTGTGTAGTGGGGCTAGATGGTAGATGGTAGCTGGTTGTGTAGTGGGGCTGGATGGTAGATGGTAGATGGTTGTGTAGTGGGGCTAGATGGTAGATGGTTGTGCAGTGGGGCTAGATGGTTGATGGTTGTGTAGTGGGGCTAGATGGTAGATGGTTGTGTAGTGGGGCTAGATGGTAGATGGTAGATTGTAGATGGTTGTGTGGTGGGGCTAGATGGTAGATGGTTGTGTAGTGGGGCTAGATGGTACATGGTTGTGTAGTGGGGGTATATGGTAGATGGTAGATGGTAGATGGTTGTGTAGTGGGGCTAGATGGTAGACGGTTGTGTAGTGGGGCTAGATGGTAGATGGTTGTGTGGTGGGGCTAGATGGTAGATGGTAGCTGGTTGTGTAGTGGGGCTAGATGGTAGATGGTTGTGTAGTGGGGCTAGATGGTAGATGGTAGATGGTTGTGTAGTGGGGCTAGATGGTAGATGGTTGTGTAGTGGGGCTAGACGGTAGATGGTAGATGGTAGCTGGTTGTGTAGTGGGGCTAGATGGTAGATGGTTGTGTAGTGGGGATAGATGGTAGATGGTTGTGCAGTGGGGCTAGATGGTAGATGGTTGCGTAGTGGGGCTAGATGGTAGATGGTAGCTGGTTGTGTAGTGGGGCTAGATGGTAGATGGTTGTGTAGTGGGGATAGATGGTAGCTGGTTGTGTAGTGGGGCTAGATGATTGATGGTTGTGTAGTGGGGATAGATGGTAGATGGTTGTGCAGTTCGGCTAGATGGTAGATGGTTGCGTAGTGGGGCTAGATGGTAGATGGTAGATGGTTGTGTAGTGGGGCTAGATTGTAGATAGTTGTGCAGTGGGGCTAGATGGTAGGTGGTAGATGGTTGTGTAGTGGGGCTAGATGGTAGATGGTTGCGTAGTGGGGCTAGATGGTAGATGGTAGATGGTTGTGTAGTGGGGCTAGATTGTAGATAGTTGTGCAGTGGGGCTAGATGGTAGATGGTAGATGGTTGTGTAGTGGGGCTAGATGGTAGATGGTTGCGTAGTGGGGCTAGATGGTAGATGGTAGATGGTTGTGTAGTGGGGCTAGATTGTAGATAGTTGTGCAGTGGGGCTAGATGGTAGATGGTAGATGGTTGTGTAGTGGGGCTAGATGGTAGATAGTAGATGGTTGTGTAGTGGGGCTAGATGGTAGGTGGTTGTGTAGTGGGGCTAGATGGTAGATGGTAGCTGGTTGTGTAGTTGGGCTAGATGGTTGCTGGTTATGTAGTGGGGCTAGATGGTAGATGGTTGTGTAGTGGGGCTAGATGGTAGATGGTTGTGTAGTGGGGCTAGATGGTAGATGGTAGATGGTTGTGTAGTGGGCTAGATGGTAGCTGGTAGATGGTAGCTGGTTGTGTAGTTGGGCTAGATGGTAGCTGGTTGTGTAGTGGGCTAGATGGTAGCTGGTAGATGGTAGCTGGTTGTGTAGTTGGGCTAGATGGTAGCTTATTGTGTAGTGGGGCTAGTTGGTAGATGGTAGATGGTTGTGTAGTGGGGCTAGATGGTAGATGGTAGCTGGTTGTGTAGTGGGGCTGGATGGTAGATGGTAGATGGTTGTGTAGTGGGGCTAGATGGTAGATGGTTGTGCAGTGGGGCTAGATGGTTGATGGTTGTGTAGTGGGGCTAGATGGTAGATGGTTGTGTAGTGGGGGTATATGGTAGATGGTAGATGGTAGATGGTTGTGTAGTGGGGCTAGATGGTAGATGGTTGCGCAGTGGGGCTAGATGGTAGATGGTTATGTAGTGGGGCTAGATGGTAGATGGTTGTGTGGTGGGGTTAGATGGTAGCTTTACTGGCCATGATCACTGTATTTATATAATTTGTAAGATTTTGCTTTGAGTACAAGGAAATGGTATTGTGTGGGGCTAGATGGTAGATGGTTGTGTAGTGGGGCTAGATGGTAGATGGTAGATGGTTGTGTAGTGGGGCTAGATGGTAGATGGTTGCGCAGTGGGGCTAGATGGTAGATGGTTGTGTAGTGGGGCTAGATGGTAGATGGTTGTGTAGTGGTGCTAGATGGTAGATGGTTGTGTAGTGGGGCTAGATGGTAGATGGTAGCTGGTAGATGGTAGATGGTTGTGTGGTGGGGTTAGATGGTAGCTTTACTGGCCGTGATCACTGTATTTATATAATTTGTAAGATTTTGCTTTGAGTACAAGGAAATGGTATTGTGTTTAATAGAGTCTTGTAAGCCAATGGGGACTGGGCACCTGTTGGTGTATGACACTTAATATCATAGCAATCAATCATATACAGCAGATGTACATCCAAGAGGATGAGTACTAATGATACCCACTGTATATACAGTAGATGTACATCCAAGAGGCTGAATACTAATGATACCCACTGTATATACAGTAGATGTACATCCAAGACGATGAATACTAATGATACCCACTGTATATACAGCAGATGTACATCCAAGAGGATCAATACTAATGATACCCACTGTATATACAGTAGATGTACATCCAAGAGGCTGAATACTAATGATACCCACTGTATATACAGCAGATGTACATCCAAGAGGCTGAATACTAATGATACCCACTCTATATACAGTAGATGTACATCCAAGAGGCTGAATACTAATGATACCCTCTGTATATACAGTAGATGTACATCCAAGAGGCTGAATACTAATGATACCCACTGTATATACAGTAGATGTACATCCAAGAGGCTGAATACTAATGATACCCACTGTATATACAGCAGATGTACATCCAAGAGGCTGAATTCTAACGATACCCACTGTATATACAGTAGATTGACATCCAAGAGGCTGAAAATACTAATGATACCCACTGTATATACACACATTTACATCATGCTTATCATGTTGCTCACGTCTTAATGTAGATCTGAGACAGAAACAGTTGGAACACATACAGGCCTAGGCTTATCTCTCCTCTATGATTCCACATATCATACGTAGACTTTGATTTAACTCATTCACCACTGCTGCAACAAGAAAAACATTCAGACTAAAATGGAGTCTGGTATCCTTTAGTGATGGGGTGTTGGGAAGATGATGTCACCACCTTAATAATAGGCTACAATGGTATGTAATATATCCTCTCAGAAAGAATATTCCCAGCATAGCATTAGCAAACGTCAGCTAGCACAGCAACACAGGTAGTTAAATACACTGAGTGGACAAAACATTAAGAACACACTCTTTCCATGACATAGACTGACCAGGTGAATCCAGGTGAAGCTATGATCCCTTACTTATGTCAAACTGTTAACTCTACTTCAATCAATGTAGATGAAGGGGAGGAGACAGGTTAAAGAAGGATTTTTAATCCTTGACACAATTGAGACATGGATTGTGTATGTGTCCCATTCAGAGGGTGAATGTGCAAGACAAAAGATTTGAAGTGCCTTTGAAAAAAGGTATGGTAGCAGGAGCCAGGAGCTAAGGTTTGACTGTGTCAAGAACTGCAACGCTGCTGGGTTTTTCAAACTCAACAGTTTTTCATGTGGATCAAGAATGGTCCAGCAGCCAAAGGGCATTCAGCCAACATGACACAACTTTGGGAAGCATTGAAGTCAACATGGGCCAGCATCCCTGTGTAACGCCTTTGACACCTTGTAGAGTCCCTGTCCTGACGAATTGAGGCTGTTCCTGGGGCAACTCAATATTAGGAAGGTGTAAATGGCAGAATTAAGGATATTTTTTCTGGCATACCGTTTCGGTATTAAAAGACAGTGTTATCCCAATAATACAGGGACAACCTTATGTGCATATTAAACGTACCTACAACTGTCAATGACGAAAACCAACTGCAAACTGAGGGGGAAAGGAAAACAGTAGTATTCGTTGCTATGGTAATCCATGGAGCTCATGGCTATTTGAGCAAAAGGCATGACCTTTGTGAGGTCAAAGCAAAAAATGGAACCAGGTCCTGGGGGTATGGAGGAACCAGGTCCTAGAGGTATGGAGGAACCAGGTCCTGGGGGTATGGAGGAACCAGGTCCTGGGGGTATGGAGGAACCAGGTCCTGGGTGTATGGAGGAACCAGGTCCTGGGGGTATGGAGGAACCAGGTCCTGGGGGTATGGAGGAACCAGGTCCTAGAGGTATGGAGGAACCAGGTCCTGGGGGTATGGAGGAACCAGGTCCTGGGGGTATGGAGGAACCAGGTCCTGGGGGTATGGAGGAACCAGGTCCTAGAGGTATGGAGGAACCAGGTCCTGGGGGTATGGAGGAACCAGGTCCTAGAGGTATGGAGGAGCCAGGTCCTAGAGGTATGGAGGAACCAGATCCAGGGGGTATGAAGGAGCCAGGTCCTAGAGGTATGGAGGGGCCAGGTCCTGGGGGTATGGAGGAACCAGGTCCTGGGGATATAGAGGGGCCAGGTCCTGGGGGTATGGAAGGGCCAGGTCCTGGGGTATGAAGGAACCAGGTCCTGGGGATATAGAGGAACCAGGTCCTAGGGAGATGGAGGGGCCAGGTCCTGGGGGTATGGAGGGGCCAGGTCCTGGGGATATGGAGGAGCCAGGTCCTAGTGGTATGGAGGAGCCAGGTCCTGGGGGTATGGAGGAACCAGGTCCTGGGGGTATGGAGGAATTTGGCTTGGTTCGAATAGGATGCAATTTAGGAAGTACAGATTGCACACACACAGTAACACTGCAAATGACATACTGCAAAATACCTATGTTTGTTCTCAGTGCCAGTCAGTAATCGGATTCTTTGGTTTCATCTTGATGTGTTTAAGTTCCGTGTATATTGACGGGAACAATAGCCATATTCTGAGTGCCTTGCGTACCTGGGGTTACATACTATTTCAAATCATTCCAAAACCTTTAGCTGTGCTGGGTTGGCTGTTGACATGGAACCAATAGAACAGTCCTAAAAGTGCAAACCCCGGCCACCTGCCACTCCACAGACAGGCTGAAACGCATACAAGAGGCTGTTTGAAGGTCTGGTGCCTTGTCATGTGTTAGTAGAAGTGAAGGTTAATGTCTAAGAGCCTCTTGGGAGTGAAGAAGAACTTAACCCCTTACAACCCACCAGGGGTGCTGCACAGCATCTAAGGAGTGAAGAAGAGACCACTTAACCCCTTACAACCCTCCAGGGGTGCTGCACAGCAGATGACCCACTGCTTCCAGACCCTCCGGTGTCTGTGCGTGCGTGCGTGCGTGTGCGTGCGTGTGCGTGCGTGTGTGTGGTGTGTGTGTGTGCGTGCGTGCGTGCGTGCGTGCGTGTGTGTCACAGGGGGTTGGGTTGTGAGCATAAAGACATGGACAATAAAGTTAATCGTCTGTTGACTCCTCCATTGGTCAGTATATCCCTATTGTCGGACAGGAATCTCAAAGTGTAAGATGATGTGACCAGGGTGTGTTATGCACACAGCTAATGTGCTTTCCTTCTCAGTGACTAAAAATAACAGTAGCCATACCTTTATACCCAAACAGACCTGAGGGGGAGGAGCCGTTCACAGTGTTGCATCACACCTTTGACTTGTTTTGCATCATGCCGTTAAACATTACAGAGTCTAAAAGGAATGTCTGCAGTGTTACTGAGTGATAGGCAGGTTCGAAGTTCAACGTAATGCTGCTATCTGAGGTAATTCACATGGGGAGAGGTTGTAAAAACACATACGTACAGTACCAGTCAAACGTTTGGACACACCGACTCATTCTAGGGTTTTTCTTTATTTTTTTTAACTATTTTCTACATTGTAGAATAATAGTGAAGACATCAAACTATGAAATAGCACATATGGAATCATGTAGCAACCAAAAAAGTGTTAAACAAATCTGTAACGTCCGTCGTTAGAGTGAGACCAAGGCACAGCGTGGGTTGGATTCATCATATTTTAATATAAATGGTGAACCAGCAAAACAATAAACAAGAAGCAACACAACGAACGAACAGTTTTGCAGGCTACAAACAGCAATACAAAATCAACTTCCCATACCAGAAAGGTGGAAAAAGGGCTACCAAAGTATGGCTCCCAATCAGCGACAACGATGTACAGCTGTCCCTGATTGAGAGCCATACCAGGCCAAAACACAGAAATACAAAACATAGATAGGGAACATAGAATGAACATAGAAATAGAAAATAAGGAACACACATCAAAACCCCGAAACACACAAAACAAACACCCCCTGCCACGCCCTGACCAAACTACTATAACAAATAACCCCTTTTACTGGTCAGGACGTGACAAAATCAAGATATATTTTATATTTGAGATTCTTCAAAGTAGCCACCCTTTGCCTTGACGACAACTTTGCACATTCTTGGCATTCTCTCAACCAGCTTAATGAGGTAGTCACCTGGAATGAATTTCAATTCACAGGTGTGCCTGGTTAAAAGTTAATTTGTGGAATTTCTTTCCTTCTTAATGCGTTTGAGTCAATCAGTTGTCTTGTGAAAAGGTAGGGGTGGTATACAGAAGATAGCCCTATTTGGTAAAAGACCACGTCCATATTATGGCAAAAACATCTCAAATAAGCAAAGAGAAACGTCACATGAAAGGAAGACCCAGAGTTACCTCTGCTGCAGAGGATAAGTTCATTGGAGTTAACTGCACCTCAGATTGCAGCCCAAATGCTTCACAGAGTTCAAGTAACAGACACATCTCAACATCAACTGTTCAGAGGAGACTGCACGAATCAGGCCTTCATGGTTGAATTGCTGCAAAGAAACCACTACTAAAGGACAGCAATAAGAAGAAGATACCTGCTTGGGCCAAGAAGATGAGCAATGGACGTTAGACAGGTGGAAATCTGTCCTTTGGTCTGATGAGTCCAAATTTGAGATTTTCGGTTCCAACCTACTCTGTCTTTGTGAGAGACGCAGAGTAGGTGAAAGCGGTCAGACAAAGCAGATGCTAAGCTACAGGACTGTTTTGCTAGCACAGACTGGAATATGATCCGGGATTCTTCCGATGGCATTGAGGAGTACACCACATCAGTCACTGGCTTCATCAATAAGTGCATCGATGACGTCGTCCCCACAGTACATACCCCAACCAGAAGCCATGGATTACAAGTAACATCCACACTGAGCTAAAGGGTAGAGCTGCCGCTTTCAAGGAGCTTATAAGAAATCCCGCTATGCCCTCCAACGAACTATCAAACAGGCAAAGCATCAATACAGGACTAAGACTGAATCGTTCTACACCGGCTTCGACGCTCGTCAGATGTAGCAGGGCTTGCAAACTATTACAGACTACAAAGGGATGCACAGTCACGAGCTGCCCAGTGACACGAACCTATCAGACGAGCTAAATTACTTCTATGCTCGCTTCGAGGCAAGAAACACTGAAACATGCATGAGAGCACCAGCTGTTCCGGACGACTGTGTGATCGCGCTCTCCGTAGCCGATGTGAGTAAGACCAGGTCAACATTCACAAGGCCGCAGGGCCAGACGGATTACCAGGACGTGTACTCCGAGCATGCACTGACCAACTGGCAAGTATCTTCACTGACATTTTCAACCTCTCCCATTCTGAGTCTGTAATATCAACATGGTTCAAGCAGACCACCATAGTCCCTGTGCCCAAGAACACTAAGGTAACCTGCCTAAATGACTACCGACCCGTAGCACTCACGTCTGTAACCATGAAGTGCTTTGAAAAGCTGGTCATGACTCACATCAACACCCTAATCCCAGACACCCTAGACCCACTCCAATTTGCATACAGCACCAACAGAACACCAACAGATCCACAGATGATGCAATCTCTACATGGCCTACTCCCACCTGAACAAAAGAACAGCTATGTGAGAATGCTATTCATTGACTAAAGCTCAGTGTTCAACACCATATTGCCCTCAAAGCTCATCACTAAGCTAAGGACCCTGGGACTAAACACCTCCCTCTGCAACTGGATCCTGAACTTCCTGACGGGCCGCCCCCAGGTGGTAAGGGTAGGAAACAACACATCTGCCACACTGATCCTAAACAGGGGTATGTGCTCAGTTCCCTCATGTACTCCCTGTTCACTCATGACTGCATGGCCAGGCACGACTCCAACACCATCTTCAATTTTTCCGATGGTAGGCCTGATCACCGACAACGATGAGACAGCCTATAGGGAGGAGGTCAAAGACCTAGTCGTGTGGTGCCAGGACAACAACGTCTCCCTCAAGGTGATCAAGACAAAGGAGATGATTGTGGACTACAGGAAAAGGAGAACAGAGCACGCCCCCATTCTCATCGACGGGGTTGTAGTGGAACAGGTTGAGAGCTTCAAGTTCCTTGGTGTCCACATCACCAACAAACTATTATGGTCCAAACACACTTAGACAGTCATGAAAAGGCTATTCCCCCGCATAATACGGTGTAAGTTAGAAGTTGGTTCATGGTCTGGGCAGCTGAAACTGTGTAGCATAATACAGTACAATGAAAGTAAAAACTAATAGCCTTCATTAAAGTTTATCTGTTCACTTCAGTTTGATCCTCAGTTCAGTTCATGCACTTTGGTTGGAGAGGGAAGTAGCGTAAATTTTTGCCTTCCCTTTGCCCTCATACACTATAATAAACAAATACATCAATCTATCAATCTACCAATTAATCAATCAATAATCAAGCAAAGCTGTCCTCTGTATCTCATTTGGTAGAGCATGGCGCTTGCAACTCCATGATAGTGGATTCGATTCCCGGGACCACCCGTGAAGGAAAATGTAAACATACACGACTGAAAGCTGCTTTGGATAACAACGTCTGCTAAATGTAATTTATTATATATATTGTAACATGTTCAGAACCTTCACTATCGTGAGGGCTGAGAATCTTTATGCTTGTCAACAGATCCTGGAATGAGGAACACGTGTGATAGAGTGATGGTAAGGAGTCGGGTTCCCAGACTTCCAAATCAAATCAAATTTATTTATATAGCCTTTCGTACATCAGCTGATATCTCAAAGTGCTGTACAGAAACCCAGCCTAAAACCCCAAACAGCAAGCAAAGCATGTGAAAGAAGCACGGTGGCTAGGAAAAACTCCCTAGGAAAAACTCCCTAGAAAGGCCAAAAACCTAGGAAGAAACCTAGAGAGGAACCAGGCTATGAGGGGTGGCCAGTCCTCTTCTGGCTGTGGAGGGTGGATATTATAACAGAACATGGTCAAGATGTTAAAATGTTCATAAATGACCAGCATGGTCAAATAATAATAATCATAGTAGTTGTCGAGGGTGCAACAAGCACGTCCGGTGAACAGGTCAGGGTTCCATAGCCGCAGGCAGAACAGTTGAAACTGGAGCAGCAGCACGGCCAGGTGGACTGGGGACAGCAAGGAGTCATCATACCAGGTAGTCCTGAGGCATGGTCCTAGGGCTCAGGTCCTCCGAGAGAAAGACAGAAAGAGAGAAAGAGAGAATTAGAGAGAGCATATTTAAATTCACACAGGACACCGGATAAGACAAGAGAAATACTCCAGATGTAACAGACTGACCATAGCCCCCCGACACATAAACTACTGCAGCATAAATACTGGAGGCTGAGACAGGAGGGATCAGAAGAGACTGTGGCCCCATCCGATGATAACCCCGGACAGGACCAAACAGGCAGGATATAACCCCACCCACTTTGCCAAAGCACAGCCCCCACACCACTAGAGGGATGTCTCCAATCACCAACTTACCGTCCTAAGACAAGGCCGACTATAGCCCACAACGATCACCGCCATGGCACAACCCAAGGGGGGGCGCCAACCCAGACAGGAAGACCACGTCAGTGACTCAACCCACTCAAGTGACGCACCCCTCCCATGGACGGCATGGAAGAACACCAGTAAGCCAGTGACTCAGCCCCTGTAAAAGGGTTAGAGGCAGAGAATCCCAGTGGAAAGAGGGGAACCGGCAAGGCAGAGACAGCAAGGGCGGTTTGTTGCTCCGGCCTTTCCGTTCACCTTCACACTCCTGGGCCAGACTATACTTAATCATAGGACCTACTGAAGAGATAAGTCTTCAGTAAAGACTTAAAGGTTGAGACTGAGTCTGCGTCTCTCACATTGGTAGGCAGACCATTCCATAAAAATGGAGCTCAATAGGAGAAAGCCCTACCTCCAGCCGTTTGCTTAGAAATTCTAGGGACAATTAGGAGGCCTGCGTCTTGTGACCGTAGCGTACGTGTAGGTATGTACGGCAGGACCAAATCGGAAAGATAGTTAGGAGCAAGCCCATGTAATGCTTTGTAGGTTAGCAGTAAAACCTTGAAATCAGCCCTTGCCTTAACAGGAAGCCAGTGTAGGGAGGCTAGCACTGGAGTAATATGATCAAATTTTTTGGTTCTAGTCAGGATTCTAGCAGCCGTATTTAGCACTAACTGAAGTTTGTTTAGTGCTTTATCCGGGTAGCCGGAAAGTAGAGCATTGCAGTAGTCCAGCCTAGAAGTAACAAAAGCATGGATTATTTTTTCTGCGTCATTTTTGGACAGAAAGTTTCTGATTTTTGCAATGTTACGTAGATGGGAAAAAGCTGTCCTTGAAACAGTCTTGATATGTTCTTCAAAAGAGAGATCAGGGTCCAGAGTAACGCCGAGGTCCTTCACAGTTTTATTTGAGACGACTGTACAACCATCCAGATTAATTGTCAGATTCAACAGAAGATCTCTTTGTTTCTTGGGACCTAGAACAAGCATCTTTGTTTTGTCCGAGTTTAAAAGTAGAAAGTTTGCAGCCATCCACTTCTTTATATCTGAAACACAGGCTTCTAGCGAGGGCAATTTTGGGGCTTCACCATGTTTCATTGAAATGTACAGCTGTGTGTCGTCCGCATAGCAGTGAAATTTAACATTATGTTTTCGAATGACATCCCCAAGAGGTAAAATATATAGTGAAAACAATAGTGGTCAATAGAGGACAAACCATTCACAGAGACAAACTGATATCTTTCCGACAGATAAGATCTAAACCAGGCCAGAACTTGTCCATGTAGACCAATTTGGGTTTCCAATCTCTCCAAAAGAATGTGGTGATCGATGGTATCAAAAGCGGCACTAAGATCTAGGAGCACAAGGACAGATGCAGAGCCTCGGTCTGACGTCATTAAAAGGTCATTTACCACCTTCACAAGTGCAGTCTCAGTGCTATGATGGGGTCTAAAACCAGACTGAAGCGTTTCGTATACATTGTCTGTCTTCAGGAAGGCAGTGAGTTGCTGTGCAACAGCTTTTTCTAAAATTTTTGAGAGGAATGGAAGATTCGATATAGGCCGATAGTTTTTTATAATTTCTGGATCAAGATTCGGCTTTTTCAAGAGAGGCTTTATTACTGCCACTTTTAGAGAGCTTGGTACACATCCGGTGGAAAGAGAGCCGTTTATTATGTTCAACATAGGGGGGCCAAGCACAGGAAGCAGCTCTTTCAGTAGTTTAGTTGGAATAGGGTCCAGTATGCAGCTTGAGGGTTTGGAGGCCATGATTATTTTCATCATTGTGTCAAGAGATATAGTACTAAAACACTTTAGTATCTCCCTTGATCCTAGGTCCTGGCAGAGTTGTGTAGACTCAGGACAATGGAGCTTTGGAGGAATACCCAGATTTAAAGAGTAGTCTGTAATTTGCTTTCTAATGATCATGATCTTTTCCTCAAAGAAGTTCATAAATGTATTACTGCTGAAGAGAAAGCCATCCTCCATTTGCGAAGGCTGCTTTTTAGTTAGCTTTGCGACAGTATCAAAAAGAAATTTCGGATTGTTCTTATTTTCCTCAATTAAGTTGGAAAAATAGGATGATCGAGCAGCAGTGAGGGCTCTTCGATACTGCACGGTACTGTCTTTCCAAGCTAGTCGGAAGACTTCCAGTTTGGTGTGGCGCCATTTCCGTTCCAATTTTCTGGAAGCTTGCTTCAGAGCTCGTGTATTTTCTGTATACCAGGGAGCTAGTTTCTTATGACAGATGTTTTTAGTTTTTAGGGGTCTGCATCTAGGGTATTGCGCAAGGTTAAATTAAGTTCCTCGGTTAGGTGGTTAACTGATTTTTGTCCTCTGACGTCCTTGGGTAGGCAGAGGCAGTCTGGAAGGGCATCAAGGAATCTTTGGGTTGTCTGAGAATTTATAGCACGACTTTTAATGCTCCTTGGTTGGGGTATGAGCAGATTATTTGTTGCGATTGCAAACGTAATAAAATGGTGGTCCGATAGTCCAGGATTATGAGGAAAAACATTAAGATCCACAACATTTATTCCATGGGACAAAACTAGGTCCAGAGTATGACTGTGGCAGTGAGTAGGTCCAGAGACATGTTGGACAAAACCCACTGAGTCGATGATGGCTCCGAAAGCCTTTTGGAGTGGGTCTGTGGACTTTTCCATGTGAATGTTAAAGTCACCAAAAATTAGAATATTATCTGCTATGACTACAAGATCCGATAGGAATTCAGGGAACTCAGTGAGGAACACTGCATATGGCCCAGGAGGCCTGTAAACAGTAGCTATAAAAAGTGAGTGAGTAGGCTGCATAGATTTCATGACTAGAAGCTCAAAAGACGAAAACGTCATTGTTTTTTTTTTGTAAATTGAAATTTGCTATCGTAAATGTTAGCAACACCTCCGCCTTTGCCGGATGCACGGGGGGTATGGTCACTAGTGTAACCAGGGGGTGAGGCCTCATTTAACACAGTAAATTCATCAGGCTTAAGCCATGTTTCAGTCAGGCCAATCACATCAAGATTATGATCAGTGATTAGTTCATTGACTATAACTGCCTTGGAAGTGAGGGATCTAACATTAAGTAACCCAATTTTGAGATGTGAGGTATCACAATCTCTTTCAATAATGGCAGGAATGGAGGAGGTCTTTATACTAGTGAGATTGCTAAAGCGAACACCGCCATTTTTAATTTTGCCCAACCTAGATCGAGGCACAGACACAGACTAGTATCGGCATTGGTGTGATGTGATATGATCTATACTCCACCCACAATGGGGTTTCCCATCTCTGAGAGAGGGCCTGGTCAAAACTAGCGCACTATATAGGGAATAGGGTGCCATTTGGGATACAGCACAATGGATAGATTCATCTATTTCAGATAGCAGTCACAAAACTAGAAGTGGAATCTGTGGACCTATAGAATACTACAACTCACATCAATGCTTTAAAGAGGCAATCTGTTTTTCAAACAATAGCAAAGCAGTCACCCCACCACTCTCAAATTAATAGACAGAGCTATGAATTCAAGGACTGACCATCCGATATCAAAGTTATAGTTTTAACCATGTTTTGAGGCTATACTGTATTTGTTTACAATTACTTTTTTTTAATGAACAAATAATTGGGGTTCTGGTGGCGTTAGACAGATAGGTCATGAGGTATTTAGAAGATATACTTGTCGGGAAATCAATGGGTATATATAATTAATTGAAAAGTCCAAAACCGGTTGTAGCAATCTGTCACGTCCTGACCAGTATAGGGGTTATTTGTTATTTTAGTTTGGTCAGGACGTGGCAGGGGGTGTTTGTTTTATGTGGTTCGGGGTTTGTTGGGCTATGGTATTATGTAAGAGGAGTGTTTGTTTAGAGTGTTCTGGGGGTTTTGGTCTATGTTCTAGGTTAGTGTTTTTCTATGTTCAGTCTCGTTTTCTACTTCTATGTTTAGGGTTTGTTGATTGACCTTCAATTGGAGGCAGCTGTTCCTCGTTGCCTCTGATTGAAGGTCCTATGTATAGGGGTGTTTTTGTAATGGGATTTGTGGGTAGTTGTCTCCTGTTTTGTGTCTGTGCACCTGACAGGACTGTTTAGTGTCGGTCGTTGTTTTGTATACGTGATTTGTTTTTTGTTTTTCCTTCTTTTGTTTTAATAAAGAAGATGAGTATACACGTTCCCGCTGCACATTGGTCTAATCCTTACGATACCCGTTACAGAACTACCCACCACCAACGGACCAAGCAGCGGGGTAAGGAGCTGGAGAGGAGCTATCGGGAGTCGTGGACCTGGGAGGAGATCCTAGCCGGAGAGGGACCATGGAGGAAGGCTGGAGAGGACCGGGAGTGTTTTTCTGGAACACGGTTGGCATGGAAGCCTGAGAGGCAGCCCCCCCCCCCCCAAAGAAAATTTGGGGGGCACACGGGTAGTTTGGCTGGGCCAGGGTTGAGCTCTAAGCCAACTCCCCGTGCTTACCAGAGGCAGCGTGGTACTGGTCAGGCCCCGTGCTATGGGGTGATGCGCATGGCGTCGAGGCCAAGCATCCACAGGCCGGTATGCTCGGTGCCAGCGTCCCGCATTTGCCGGGGGGAAGCGGGCACCCAGCCAGTAAGGGTGGTGCCAGTCCTGCGCTCGAGACCGCCAGTGCGCCTTCACGGCCCAGTGTATCCTGTTCCCGCACTAGCCCTGAGGTGCGTGTCTCCAGTCTGGCATCTCCAAAGCCAGCACCACGCACCAGGCCTCCAGTGCATCAGCCCAGTCTAGGATGTCCTGTTCCCTCTCCTCGCACTAGCCTTGGGGTGCGTGTCTCCAGTCTGGTACCTCCACTACCAGCCCCACGCACCAGGCCTCCAGTGCGTCAGCCCAGTCCAGCTCGTCCTGCTCCTCGCACTAGCCCTGTGGTGCGTGTCCCTAGTCTGGCACGTCCTAAGCCAGCTCCACGCATCAGGTCTTCAGTGCGCAGTCCCCGTCCCGAGCGTCCGGCGACAGTGCCCCGTCCCGAGCGTCCGGCGACAGTGCCTCGTCCCGAGCGTCCGGCGACAGTGCCTCGTCCCGAGCGTCCGGCGACAGTGCCTCGTCCCGAGCGTCCGGCGACAGTGCCTCGTCCCGAGCGTCCGGCGACAGTGCCTCGTCCCGAGCGTCCGGCGACAGTGCCTCGTCCCGAGCGTCCGGCGACAGTGCCTCGTCCCGAGACGGCCCCCAGTCCGGAGCCGAGAGAGACGGCCCCCAGTCCGGAATCGGCGCAGCGAGAGTCGCCCTACAGTTCGGAATCGGCGCAGCCAGAGTCGACCTTCAGCCCGAGGTCTCCAGTGATGCGCATCAGCCTGAGGTCTTCAGCGACGCGCCATAGCCCAGAGACTTCGGAAGGGGTAAAGTTTAATGAGTATTTAGCGGGGGTGGACAGGGTAGGTTGGGGAGTAAGGCCGGAGCCTGATCCACCTCCATAGTAGGTGGGTTGGGGATGGGGGGGGGGGGGTGTAGCACAAGAACCGTTGGTGACGGTGGCCACCCTCCCTTCCCTCCCTTTAGTTGGGGATTATTTTTTGTTTGTGTTTAGAGTTATTGGATTAATTTTTGTATTTGTTAAAAAAATATATATATTTTTTTTTTAGGTGCATCCGGGGTCTGCACCTTTGGGGGGGGTACTGTCACGTCCTGACCAGTATAGGGGTAATTTGTTATTTTAGTTTGGTCAGGACGTGGCAGGGGGTGTTTTTATGTGGTTTGGGTTTGTTGGGCTATGGTATTATGTAAGAGGGGTGTTTGTTTAGAGTGTTCCGGGGTTTTTGGTCTATGTTCTAGGTTAGTGTTCTATGTTCAGTCTAGTTTTCTACTTCTATGTTTAGGGTTTGTTGATTGACCTTCAGTTGGAGGCAGCTGTTCCTCATTGCCTCTGATTGAAGGTCCTATGTATAGGGGTGTTTGTGCTATGGGGGTTTGTGGGTAGTTGTCTCCTGTTTTGTGTCTGTGCACCTGACAGGACTGTTTAGTGTCGGTCGTTGTTTTGTATACATAATTTGTTTTCCTTCTTTTGTTTTAATCTCTATGGGCTAGGTGGTTTGGTTTGGTCCAAAATAATCCATCGTTATATCCGAATAGCGGCGTTTTGTTCGTGCGTTCCAGACACTATCCGAAATAGTAAAGAAGTGTCGCGCGCATGGCGCAATTCGTGACAATAAAATTCTAAATATTCCATTACCGTACTTCGAAGCATGTCAACCGCTGTTTAAAATCAATTTTTACGACATTTTTCTCGTAGAAAAGCGATAATATTCCGACAGGGAATCTCCTTTTCGGCAAACAGAGGAAAAAATCCCAAAGGCGGGGGCGGTCGGGGTCACGCGCATAAGCCCAGTGTCCCTTGATCGGCCACTTGAGAAAGGCGATAATGTGTTTCAGCCTGGGGCTGGAATGACGACATTCTGTTTTTTCCCGGGCTCTGAGCGCCTATGGACGACGTGGGAAGTGTCACGTTAGAGCAGAGATCCTTAGTAAATGATAGAGATGGAAAAGAAGTTCAAGAAATGGTCAGACAGGCCATTTCCTGTAAAGGAATCTCTCAGGTTTTGACCTGCCATTTGAGTTCTGTTATACTCACAGACACCATTCAAACAGTTTTAGAAAATTTAGGGTGTTTTCTATCCATATGTAATAAGTATATGCATATTCTAGTTACTGGGTAGGAGTGGTAACCAGATTAAATCGGGTATGTTTTTTATCCAGCCGTGTCAATACTGCCCCCTAGCCCTAACAGGTTTTAAGCTTGTTGTAATTGAAGAACAAATAAAGAGCTGAATAAAGAGAACATGGGTTGTAGGATGTTCTTAGGGCAGGAGACATTAAAGGGGCAATGTACAATTGTGTAACGGGTATTGTAAGGATTAGACCAAGGTGCAGCGGGAACGTGTATACTCATCTTCTTTATTAAGAACAAATTCAAATTTTCAATGACGGCCTAGGAGCAGTGGATTAACTGCCATGTTCAGGGGCAGAACGACAGATTTCTACCTTGTCAGCTCGGGGATTCAATCTTGCAACCTTTCGGTTACTAGTCCAACACGCTAACCACTAGGCTACCTGCCGCCCCTATGCTTGGTCTAGTACATTATCACAGCATATTGGCTATGCTTGGCCTAGTACATTATCACAGCATATTGGCTATGCTTGGCCTAATACATTATCACAGCATATTGGCTATGCTTGGCCTAGTACATTATCACAGCATATTGGCTATGCTTGGCCTAAGCAATATTGTTTTTCTCAGACCATATTATATTTCAAAACTCAAGCGTTGATAAAACAGATCAGTTGTTGTATGACTTGTGAGGCACAGCTGAGCCAACATTTAAATAATGACATGTTTTATTTTACTGTACTGATAGTACCTGCATCTGATGGTCAGTCTCAGCGGATGGAGGGAGAGAGCAGCATGCAGCCTTTTACGGTCCCAGCTCTCTGCTTCCTTTCCTCGGTGAGACTGACCAGAGAGAGGGAACACCGCCTTCCACCTGATGGCAAAACTCGAGTCACACCACATTTCTGCCTCAATGCACAAATTCATGTTGTTTAATGACTAGAGAAAGTTAAACATTCTTTCGATATTAAAAAGTAGACACGATGAGCTGCTAATAACAACGCAATCCAATCAATACACGTGGCTACTCATTCTGCTGCAGTGCCGATTGTAGCCAGTAGAAGTCATGAAGAAGCGTGTATTGTCTTGTAAAAGTGTTGAATAAAAACAGTGTTGACAGTTCTGTGAAGAAGAAGAAACAGCAGCTCTTTGCCATATTCTTGGACAGTCTCTCTCTCTGGTCATGGTTTTAAAAGTTATGAAATCTCATGGCTAATACTAAACCTTGCTTTGGGGTCTTGGAAGCTGTAGGCGCGGTGACTTGAGCTATTCAATTGGCCAGCACAGTAGGCTCACTTGATATAGTTCTCCTGGTCCGCTGGGGAGGCGGAGTTTGTACCTTCACACAAATGAAATGGTTCGAAATGGGAACACTTTTTCCTACCTAGCGCGCAGGGCCTCGGAATCAACTGCACCTACCTCCAACAAGGCTTCATAATCAAGTGCACCTACCTCCAACAGGGCTTCTGAATCGAGTGTTGAACTAACTGAACTAATAAATAGGACAGCAAGGCTTTATCTTTGGCTTTTCTACAGAAATGTTTGGTGATCGATTAGGAATGCGTTGAAGACAGACCAGTCAATCACAATGAATCAATCACATTTTTTCAATCAAATTTACATCAGCCAATGTCACAAAGTGATATACAGAAATCCAGCCTAAAACCCCAAACAGCAAGTAATGCAGATGTAGACGCATGTTGGCTAGGACAAACTCTGTAGAAAGGCAGGAATCTAGGAAGAACCCTAGAGAGGAACCAAGCTCTGAGGGGTGGCCAGTCCTCTTCTGGCTGTGCTGGGTGGAGATTATAACAGTGCATGGCCAAGATGTTGAAACGTTCATAGATGACCAGCAGGGTCAAATAATAATAATCACAGTGGTTGTCGAGGGTGCAACAGGTCAGCACCTCAGAAGTAAATGTCAGTTGGCTTTTCATAGCCGATCATTCAGAGTATCTCTACTGCTCCTGCTGTCTCTAGAGAGTTGACAACAGCAGGTCTGGGACAGGTAGCACGTCCGGTGAACAGGTCAGGGTTCCATAGCCGCAGGCAGAACAGTTGAAACTGGAGCAGCAGCACGGCCAGGTGGACTGGGAACAACAAGGAGTCATCAGGTCAGGTAGTCCTGAGGCATGGTCCCAGGGCTCAGCTCCTCCGGGAGGGGAGGGAGAGGGAAAGAGAGAGAATTAGAGAGAGCATACTTAAATTCACGCAAGATACCGGATAAGACAGGAGAAATACTCCAGATATAACAGACTGACACTAGCCCCCCGACACGAAAACTATTGCAGCTGCTGCCCCTTCCGACGATACCCCCATACAGGGCCAACCAGGCTACAGGATATAACCCCTCCCACTTTGCCAAAGAACAACCCCCACACCACTAAAGGGATATCTTCAATTTTACTACCCTGAGTCAAGGCTGAGAATAGCCCACGAAGATCTCCCGCAAGGACAGGAAGATCATGTCAGTGACTCAACCCACACAAGTGACGCACCCCTCCTAGGGACGGCATGGAAGAGCACCAGTAAGCCAGTGACTCAGCCCCCGTAATAGGGTTAAAGGCAGAGAATCCCCCTGGGGAGAGGGAAACCAGCTAGGCAGAGACAGCAAGGGTGGTTCCTTGCTCCAGTGCCATCTTGTGACCGTAGAGTATGTGTAGGTATGTACGGCAGGACCAAATCAGAGTGATAAGTAGGAGAAAGCTCATGTAATGCTTTGTAGGTTAACAGTAAAACCTTGAAATCATCCCTAGCCTTAATAACAGGAAGCCAGCGTAGAGAGCTAGTACTGGAGTAATGTGATCACATTTTATTAGTTTATTTAGTGCTTCATCCGGGTAGCCGGAGAGTAGAGCATTGCAGTAATCTAATCTAGAAGTGACAAAAGCATAGATTAATTTTTCTGCATCATTTTTGGACAGAAAGTTTCAGATTTTTGCAATGTTACAAAGATGGAAAAAAGCTGTCCTTGAAACATTCTTGATATGTTCGTCAAAAGAGAGATCAGGGTCTAGAGTAACGCCGAGGTCCTTCACAGTTTTATTTGAGACGACTGTACAACCATCAAGATTAATTGTCAGATCCAACAGAATATCTCTTTGTTTCTTGGGACCTAGAACTAGCATCTCTGTTTTGTCCAAGTTTAAAAGTAAAACATTTGCAGCCAATACTTCCTTATGTCTGAAACACAGGCTTCCAGGGAGGGCAATTTTGGGGCTTCATCACGTTTCATCAAAGTGTACAGCTGTGTACCGTCCGCAAAACAGTGAAAGTTAACATTATGTTTCCTGATGACATCACCAAGAGGTAAAATATATAGTGAAAACAATAGTGGTCCTAAATGGAACCTTGAGGAACACCGAAACGTACAATTGATTTGTCAGAGGACAAACCATCCACAGAGACAAACTGATATCTTTCCAACAAATAAGATCTAAACCAGGCCAGAACTTCTCCGTGTAGACCAATTTGGGTTTCCAATCTCTCCAAAAGTGTGTGGTGATCGATGGTGTCAAAAGCAGCACTAAGATCTAGGAGCATGATGCAGAGCCTTGGTCTGACGCCATTAAAGGGTCGTTTACCACCTTCACGAGTGCAGTCTCAGTGCTATGATGGGGTCTAAAACCAGACTGAAGCATTTCGTATACATTGTTTGTCTTAAGGAAGGAAGTGAATTGCTGCGCAACAGCTTTTTCAAAACAATTTGAGAGGAATGGGAGATTCGACATAGGCCGATAGTTTTTTATATTTTCAGGTTCCTTTTTTGGCTTTTTCAAGAGGCTTTATTACTGCCACTTTTAGTGAGTTTGGTTCACATCCGGTGGATTGAGTTGTTTGATAACCACTGGCCGACACTTTCTCAATCTGAACTCCTAATGCTAGTGGGGGCGGCTGTGGCTTCATGACAATGATTGCAAGAGCAGCTGGTCATTGATTTGATGGCTCCAACTCAGTTTCACCGCCAAAACATCCTTTATGTGGGTGTCTGCTATTGCTGGTAAAGGCTGGATCTGATTGAATCTCAACAAGATCTCACAGTCTCACATCAGAATTAGATGTTCATCCTATGTTTCTCAATCCTCAAATTTCAAAGTTGTTCCAAACATCACATTTTGAAGTGTTTATGGTTTAGTTCAGGCATTAACTCTGAATTGTTAAGGTTAGGGTTTAGTTTAGGTATTAACTATGAATTGTTAAGGTTAGGGTTAAGTTTAGGCATTAACTTTAAAATCTTAAGGTTAAGCTTGAACTCCGAATGGTTAAGGTAAGGGTTACGGTGTGGGATATGCTTAAAACAAAAATCTCATAAACAACTTTCTATCGCTGGATTCGAACATGGCACCAGAGGCAGATGTTGTGCTCATCCACCATCCCTGTCCACAACACTCTGGCAAAACCTAAACCTACTTGAAGGTAACGGCGCTCACTGTTGCCCCTAGAGGCCAGTTTCCACGTCATCTCCCGACATCTTCAGAAATGGATGGATGTCGAATACTGACTTGTATCACGGGTGACCTGGCTGTGAATATGGGCCTATATAGATAGGGCCCTTCTCCCACTCCTCCCTCCACTATCTCCAAATATCTCTCCTCTGGGAAATGAGGTTTTGTGAGCTTGTGCTGGAAATGAACAATGGACCAATACCAACCAAATGTTGTCACGTCCTGACCAGTAAGGGGTCATTTTGTTATTGTAGTATGGTCAGGACATGGCAGGGGTGTGTTTGATTTATGTGTCTTGGGTTTTTGTTGAATGTTCTATGTTAGTATATTTCTATGTTCTTTCTAGGTCTTCTATTTCTATGTTTAGTTTATTGGGTTGACCTTCAATTGGAGGCAGCTGTTCCTCGTTGCCTCTAATTGAAGGTCCTATTTAGTAGGGGTGTTTTTTTCCATGGGTTTTGTGGGTAGTTGTTCCATATATAGTCAGAGTACCTTACAGGACTGTTTTTTTGTTGTTGTTTTTGTATAAGTGTTTTGTTTTGGTTTCCTTCTAATAAAAGAAGATGAGTATTCATATACCCGCTGCGTTTTGGTCCACTTTTTACTACGCACCTGACAAATATAGCATGGTGCATAGGATAATTACCTCAAGTAAATGCGCCAGAAAGAAATATGTGTTTAGAAAGAAAGAAAGTGATTTATTCGTAGTGGAACTGTATGAACAGCAGAATCATGTTAGAGGGAATTATATTTGGAGTAAAAGTAGAATAACTAACTCCCTTTAAAACGGTTTCTAAAGTGCAAAGTGAACGTTTCAAGTTCAATAATACAACCATGGTCATTTTAATAGAAAATATAATTCAGATCTTGCGTACTGAGTTTTGGTGATGAATAACCTAGAATAAATCTCGCATTCCTTTACAGCTTTGAATGACGCTACTGCGTATGCCGACATTCTGTATGTCAGTGATTGGCATGAAGCGGTTGAGGAAAAGGAAATCAGTGTAATATACTGCAGCAGAACAGAGTTTAATCGTTTATTTTCCGCCTCGGGTTTCCCCAGGAGAAAGTGGCCTACAACTGTTACTATATAAACAGTGACAGAGGAAGAGCGACCATGGCACATTGAGGACATAGACTCCTGCAGCCACCTGACTTTTCGTTTAAAAAGACAGTTGGAGGATGACACGGGTCAGTCTGCAGAATTAAAGCATTATGCTATTTTCAAATATATAATTTAATTATTATTTTAAATTATATTAAATTACATTGCATATGAATGGAATATGTTTAGGCCAGGTTATTATAGGCTAATGGTTTCGATGTGCGTGTCAAACGATCAATTCGTTGTTTTGTTTTGTTTATTTGATCATCTGAGTTTTAAACTTCTGCTATGCACATTATTATTATTATTTACGATCTACTTTATTATTTTATATTGTTATCGCATGAAAAACGTTTGTTTTCTTCGCCGTTTTCCAGATGTTAGTTCTTTGCATCTGCGGTTGCCTGAGTTTTGCATGGCCGTCGTCAGCAAAGAGATGTTTCAATCAGAGGCAGGTGGATCGGCGGGCTGCAAGGTTCATAATGAGCATCCACTGCTTTAGGACGGCTGTGTCTGACAGCATCCACGTGCAACGGCACTGGGACAGACAGAGCTTCCCCTGCTTCAAACTCCACACCGCGTCTCTGTCATCCGTGCAATACAACAACCGCTCTCTCTCCCCCTGGCGGGACAGGTAAGGTTCCGCCCTTCAGCGTCTGTAAAAATAGCACAATATGTAATAGCGTAATTCCAACAGCCTGGGCCTGCCACTTTGTTTGGTAACCTGAAGGATGGGACTAGGGAAATAGAACTCTCAAATTAATAGTCAGCTATGGATGGCAGGACTGACGGCCCATTACTGACGGCACATGATGTTAGAAACATTTTTAAGACAAACACAAAGAATGGAGTAAGCCTAGGAAAAGGTCAAATAGTTACTAATCATTTAATTATGGTATTAATGGCATGTATTTTCATTTTGTTGATGCCATTCATCAAATTCAATGCATATATCTAATCAGTGGACATTTCCGATAATATCAGGCTATACTGTGACATCACGTTAGGCTTGATATCATTTCACTATATTGCTCTCTTACAGAATCGATGAGAGAGAGGACAGGATTCCCTCTAAAATCATGGTGGCTGAGTGTCTGTATGAGGGCTGCATCATCAACAAGCACGAGGACATGGAATATAACTCTGTCCCCGTGTTGGCCACTTTCACCGTGCTCCAGAAGACTGTTATGCCCTGGCAACCCTCAACACTACCTGGTGACAGTAGACTCTGTTACCATCCCTGTGGCATGCACATGTGTTGTACCCAGATAGATTATTTCATCTCTTGGATTAGGTTAGTGTTACACACATGTCCAAAATGGAACCCTATTCCCTATGTAGTGCACTATGATACGCACGTGTCCAAAAAGGCACCCTATTCCCTATGTAGTGCACTATGATCCAGGTGTCCAAAATGGCACCCTATTCCCTATGTAGTGCACTATGATCTATGTGTCCAAAATGGCGCCCTATTCCCTATGTAGTGCACTACGTTTGACCAGAGCCCTATGTGCCTTGGTATCGCTGCACTAGTTTTGGGTCTTTTGTTTTTTTACATGTTAAGACAGTCAGCCTTTAACAAAGAGTCCAAACTGTGCTTCTACACAGAGACACAACCTTGGATTAGATTAATTCTTATAGAGATGATATAGAATAAATAGCCATTTAGTAGTGAGATTTCTCACAAAAAGAAGTTGTGTTTGTTTTAAAACTCACCTTAGGCCTTCCTGTTATTAAGATAAGAACTCTGGGTCTATGGCATTCTCTAAGACATCTGAAAATGGATGTCAACATGGAGCCACGTCGGTCATATTTTCTTCTTGACTTGACTTGAATATGAATGTGAATTGGACAGATCATTCAAGCACTTGGAGTTGCCATATTTACTTGTTTGGTTTGATTATGGCTGTAAAATGTCTTATGCCGGGGGTTTTCTGGAACCTGGACTTTGGTAAATTGATAAGGTAGAAATCTTAGTCTCTGTAAATTGTAAATTGATAAGGTAGAAATCATACCTGCTGTATGACTACATTGGGTATAACTGGTGGGGTATCCCACTGGTGTGTATAAATACGTTCTCTTTGTGTATTAGTCAATTAGCTATTTATCAATGGTCTTGGGGACTTAGGGATTCAACTCCTCGGTTATGCTGTTGTGTCCACTAGGTATCTCAGTAAGACTATAACTTGGCATGATGTTCGCTTTCACTGGTTGATATAATCTACTTCTGTGAACTTCAGTGGTTCAATCTGCAGTCCTCTCCCAGTGTTGTCCATCTTATCAAATCCTATCAAAGTAAACAGTATACTGTGAGCCCTCAAACAATTCTGCTAACCATTGTTTGTACTCATGTTTATATATACAAATAATAATTATATATACATCTTTTATACAACGGGTGGGTCTAATCCTGAATGCTGATTGGTTAAAACCACATTCCAGCCGGTGTCTATTCCACAAGTTACCACCGGCTAAATCTATGACGTTAAAATGCCTATTTACTCTGTTCCATCTGACTCTGCAATCCAATGTCTCGTCAGCCCAGCCAGGCAATGTATAAACTTGATCATCACTATAAAAAAACATCTAGACATTATCTCACGTCTTTTAGACTAACATTTAGTTAACAGCGGAGATTTGTATAAACCTTGCTGTCTGTCTCTCTGACATTTGCAACATTGCTTCAATATTCAAATTCTCTCCAGCTGTCCCATAGTAATGAACAGTCGGGACGAGACAGACAGGCAGGCAGCGTTTCTCAGCCAGTCTAAATCATGAATCAGCTGGCATCATTTTTATGGATATAAGAAATGTCAATTGAAAAAAAGTCAAACGAAACAAAGTGCAGCTAGTTTCCAGTATTTCCAGCTTCAGTTTGAATTGATTGTGTTGTTGGCTAGCTCCTCTGAACAACAGTGTCCTGACGAGTGAGCACATTTTCTATGTGAGGCGAAATTGCGCTAATTAGCTCATTGTTATGGATGTATCAAAATAAATGTCACTAGAAAACAGCTTAAACATATGCAAATGCAGCTACTGTTATTCTGGCTGCACTGTTTGACGTGACTGTAAGTTAGCCGTAGTTGGCTAGCTAGCAAGCAAGGGATAAGAATGTTGCCAGCCCGTATGGCAATGGAACATTTAGAACAAATGACTGGGGTGCGTCCATAGATGCAGAACAAGAAGACTGAACAACTGGGTCGCGTCTCTGGCAACCGAACCGATAGAACGAACGACCAGCCGGCTTGGGTAGCAACCCTAGATTTGTGTCGTGACTATATCTTGTGGAAATAAATTCATCAGAATGTTTTTAATGAAAATATGTCAATCATTATTTGAATATGTTGGTAATCCATTGTATAAAAGTGATAATGTCCTCGAAGCCGGTGTTGGCATATTTGCCCACCTTTGACTTTGTTTCGGGCCTAATAACACCTGTGCCAATATATCCTTGGGCATTATCATTTAAATAATCTCTAAACCCAGAACTAAACCAGCGCTGGTCCCCTGGCTAGCTTCTCAAGAAACGAATTCATATGCCTTATAAACATAAACCATATAATCTTGTAAAACTTCTACTGACCATACATAACTATGAGCATGGATAGATTGTTGTAACAATGAGAACTACTCAAGTTGTAAATTACTCATTATGTACAGTTAAGCCGTGAAAGAAAACATTTTATTCAAATAAAGTAGAAAAATAACACACACACACAAAATTGTACCTCTGCACATTTCTTGTGGTCACGTTTCGGTACAATAACTTGTTCTTCAATGTACATTTTTTTGGGGGGGGCAGTAACTCCCAGCACCACAAAGGATATAAGACTGGAAGTGTGTCTAATCCAAATTCAGTAACATCCTCATGATCATTAAACGTTTTAATCAAAGTGGAAATGCATTACAAATTCACCAGATTTACATCGTTGGCAAGAACAAAAACAAGGAAGTGATTGGTACATCAGTCAGTTTGTTAGTGTATGGGATCAGCAGGTAGGACCAGGTTTGTGTAGGTCTTTCCATGCGTTGACCTGGTGAGTGATACTGTATGTGGTGGTGGCTATCAGTCGTGAGTAGGTGCAGCGGTCATAAGCCACAGGGGAAACCTGGAAGAGGTTTCCATTGGGGGGGTTAGTAGGCCGGATGCCCAGGTGTCTCATACACAGTCCCAGATACACATCCTCTATGTAGACAGCTTTAACATGCCTGGACGCCTCCACCAGCTTCCTGGGGAGGTCTAAGGTGAAGACATAGCCCAGGCCCAGAGCGTAAGGTGGATATACCTGTTCAGAAAACACCTCATTTGGAAGGTACCATTTGGAGTTAGGGTCTCTTAGAACGGTGCCCCGTCGGGCCACTAGTCCAGTCATGTAGTTCTGCTTTGGAGCGTGAAGCAGCATGTTGACCAAGGTGTTCACGTTGAGGAACATGTCTGAGTCGATCTTCATGGCGTAGGAGGCGTTGGGGCAGCGAGAGCTCAGCCACTCCATCATCACCATGGTCTTGATGGTCAGGTTTTTGTAGCCATCTATGAAGTCACTCTGCAGCAGATCCTGGTGCTCTTTGCTCTCCTGCTGCACATTCTCCTGGAGCTGCTCTGTCTCCTCTCCACTGGGCAGTCCCAGCAGGAAGAACAGACAGACCTCTTTGCCCAGTACTTGCCTCTCACTGCCCCAAGTACTGCGGACGGCCTCACGAGCCTCCATGTTATAGGGCGCCACTGGCACCATCAGAACCAGGAAGGGGTTCTGCTCCCGGCATTTCTCTGGCTCATCCAGGATGAAGATGTACTCTGATGGGTATTCTACATGGTATGGTCCTGGGGACACATACGGAGGAGGAGTGGCCAGATCTGCCTTGACCTCTGTGATCAGATTAGTGATGATGGTCAGTGCAGACGTGATGGAACTAGTTTCATTATGTGTTGGGTTGAGTTTGATGGCCTGTTGAGTAGAGTTGATAAGTGAAGTCTGATGATCTGTTGAATTGGCAGATGCAGTTTCATGAGCGTCTATGGTAAAATCAGTGGAGTTGAGAGAAACTACTTCGCTACTGGTGTTGACTGAATGACCATGGTATTCTGCCCACCATCTTGGGACACACTCTGCTGACTGGTGGTTGGTGAAGAACAAGATGGCCGCCACTGTGACGAGCAGGATGAGGAAACGGCAACGAAAACCGGACCAGCAGCATCTCCCACCTTCCGCCATCTCCTGACTAGGAGGAGAGAGACAGAAATGGTTAAGTCGTCCTTGTGCATCCTTGAGTTGTATGAAATATGGGAGTCTCATCATCATCATCATGTTTCTGTGGCATTGCAGTCTTCAAAAATGATATATATATATATATATATATATATATATATATAACACATAGTTATCTAATAGCTTGGAACGTTCTGATTTGATTTCTAGCCATAGACTCAACAATGGTGCAATTTTAACTCCTGGAATGATACTTAGTTTGATGTTAAAACAAAACAGCAGAACAGACTTCTGAATTGCATGTTATCACATAGATTTGTCTTCTCTCATTGATCGAGACAGCAGAGTGGCATTCAAAGTGATGCTTGATTTCTGAGTCAATCAAATGAGGTGCAGCCCTTTGGGGTGGACACCCACCAGTCTCGATCAACGAGAGAAGACACAGATACTCTAAGATTTTATTTATTTATTTAACCTTTATTTAACCAGGTAGGCCAGTTGAGAACAAGTTCTCATTTACAACTGCGACCTGGACAAGATAAAGCAAAGCGACAAACAACACAGAGTTACACATGGAATAAACAAATATACAGTCAATAACATAATATAACATTTTGTGCAAAGGAGGTAAGATCAGGGAGGTAAGGCAATAAATAGGCCGTAGTGGCGAAGTAATTACAATTTAGCAATTAAACACTGGAGTGATAGATGTGCAGAAGATGAATTGTCAAGGAGAGATACTGTGGTGCAAAAGAGCAAAAAATAACAAAATGGGGATGAGGTAGTTGGATGGGCTATTTACAGATGGGCTATGTACAGGTGCAATGATCTGTGAGCTGCTCTGACAGCTGATGTTTAACGTTAGTAAGGGAGATATGAGTCTCCAGCTTCAGTGATTTTTGCAAGTCGTTCCAGTCATTGGCAGCAGAGAACTGGAAGGAAAGGCGGCCAAAGGAGGAATTGGCTTTGGTGGTGACCAGTGAAATATACCTGCTGGAGCACGTGCTACGGTTGGGTGCTGCTATGGTGACCAGTGAGCTGAGATACGGCGGGGCTTTACCTAGCAAATACTTGTAGATGACCTGGAGCCAGTGGGTTTGGCGACAAATATGAAGCGAGGGCCAGCTAACGAGAGCATACAGGTCACAGTGGTGGGTAGTATATGGGGCTTTAGTGACAAAACGGATGGCACTGTGATAGACTGCATCCAATCTGCTGAGTAGAGTGTTGGAGGCTATTTTGTAAATGACATCTCCGAAGTCAAGGATCGGTAGGATAGTCAGTTTTACGAGGGTATGTTTGGCAGTATGAGTGAAGGATGCTTTGTTGTGAAATAGGAAGCCGATTCTAGATTTAATTTTGGAATGGAGATGTTTGATGTGAGTCTGGAAGGAGAGTTTACAGTCTAACCAGACACCTAGGTATTTGTAGTTGTCCACATATTCTAAGATGGCGGAGTATACATTGTTGGATTACTTTATGGTGGAAACATTTATTTTAGTAAGAGCACATTTTCAAAATTTCAACTAGCCATGGGAGGTAAGAAGACACCGGTGACTTCCGAATGGAGAAGAAAGTACTGTATCACCAAGTAAAGGTTAGTGAAGAAAATCCTGATTACGGAGGGACAACAGCAGGACCACCACCTCAGATAGTGAACAACAGCTGGTGCACCACCTCAGGCACTGGACAACAGCTGGTGCACCACCTCAGGCACTGGACAACAGCTGGTGCACCACCTCAGGCACTGGACAACAGCTGGTACACCACCGCAGGCACTGGACAACAGCTGGTGCACCACTTCAGACAAGCTTTAGTTCTACCAGAGGTTCCTCTTTACAAGGCTAGTCATCACATAGATTGAACACCTCACTCAGAACTCCACAATTGTATTACTTTGAATTTAAATACATCAAACTATAGAAAAAACAGATGGGATGAAACATGAAAATACATCTACCTTCTTCCTCCTTTCTTAGTGCCATCTTCCACCATGTTGGAGCTCTATCTAGCTGGGGATGGCTTCCAGGTTTAGGTAATCCCACCTCAGTCAACTCTTGTTTTGTCATACAATAAATACATGTGTCATATGGAGAAAAGGGGGGGGGTTAATATGATTTGTAAACGATGTGTCAATTTCATGCTGTTAACCTGCCCCTTTATGTGTGTGTCAACCATAGAGATAGATAGAGCACTCTAGTTACCCAAAACATCAATTTTAGCATGGGCAGCGCCATTGAGGACTTTCACCATTTTGAAGTTGTCAACTAGGTGGAATTTCCTATGGGTTAAGGTAGAATCATATAATTCCATCCACGTCAGCAGGAGGGATCAGCAAATATTCCATAACTGCAGCTGGCAGTAAATCACCAAGCTTGGCTTTATACCTGTTCAAACAACACCCTCCAGGGGGCAGTATGCACCCTTTCAGTTTGTTAACCAACTCATAGAAGTAACAGTAGAGGATAATTGACTACTTCAGTATGGAGATGGCTTCAATGGCGCTGCCCATGCTCTCATAGACTCCATAATGGGACAGATGCAAGGTTGCATCCTCTAACTGTCTCTATGGTGTGAGCCCAACTCATGTTCAGTTGTTTCTGAGTGGACACACCTGTGTTAGGTCCTTTATAATGAGGGATGTACATGTCACAGGTGTGACCAATTTGCACGTTTAAAAAATCAAGCCTTTCTATTGGATAATTGTTGAATCATGGAGTCAAACTTTGTTATATTTAAACCCCTGTGCTTTTGTGTTTCAGGCAGCTGCCCACAGGAAGTCATGCAGTCCATAGGCTTGGGTGGATAGGCTTGGGTGGATAGGCTTGGGTGGATAGGCTTGGGTGGATAGGCTTGGGTGGATAGGCTTGGGTGGATAGGCTAGTTTTGGCGAGCGCGTGGCTCGGGTTGATGAGCACGTGGCTCGGGTTGATGAGCGCGTGGCTCGGGTTGATGAGCGTGTGGCTCATGGCTTGGGTTGATGAGCGTGTGGCTCATGACGCTGAGTGATTTAGATGAATGAGAAGCATTAGTATGGACACCTTCCTGCTGGATCTACGTGTACGACATCGTGGTCCAGTTCCCACCAATATCCAGCAACTTCACACAGCCATTAAAGAGGAGTGGGACAACATTCCACAGGCCATAATCAACATCCTGATCAACTTTATGCAAAGAAGAAATGGTGGTCACACCAGATATTGACTGGTTTTCTGATCCATGCCCCACTTTTTTTTTAAGGTATCTATGACCAGCAGATGTAAACCTGTATTCTCAGATATGTGAAGGCCATAGATTAGGGCCGAATGCATTTATTTCAATTGGCTGATTTCTTGCCTATGCTGCTCGGTCATCACACATCCATATATTTATGTGTATATTCATGTAGTAACCAAAAAAGTGTTAAACAAATCAAAATATGAGACTCTTCAAAGTAGCCACCCTTTGCCTTAATGACATCTTTACAAATGCTTAGCATTCTCTCAACCAGCTTCATGAGGTAGTGACCTGGAATGTATTTCAATTAACAGGTGTCTTAAGTAGTTGAACATGTTATTACTCCAACCTTGTGAAAGTGACAAACTGACACGTTTTCTTTCGAAACAACTTTATATGGAAGGAGTACCTCTGGTTTGACAGCCTGCACAATCGCAGTTCGGCGTGACACGACCATTTGACCCGAAGACATGTTTCTATGCATGAGCTTAACTAGCCAAAGTCTCCATGACAAGCGGGATTGAGGATTGCTATTGGAGAAGCAGTTTCTGCCTGTCTTCATACTGTACTGTCTATGTTTTATAGAGGAGGACGAGACAGTACCCAAATTCCCCCAAAATGTGCCATTACAGCGCCCCCAAGTCAAGCTGTGTCTGTGTGTGTGAATTAACTCCTTAGTCATGCTGTTATGTCTCCACTAGGTGTCTCAGTAAGTAGAACTTGACATGATGTTCACACTAGGCTGTCATTGTAATACTGCAATTATTAACATATCTAAAGCTATTGCAAAGAATGACAAAATTACGCTATAGATAAGCTATAAATATATTTCATTGACCTTTAATTATGCGGTTGCCACCAGTTATAATATGTTTATGAAATGTTTATAGTGTGATGAATGCGTTATGGATAAGTCATAGTGAGTGGTTACTTCTGTAAACTTGAGTGGTTCAATCTGCTATCCTGTTGTAACTTGCTCTCCCAGTGTTGTCCATCTTAAATCCTATCGAGGCAAACGATATACTGTGAGCCCTCCAATGATTCTGTTAACCACTGTATCTGGAGGCGAAACACACACCTGTTTAGGGGAGGCGCTGGCTAGCAGAGTAGAACACCTGGTTAGGGGAGGCGCTGGCTAGCAGAGTAGAACACCTGGTTAGGGGAGGCGCTGGCTAGCAGAGTAGAACACCTGGTTAGGGGAGGCGCTGGCTAGCAGAGTAGAACACCTGGTTAGGGGAGGCGCTGGCTAGCAGAGTAGAACACCTGTTTAGGGGAGGCGCTGGCTAGCAGAGTAGAACACCTGTTTAGGGGAGGCGCTGGCTAGCAGAGTAGAACACCTGTTTAGGGGAGGTGCTGGCTAGCGGTGTAGAACACCTGGTTAGGGGAGGTACATATTGTGCTTCCGGTTTGGAGCGAGCAGTCGCACTACGCTTCGCTCCACAGGTAATATTACACTTCATTACATTACAACGGTTTGCTTTGTTTGATCTGAGCAATTTTTCTTAGCTAGCTACATAGCCGTCTTTGTATCAAAGATAATTGTGTAGTTTAGAGTAACTAGAGTAATTATCGAGGTTAGGTATCTTCGTCCTCCTAACGTAGTCATCACTGCTAGCTAGCTAGTCAACACTGATAGCTAGCCAACCAGCCAACTTCTACCGACTAGCAGCACTGTAGAAACTATTACATTACAACGGAACGACTTGATTAGTGTAGTGTTAGTGTTAGTTAGCCAGCTACTTAGTTGTCTTTGCTGTCTTTGCATCTAAGATAATTGTGTAGTTTAGAGTAATTATCGAGGCTAGCTAGCCAGCCGCGACGCGACGCCAGACTTAGTCAACACACCTAGTCATCATTAACCCACTGCTAGCTAGCCAACCGTTACCGACTAGCAGCGCTGTAGATACTAATACTTTACAACGGAACGATTTGACTAGTGCAGTGTTAGCTAGCTAGCTACATAGTTGGCTTTGTCATAGCTTGATAATTGTGTAGTTTAGTAATTATCGAGGTTAGCTAGCCAGCTATTTCCGTCCCCCGCGACGCCATTTTTCCAAACCCAGCCAACTATTACCGACGAACAGCATTGTAGAAACTAAATACATTACAAAGGAACGTCTTGATTAGTGTTATGTTCGCTAGCTACAAAGTTGCTTTTGTATCATGACAAGGTGTAGTACTGAAACTATCGAGGTTACCTAGCCAGCTACACGTTCAAAGTCAACAACGCAGCCACTGCTAGCTAGCCTACTCCACCAGCCAGCAGTACTGTATCATTTTTGTCATTTTAGTCAATAAGATTTTTGCAACGTAAGCTTAACTTTCTGAACATTCGAGACGTGTAGTCCACTTGACATTCCAATCTCCTTTGCATTAGCGTAGCCTCTTCTGTACCTTGTCAACTATGTGTCTGTCTATCCCTGTTCTCTCCCCTCTGCACAGGCCACACAAACGCTCCACACCGCGTGGCCGCTGCCACTCTAACCTGGTGGTCCCAGCGCGCACGACCCACGTGGAGTTCCAGATCTCCGGCAGCCTCTGGAACTGCCGGTCTGCGGCCAACAAGGCTGAGTTCATCTCAGCCTATGCTACCCTCCAGTCCCTAGACTTCCTGGCGCTGACGGAAACATGGATTACCACAGATAACACTGCTACTCCTACTGCTCTCTCCTCGTCTGCCCACGTGTTCTCGCATACCCCTAGAGCATCGAGCCAGCGGGGTGGTGGCACTGGAATCCTCATCTCTCCCAAGTGGACATTCTCTCTTTCTCCCCTGACCCATCTCTCTTTCTCCCCTGACCCATCTGTCTATCTCCTCATTTGAATTCCATGCTGTCACAGTTACCAGCCCTTTCAAGCTTAACATCCTTATCATTTATCGCCCTCCAGGTTCCCTTGGAGAGTTCATCAATGAGCTTGACGCCTTGATAAGTTCCTTTCCTGAGGATGGCTCACCTCTCACAGTTCTGGGTGACTTTAACCTCCCCACGTCTACCTTTGACTCATTCCTCTCTGCCTCCTTCTTTCCACTCCTCTCCTCTTTTGACCTCACCCTCTCACCTTCCCCCCCTACTCACAAGGCAGGCAATACGCTTGACCTCATCTTTACTAGATGCTGTTCTTCCACTAATCTCATTGCAACTCCCCTTCAAATCTCCGACCACTACCTTGTATCCTTTTCCCTCTTGCTCTCATCCAACACTTCTCACTCTGCCCCTACTCGGATGGTATTGCGCCGTCCCAACCTTCGCTCTCTCTCTCCCGCTACTCTCTCCTCTTCCATCCTATCATCTCTTCCCTCTGCTCAAACCTTCTCCAACCTATCTCCTGATTCTGCCTCCTTAACCCTCCTCTCCTCCCTTTCTGCATCCTTTGATTTTCTCTGTCCCCTATCCTCCAGGGCGGCTCGGTCCTCCCCTCCTGCTCCGTGGCTCGACGACTCACTACGAGCTCACAGAACAAGGCTCCGGGCAGCCGAGCGGAAATGGAGGAAAACTTGCCTCCCTGCGGACCTGGCATCCTTTCACTCACTCCTCTCTACATTCTCCTCTTCTGTCTCTGCTGCTAAAGCCACTTTCTACCACTCTAAATTCCAAGCATCTGCCTCTAACCCTAGGAAGCTCTTTGCTACCTTCTCCTCCCTCCTGAATCCTCCTCCCCCTCCCCCCCCCCCTCCTCCCTCTCTGCGGATGACTTCGTCAACCATTTTGAAAAGAAGGTTGACGACATCCGATCCTCGTTTGCTAAGTCAAACGACACCGCTGGTCCTGCTCACACTGCCCTACCCTGTGCTTTGACCTCTTTCTCCCCTCTCTCTCCAGATGAAATCTCGCGTCTTGTGACGGCCGGCCGCCCAACAACCTGCCCACTTGACCCTATCCCCTCCTCTCTTCTCCAGACCATTTCCGGAGACCTTCTCCCCTACCTCACCTCGCTCATCAACTCATCCTTGACCGCTGGCTACGTCCCTTCCGTCTTCAAGAGAGCGAGAGTTGCACCCCTTCTGAAAAAACCTACACTCAATCCCTCCGATGTCAACAACTACAGACCAGTATCCCTTTCTTTTCTCTCCAAAACTCTTGAAAGTGCCGTCCTTGGCCAGCTCTCTTGCTATCACTCTCAGAATGACCTTCTTGATCCTAATCAGTCAGGTTTCAAGACTGGGCATTCAACTGAGACTGCTCTTCTCTGTGTCACGGAGGCTCTCCGCACTGCTAAAGCTAACTCTCTCTCCTCTGCTCTCATCCTTCTAGACCTATCTGCTGCCTTTAATACTGTGAACCATCAGATCCTCCTCTCCACCCTCTCCGAGCTGGGCATCTCCGGCGCGGCCCACGCTTGGATTGCGTCCTACCTGACAGGTCGCTCCTACCAGGTGGCGTGGCGAGAATCTGTCTCCGCACCACATGCTCTCACCACTGGTGTCCCCCAGGGCTCTGTTCTAGGCCCTCTCCTATTCTCGCTATACACCAAGTCTCTTGGCTCTGTCATATCCTCACATGGTCTCTCCTATCATTGCTATGCAGACGACACACAATTAATCTTCTCCTTTCCCCCTTCTGACAACCAGGTGGCGAATCGCATCTCTGCATGTCTGGCAGACATATCAGTGTGGATGACGGATCACCACCTCAAGCTGAACCTCGGCAAGACGGAGCTGCTCTTCCTCCCAGGGAAGGACTGCCCGTTCCATGATCTCGCCATCACGGTCGACAACTCCCTTGTGTCCTCCTCCCAGAGTGCTAAGAGTCTCGGCGTGACCCTGGACAACACCCTGTCGTTCTCCACTAACATCAAGGCGGTGACCCGATCCTGTAGGTTCATGCTCTACAACATTCGCAGAGTACGACCCTGCCTCACACAGGAAGCGGCGCAGGTCCTAATCCAGGCACTTGTCATCTCCCGCCTGGATTACTGCAACTCACTGTTGGCTGGGCTCCCTGCCTGTGCCACTAAACCCCTACAACTCATCCAGAACGCCGCAGTCCGTCTGGTGTTCAACCTTCCCAAGTTCTCTCACGTCACCCCGCTCCTCCGCTCTCTCCACTGGCTTCCAGTTGAAGCTCGCATCCGCTACAAGACCATGGTGCTTGCCTACGGAGCTGTGAGGGGAACGGCACCTCCGTACCTTCAGGCTCTGATCAGGCCCTACACCCAAACAAGGGCACTGCGTTCATCCACCTCTGGCCTGCTCGCCTCCCTACCTCTGAGGAAGCACAGTTCCCGCTCAGCCCAGTCAAAACTGTTCGCTGCTCTGGCACCCCAATGGTGGAACAAGCTCCCTCACGACGCCAGGACAGCGGAGTCAATCACCACCTTCCGGAGACACCTGAAACCCCACCTCTTTAAGGAATACCTGGGATAGGATAAAGTAATCCTTCTAACCCCCCCCCCCCCCCTAAACGATTTAGATGCACTATTGTAAAGTGGTTGTTCCACTGGATATTATAAGGTGAATGCACCAATTTGTAAGTCGCTCTGGATAAGAGCGTCTGCTAAATGTCTTAAATGTGAATGTACTGGCTAGCGGAGTAGAACACCTGGTTAGGGGAGGTGCTGGCTAGCGGAGTAGAACACCTGGTTAGGGGAGGTGCTGGCTAGCGGAGTAGAACACCTGGTTAGGGGAGGTGCTGGCTAGCGGAGTAGAACACCTGGTTAGGGGAGGTGCTGGCTAGCGGAGTAGAACACCTGGTTAGGGGAGGTGCTGGCTAGCGGTGTAGAACACCTGGTTAGGGGAGGTGCTGGCTAGCGGAGTAAAACACCTGGTTAGGTCTTTATAAACATAAACCATATAATCTTGTAAACCTTCTACTGACCATACATAACTATGAGCATGGATAGATTGTTGTAATTATAATGATGAGAACTACTCAAGTTGTAAAACTAATCTTTATATACAGACAGTATAGCCATAAAATTACGTTATTCAATCAAATAAATACAGTAGAAAAATATAAGTAACTCCTGAACACAAGATTGTACCTCAGCTCATGTGTTGTGGTCAATGTTTCAGTACAACACCTTTTTGATATCCCCCTTTCCCTTTTCCTACAATGTTATATCAAGGGTGGCTGCCATCCTCCAGGATAGCTACTGGTTGTGCAGGGTTTTATTCCAGCCCTGCTCTAATCACATTGTAGCCTAAACATCAGCCCTGGTCTAATCACACTGTAGCCTAAACATCAGCCCTGGTCTAAACACACTGTAGGCTAACATCAGCCCTGGTCTAAACACACTGTAGCCTAAACATCATCTGTGCAACAGGCCCCTTTGCAGATAAATATTGGTTTGTGTGTGTTAACTCTCTTCTAATCCAAGTTCAGTAACATCATCATAATCAGTATTAAAACATTTTAATCAAAGTGGAAATGCATTACTGTAAGGGGTGCGTACTGGCGGCAGAGAAGTCAGACGCAGGAGAGCGAAAACTGTGTTTCCAACGGCACAGTTTAATAATAAAAACTACCGGAAAACAGAACAATCAATAAATTGGTACATAACCCGACACACACCAGACATAACATGCACAAGCATTTACAATAAACAATACCGGACAAGGACATGGAGGGAACAGAGAGTTAAATACACAACATGTAATTGATGAGATTGAAACCAGGTGTGTGGGAAGACAAGACAAAACAAATGGAAAATGAAAGGTGGCTAGAAGACCGGTGACGTCGACCGCCGAACGTCGCCCGAACAAGGAGAGGGACCGACTTCGGAGGAAGTCGTGACAATTACGTATTCACCAGATTACATCTCTTGCAAGAACGAAGGAGGAAGTGATAGGTACGCCTTAGTGTGCTGTCTTAGCTGTCTTCAATGCAGTTGGCACAAACTCTCAGGCAATCCAAATTCCCTCTGCCCTGCGTTGTGCAAAATGAATGCAAGGTAGCATCTCTTCCTGATAGCTCGACTTAACCACATAATAAATGCTACAACTCATACAAAGCTACTTCATTTTGGGACATTTGACTTGTGACTTTGGGGATAGTGCCTGGTCTACTATTCTACTGACTCTACAGCCAAAGCCTTCACAGTTCCCCTTTACTTATTTCCGTCACTAACTGATACAGATCTGCTATCTATTTAATCACTGTCACAGAGAATTTTCCTTTTAAAAAGGCTTCTAAAGATTGTAATTTCAAACTTGATTTGCCCTCACGAAAAATGTATCAACCCCTACATCAAATTGTGTTAACTATAATACACATAATAATCCACAGGTCCTGTTGCTGCAGGATTATTTTCCTGCTGTTAGAAGCAGGATCAAATTAAGATAGCAAATTGTAACAGGTTACAGATGCACTCTGGGAAAGGGCAAAGCTGATTATTAAGTGCAATGCAACGGCTGTGTTTAGACTTTTGACCATCAGATCAACTCTGAAAAAGATATGGTTGTTCAAATGAACAATTAGTGGAAAAAAGATCAGAATTGGGCTGCCTGTCTAAATACAGCCAACTAGTCTCTATTACGATAAACCCGTTTTACTTGTTCTGGGTATCTGCTGCTTCAGTGTAGTACACACATTCACCACAGACAGATCCAACGCATTGCATCTATTTCTTAGTCCTGTCCAGTCCATCACCATGTCCATATTAGGCAGATAACTGCTGCTCTCAGTCTTTGTTAATAAAAAGACTTTTGAATCAAAAACCGGTGTAGCAAGGTGTCTGCCTTGGTTCAGAGATAAATAACATTCTCCCAGAGGACGTAACGTGAAGAAACTGGTCCTTCAGGGTGTTAATGTTCTTCACCAAGGTATACAGTGCCTTTGGAAAGTATCCGGACCCTTAACGCTGTACTTTGTTGAAGCACCTGTGGCAGTGATTACAGCATTGAGTCTTCTTGGGTATGATGCTACAAGCTTGGCACACCTGTATTTGGGGAGTTTCTCTTATTCTTCTCTGCAGAGCCTCTCAAGCTCTGTCAGGTTGGATGGGGAGCGTTGCTGTACAGCTATTTTCAGATCTATCCAGAAATGTACTGTATATCCTTTCCCCATCCCCTAGAGGCATCACCTTCTTTGTTTTCTGTTTGTTAGTTAGTTAGTTAGTTAGTTAGTTAGTTAGTTAGTTAGTTAGTTAGTTAGTGTATGAACAAACAACAAGGAAGTGATTGGTACATCAGTCAGTTTGTTAGTGTATGGGATCAGCAGGTAGGACCAGGTTTGTGTAGGTCTCTCCATGCGTTGACCTGGTGAGTGATACTGTATGTGGTGGTGGCTATCAGTCGTGAGTAGGTGCAGCGGTCATAAGCCACAGGGAAAACCTGGAAAAGGTTTCCATTGGGGGGGTTAGTAGGCCGGATGCCCAGGTGTCTCATACACCGTCCCAGATACACATCCTCTATGTAGATGGCTTTAAGATGCCTGGACGCCTCCACCAGCTTCCTGGGGAGGTCTAAGGTGAAGACATAGCCCAGGCCCAGAGCATAAGGTGGATATACCTGTTCAGGAAACACCTCATTTGGGAGGTACCATTTGGAGTTAGGGTCTCTTAGAACGGCGCCCCATTGGGCCACTAGTCCAGTCTGGCAGTTCTGCGTTGGAGCGTGAAGCAGCATGTTGACCAAGGTGTTCACGTTGAGGAACATGTCTGAGTCGATCTTCATTGCGTAGGAGGCATTGGGGCAGCGAGAGCTCAGCCACTCCATCATCACCATGGTCTTGATGGTCAGGTTTTTGTAGCTGTCTATGAAGTCACTCTGCAGCAGATCCTGGTGCTCTTTGCTCTCCTGCAGCACCTTCTCCTGGAGCTGCTCTGTCTCCTTTCCACTGGGCAGTCCCAGCAGGAAGAACAGACGGACCTCTTTGCCCAGTACCTGCCTCTCACTGCCCCAAGTACTGCGGACGGCCTCACGAGCCTCCATGTTATAGGGCGCCACTGGCACCATCAGAACCAGGAAGGGGTTCTGCTCCCGGCATTTCTCTGGCTCATCCAGGATGAAGATGTACTCTGATGGGTATTCTACATGGTACGGTCCTGGGGACAGATACGGAGGAGGAGTGGCCAGATCTGCCTTGACCTCTGTGATCAGATTAGTGATGATGGTCAGTGCAGACGTGATGGAACTAGTTTCATTATGTGTTGGGTTGAGTTTGATGGCCTGTTGAGTAGAGTTGATAAGTGAAGTCTGATGATCTGTTGAATTGGCAGATGCAGTTTCATGAGCGTCTATGGTAAAATCAGTGGAGTTGAGAGAAACTACTTCGTTACTGGTCTTGGTAGAACCAGATCTGCTGGCTGAACCACCACGGAATTCTGCCCACCATTTTGAGGCCCTGTCTAGTGAAGGGACCCACTCTACTGACCGATCGCCGAAGTAGAAGAAGACCGTTGCTATGAGGAGCAGGATGAGGAAACAGCAACGGAAACGTGACCACCCGCAGTATCTCCTGCCTTCCGCCATCTCTTTACTGGGAGGAGAGAGAGAGAGAGAGAGAGAGAGAGAGAGAGAGAAACAGAAATCACATTTTATTTGTCACGTACAGTTTCCAGCAGGTATAAAAGGTTCAGTGAAATGTCTGTGTGCTTGCTGCCTCAACATAGCAGGGCAATAATCCAGATCAATAATAATCAAGTCAAATAAAAAATAACAAGTAATTAGAAGGTAGTACATAGTAATAGTATGTACCTTATAATAGTGACATATCTACATATTCATACTGTATATACATTATATTAGTGACATATCTACATATTCATGCAGTATATACATTATATTAGTGACTTATCTACATATTCATGCAGTATATACATTACATTAGTGGCATATCTACATATTCATGCAGTATATGCATTATATTAGTGACATATCTACATATTCATACTGTATATACATTATTTAGTGACATATCTACATATTCATACAGTATATGCATTATATTAGTGACATATCTACATATTCAGACTGTATATACATTATA
Organism: Salmo salar; assembly: GCF_965601325.2. NCBI lineage: Eukaryota > Metazoa > Chordata > Actinopteri > Salmoniformes > Salmonidae > Salmo > Salmo salar. The sequence continues at coordinate 53,149,299 of NC_138301.1, forward strand.
TTAGTGACATATCTACATATTCATACTGTATATACATTATATTTTGTGACATATCTACATATTCATACAGTATATGCATTATATTAGTGACATATCTACATATTCATACATACTTTGATTAATGTGCTTGTCTGACTTGCCTTGTTAAATAAAGGTTAAATAAATAAATACAGAATCCTTTGATTTGACATTTGTTTGGAAAGAGGAATGGAACGAGACCATCCCTTCCTCGCATAGGACTCTGGTCAAAAGTAGTGCACTATGTAGGGAATAGGGTGCTATAGTGCAGTCAAGGCTGGTTTATAAATGTTGGTATGAAAATGTCCATGTAGCTATATAGTAGTTTGACATTGTAACATTTATCTTGTATTTATTTCTAGAGCAGGGATGTATTGTCAATTCTAATGTTCACAATCCTAATATCCTTCGATTGTTCTAAAATAATATGTGATTCATTGCTGCCTGGTATGTAGAGGTTCCTTGTAAAAGACATATTGGTCTCAATGGGACTCAATTGTCAACAATGGTGCATTTTAACTCGTGGAATGATAATTAGTTTGAGGTTAAAATAAAAAGCAGAACAGCTTGCTTCCTTGTCTGTACCTGAGCTGAGCATTGAGAACCAAGCAACCTCCTACATGTGAACTTAAGTTACTGTTAAAACACCTGTGTTCCATGGGTACAATGCCGTTCTATAGAATTCCTTCAGTATGACTGTTTCAATACTTTGAGTTTGAATACATCAAACTATAGTAAAAAAATAGATGGGACAAAACATAAATACACCTACCTTCTTCCGCCTTTCTTAGTGCCATCTTCCACCATGTTGGATATCTATCTAGCTGGGGATGGCTGCCAGGCAGATAGGAAGGTTTCAGTAATCCCTCCTCGGTCAACTCTTGTTGTGTCATACTCATGCAGGCAGATAGGCAGGTTTAGGTAGTCCAAACCTCAGTCAATTCATGTTGTATCATACAACATCTACATGTAATGGTAGAAGGCAGCCGTGGCCAAAGGTTGCTTCTGCTCCACCAGTATTTCCAGTTTGTTAACTCTCCTGGACTAAATGATAAGGAAAACCGTTCCCACCTGGGGTAAGGTGAATGTGCAACTAGTTAGGGTGTGGCTTAACTGGCTCCCTACTCCCTATAGAGGACAAGGCTCCCTACTCCCTATATAGAGGACAAGGCACCCTACACCCTTGGTCTTTTACCAAGTAGGGCTATCTTCTGTATACCACCCCTACCTTGTCACAACACAACTGATTGGCTCAAACGCATTAAGAAGGAAAGAAATTCCACAAATTAACTTTTTACAAGGCACACCTGTTAATAATTGAAATGCATTCCAGGTGACTACCTCATGAAGCTGGTTGAGAGAATGCCAAGAGTGTGCAAAGCTGTCATCAAGGCAAAGGGTGGCTACTTTGAAGAATCTAAAATATATTTTGATTTGTTTCACACTTTTTTGGTTACTACAGGATTCCATATGTGTTATTTCATAGTTTTAATGTCTTCACTATTATTCTACAACGTAGAAAATAGTACAAAAATAAAGAAAAACCCTTGAATGAGTAGGTGTGTCCAAACTTTTGACTGGTACTGTATATAAAGATCTGTTTTGATGATACTGGCATACTCTTTTCAGATTGATTATGTATTCTCTCAGCACTTCTCCGAATATTCAATGTCTGAGGTGTGTATGCTTCACATGTTAACCAGTGGGATGTCAGACACAAAAAACATGTTTTCCAGGAAGTAGTTTGAGGGGTTCGTTTTGTTTATTCCATTCCACTAGTACCCAAGCTGCCCGTCTCTATAGCTTCCTACTGTGTTGTAACAATGGTATTGTCTCTAGAGCTCGCCACTATTGTCGTGGGGACATGTAAATCCTTCTAGGTAACCATGGTGCCCTGGTCTACCTGCTGGAAGGCCACACCTTCATCTCATTTTTCACTGTAACTGGAGACCTTGTCTCATATTTCCTCTTAAAGGTGTGTGTGTGTGTGTGTGTGTGTGTGTGTGTGTGTGTGTGTGTGTGTGTGTGTGTGTGTGTGTGTGTGTGTGTGTGTGTGTGTGTGTGTGTGTGTGTGTGTGTGTGTGAAGCCATTGCGCTAAAGATAAGCAGAGCTCATGTTGGAAAGTGTTGCTAAGTTGCTAGCGAACAACTCAAGTGCAGTTCTGTTTTCAGAAGGATTCAAAGTATTCTATACCCTCATAGGCAGCACTTTATAATATATACATTGTATTTTCTGGTAACTATTTTAAGTACGAGAGAAATTACCCATTACTTTGTAGAGAGCGAGAGAAACATACTAACATACTATTAATCAGGCAGGATCAGAGCAGATGCCCCTTTACCCTTCCAGTCCATGAGCACTCTGCTGGCAGGCTGCCCTCTAAGGTGATGGTGGAGGACAGACAGAACATGAGCACTCTGCTGGCAGGCTGCCCTCTAAGGTGATGGTGGAGGGCAGACAGAACATGAGCACTCTGCTGGCAGGCTGCCCTCTAAGGTGATGGTGGAGGGCAGACAGAACATGAGCACTCTGCTGGCAGGCTGCCCTCTAAGGTGATGGTGGAGGGCAGACAGAACATGAGCACTCTGCTGGCAGGCTGCCCTCTAAGGTGATGGTGGAGGGCAGACAGAACATGAGCACTCTGCTGGCAGGCTGCCCTCTAAGGTGATGGTGGGGGCAGACAGAACATGAGCACTCTGCTGGCAGGCTGCCCTCTAAGGTGATGGTGGGGGCAGACAGAACATGAGCACTCTGCTGGCAGGCTGCCCTCTAAGGTGATGGTGGGGGCAGACAGAACATGAGCACTCTGCTGGCAGGCTGCCCTCTAAGGTGATGGTGGGGGCAGACAGAACATGAGCACTCTGCTGGCAGGCTGCCCTCTAAGGTGATGGTGGGGGTAGACAGAACATGAGCACTCTGCCGGCAGACTGCCCTCTAAGGTGATGGTGGAGGGCAGACAGAACATGAGCACTCTGCCGGTAGGCTGCCCTCTAAGGTGATGGTGGAGGGCAGACAGAACATGAGCACTCTGCCGGTAGGCTGCCCTCTAAGGTGATGGTGGAGGGCAGACAGAACATGAGCACTCTGCCGGTAGGCTGCCCTCTAAGGTGATGGTGGAGGGCAGACAGAACATGAGCACTCTGCCGGTAGGCTGCCCTCTAAGGTGATGGTGGAGGGCAGACAGAACATGAGCACTCTGCCGGTAGGCTGCCCTCTAAGGTGATGGTGGAGGGCAGACAGAACATGAGCACTCTGCCGGTAGGCTGCCCTCTAAGGTGATGGTGGAGGGCAGACAGAACATGAGCACTCTGCTGGTAGGCTGCCCTCTAAGGTGATGGTGGAGGGCAGACAGAACATGAGCACTCTGCTGGTAGGCTGCCCTCTAAGGTGATGGTGGAGGGCAGACAGAACATGAGCACTCTGCTGGTAGGCTGCCCTCTAAGGTGATGGTGGAGGGCAGACAGAACATGAGCACTCTGCTGGCAGGCTGCCCTCTAAGGTGATGGTGGAGGGCAGACAGAACATGAGCACTCTGCTGGCAGGCTGCCTTCTAAGGTGATGGTGGAGGGTAGACAGAACATGCTTTCTGTACAATCAGGCAACCTCTGCTACAAGTAGTCAGTATGATGTTGCCTGCTCTGGACTCCAGAGAAGTGACATGATATCAGGGGCGCAGCCATGGGTGTGCCTGTGAGGGCATAGTCCCACCCACTTGGGAGCCAGGCCCACCCAATCAGAATGAGTTCCCTCCCTCTCCAAATTTCGTCAGGCCCGACCAAAATCAATTTTCGTCCTGCGCCACTGCATGATATATCACTAATTGATATTGGCTGCTAACATGAATGACTTTCAGATCCAAATACAGGTTTAAAATGCAGTTTATTTCTGTAGCCTATCTTGAGTTTTGAATATGCATCACTGTTTATGGCTGTAATGACAGGCTCCATTTGGGCAGTAATTTTCTGCACACGTACATGTGCATGGGGGGGTCTCAAGTTTTGTACCACTCCTTTTTGGGGGTGGCAGGTGGTACCACTCCTTTTTGGGGGTGGTGGGTTGTACCACTCCTTTTTGGGGGTGGCGGGTTGTACCACTCCTTTTTGGGGGTGGCGGGTGGTACCACTCCTTTTTGGGGGTGGTGGGTTGTACCACTCCTTTTTGGGAGTGGCGGGTTGTACCACTCCTTTTTGGGGGTGGTGGGTTGTACCACTCCTTTTTGGGGGTGGTGGGTTGTGCCACTCCTTTTTGGGGGTGGTGGGTTGTGCCACTCCTTTTTGGGGGTGGTGGGTTGTGCCACTCCTTTTTGGGGGTGGCAGGTTGTGCCACTCCTTTTTGGGGGTGGTGGGTTGTACCACTCCTTTTTGGGGGTGGCGGGTTGTGCCACTCCTTTTTGGGGGTGGCGGGTTGTGCCACTCCTTTTTGGGGGTGGTGGGTTGTACCACTCATTTTTGGGGGTGGTGGGTTGTACCACTCCTTTTTGGGGGTGGCGGGTTGTGCCACTCCTTTTGGGGGTGGCGGGTTGTGCCACTCCTTTTTGGGGGTGGTGGGTTGTACCACTCCTTTTTGGGGGTGGCGGGTTGTGCCACTCCTTTTGGGGGTGGCGGGTTGTGCCACTCCTTTTGGGGGTGGCGGGTCAAAAATGTATTAAAAAAAACAACACAGGGATACATGATGGTCTTTGCTATTCTGGATCCTTGGGATGTCCTTATCTCATTGAATTTGAAATGTAAAATAGTTACGGTAAGAGTTAAGGTTAGGGTTAGGTAAGGGTTATGGTTAAGGTTAAGGTTAAGGTTAGGTAAGGGTTATGGTTAAGGTTACGGTTAAGGTTAAGGTAAGGGTAGGGGTTAAAGTAAGGGTTTAGGGTAGGGACGTCCCAAGGATTCGGTTGGGCACTGACCAACACATAATAGTGGCAACACATGGAGTTGGGTTGATATAGTCATAGTAGGATACAGTATTTCTTACAATCTTCTAGTTTGACTGGAATTGTGTTAGTCCTTGTTAACACATTTATTCCAGTTCTAAAACAGTTTAGCTGAATACTTTCCTCATCAGATTGGGCTGCTTTCACCTCTTCTGATCAAGTTACCACTGTTGCAGGAAAAACCGTTTTGGGGAGCCCTTTTGCTACTAATCCTACCATTATTGTATTTGTCTAGAGTCTAGGCTACATACTCCTTTGGTATTACAGTTCTTTAGACTGGAACGTTCTATGGAACAGGTAACTGTAGCCTGTATGAGGAGAGAGGAAGGGAGGGGTCTCCTGACTGGTAGAGGAGAGAGGAAGGGAGGGGTCTCCTGACTGGGAGAGGAGAGAGGAAGGGAGGGGTCTCCTGACTGGTAGAGGAGAGAGGAAGGGAGGGGTCTCCTGACTGGGAGAGGAGAGAGGAAGGGAGGGGTCTCCTGACTGGTAGAGGAGAGAGGAAGGGAGGGGTCTCCTGACTGGGAGAGGAGAGAGGTAGGGAGGGGTCTCCTGACTGGGAGAGGAGAGAGGAAGGGAGGGGTCTCCTGACTGGGAGAGGAGAGAGGAAGGGAGGGGTCTCCTGACTGGGAGAGGAGAGAGGAAGGGAGGGGTCTCCTGACTGGTAGAGGAGAGAGGAAGGGAGGGGTCTCCTGACTGGGAGAGGAGAGAGGTAGGGAGGGGTCTCCTGACTGGGAGAGGAGAGAGGAAGGGAGGGGTCTCCTGACTGGGAGAGGAGAGAGGAAGGGAGGGGTCTCCTGACTGGGAGAGGAGAGAGGAAGGGAGGGGTCTCCTGACTGGGAGAGGAGAGAGGAAGGGGGGGGGGGGTCTCCTGACTGGTAGAGGAGAGAGGAAGGGGGGGGGTCTCCTGACTGGTAGAGGAGAGAGGAAGGGGGGGGGTCTCCTGACTGGGAGAGGAGAGAGGAAGGGAGGGGTCTCCTGACTGGGAGAGGAGAGAGGAAGGGGGGGGGGTCTCCTGACTGGTAGAGGAGAGAGGAAGGGAGGGGTCTCCTGACTGGTAGAGGAGAGAGGAAGGGAGGGGTCTCCTGACTGGGAGAGGAGAGAGGAAGGGAGGGGTCTCCTGACTGGTAGAGGAGAGAGGAAGGGGGGGGGGGTGTCTCCTGACTGGGAGAGGAGAGAGGAAGGGAGGGGTCTCCTGACTGGGAGAGGAGAGAGGAAGGGAGGGGTCTACTGACTGGGTGAGGAGAGAGGTAAGAGGGATGCAGGGAGTGAAAGAGCAGTGTTCAGCTTTTTATATCCTTCAAGACATCATTGAATTATTCCCACACACCTGCAACAAGCTAAATCAAATGTGACAGTGCTTTTCCTATTTTGTAATACAACTCTGACAAAAGAAAGAGAAAACACTGGGACACCCTGATCTTTATAAATTGTGTCACTTTAATGTATACTGATAAGTGAAGACTAGGTAAACAATAGTAGTGTCTATCATACAGACTACAATTAGCATGAATCACAACTAACCAGTAAACATACAGGCTACAATTACCATGAATCCCAACTAACCAGTAAACAATAGTAGTGTCTAACATATGGACTACAATTACCATGAATCACAACTAACCAGTATACAATTGTAGTGTCTAACATATGGGCTACAATTACCATGAATCACAACTAATCAGTGCAATACAGGCTGCATCCAAAATGCTATTACAGACACACAGTTCTACTTTTGACCAGGCTCTCTCAGCAGAATACACCTGTTCCCTAGGGTTCCAGTTACACATTGTCTCTTGGGGTTTTCTCCGCCTTGATTCGTTCCACCCCTGTAATTCGATCCCATCCTGTCCTGAAGTACAGCAGAATTTGTGAGGGTTTGGATCCGATCTACAGTAAAAGGTCATTCACTTATCTTCTCTAAGGTAGTGCCCCAAATGTAACCGGAAGGTTGCTGGATCGATTCCCCGAGCTGACAAGGTAACAATCTGTCGTTCTGCCCCTGAGCAAGGCAGTTTAACCCACTGTTCCCCAGGCGCCCGAAGACGTGGATGTTGATTAAGGCAGCCCCCCGCACCTCTCTGATTCATTTCATATTCTAAAATTGATCATTGGAAACAGGATGCACCTGAGCTCAATTTTGAGTGTCATAGCAAAGGGTCTGAATACTTATGTAAATAAGGTATTTCTGTTTTGTTTTCTAAAACCTGTTTTCGCTTTGTCATTATGGGGTATTGTGATGTCATTATGGGGTATTGTGTGTAGATTGATGAGGAACATTTGTTATTTAATCTGTTTAAGAATAAGGCTGTAACGTAACAAAATAGATTTTTTTAAACTGGTTGTTAATTGAGAAGATATCATTATGTTGTGTTTTGGTGATTATTATATTTCACAGTAAACTTATATTTAGCATAAAAAGTTGTGGTGAAAGATGTCTACAAACAAAATTAATGCACAATGAAAGGTTTTGAATGTAAGACTGTGTCACGCCCTGATCTGTTTCACCTGTCTTTGTGATTGCCTCCACCTCCCTCCAGGTGTTGCCCATCTTCCCCATTATCCCCTGTGTATTTATACCTGTGTTCTCTGTTCGTCTGTTGCCAGTTCGTTTTGTTCGTAGAACCTACCAGTGTTTTGTTTCCCTGCTCCCACCTGTTTTCTAGTTTCCCGGTTCTGACCGTTCTGCCTGCCCTGACCCTGAGCCTGCCTGTCGTCCTGTACCGTTTCCCAACTACTCTGGATTACCAACCTCTGTCTGACCTGACCCTGAGCCCACCTGCTGTCCTGTACCTTACACCCTCTCTGGATTATTGACCTCTGCCTGCCTTGACCTGTCATTTGCCTGCACCTGTTTGATGAATAAACTTTTGTTTCTTCAAAAGTGTCTGCACCTGGGTCATACCTTAAAACATGATAGACTGTCTGTGATCAGATGTAGGATCTTAATTTGACACACTTTGCTACAGCAGGAAAATAATCCTGCAGCAACAGGAAATGTGAATTTGTCACAAAAAATGTCGTACTCCTCACAGAAAATGTCGTATGGGAGAGAATAGGACCAAGGCGCAGCAGGTTTGTGGATACTCATGCTTTTAATGGTAAAACGAAAGGGCATCCACAGGAAAAACAAAATAATAGACAGTACTCACGACAAGAACAGTTTTGCAGGCTCACAAACGCAGTGCAAAAACAACTACCCACAAAACCAAGTGACAAACATACTCCTACATATATGACTCCCAATCAGGAACAACGATCCCCAGCTGTTCCTGATCAGGAGTCACAAGACCAACCCCAAAACTACTACAACAGCTCCATCTGCTGGTCAGGACGTGACAGAATTATAATTCATGTGTATTTTTGTAGGGGTTGATCAATGTTTTTGTCAGGGCAAATCAAGTTTGACCTTTAAAAGTGAAAATTACAAACTTTAGAAGCCTTTTGCATTTCCTGCTGTGCAGGAAAATTCATAGCAATAAAAGTGATCAAATTAAGATCCTACATCTGTACAAGTGTTACTATTTTGGAGTTTTGTACTAAAAGGTTTTCAAATTCGCCACATACTTGTGAAATAGCACCAAAGGAGAAAAAACACCAACTGTAGCTTGTATTTATGTTATTTATTCAGGTTAACGAAAGAGGAAAGGGAAGTTGAGTGTTTAAAGAAATAGGTTACAACTTGAAATACAGGTTTGTTCACTGCTTGACTTGGGATGAAAGAAGTGCAGCAGCTGTCTTTTTCCAAGTCGGTCCATTAGACTATGTTCACCGAACTACACAAATTACATTGTGCTGTAGAGACCTCTGATGAATCATTGTTAAGGGTTCATACACATTTTCCATGACTTCTCCATGACTTTTAACCACATTTCATGACACAATCATACATCTTCCATCTGTATTGTAATTGTGTTTTGTATTTTACAGTATTGTATTGTACTTATGTATTGTACTGGTCCTATACGTGGCTCAGTTAGTAAGAACATGGCACTAGCAACAACAGAGTTCAAATCAAATGTTATTTGTAACATGCTTTGTAAAGAACAGGTGTAGACTAACAGTGAAATACTTACTGACATCAACAATGGAGAGGCGACTCCGGGATGCTGGCCTTCCAGGCAGAGTTCCTCTGTCTAGTGTCTGTTTTCTTTTGCCCATCTTAATCTTTTCTTTTTATTGGCCAGTCTGAGATATGGCTTTTTCTTTGCAACTCTGCCTAGAAGGCCAGCATCCTGGAGTCGCCTCTTCACTGTTGACGTTGAGACTGGTGTTTTGCGGGTACTATTTCTTTATTTTTTATTTTTATTATTATTATTTTTTTATTATTATTTTTTTTTTATTTCTGTTCCGGAACTCCAATTTGAGCAGCAGCAGCTGAAAAATGAGCTCCTACAAATATTGAAATTTACATGGTTTTTAGAGTGAAGTACATCGGAAAAAAGCAAAAGAAAACTGCAAGACTGAATAGGAGAAAAAACAAGCAACAAACAAAGAAGATAACTATTTTTCATAAAATTGTAGTTATCTTAGCAAGCTGAATTGTTTACCAGTTGCTAAGCAGTTGCTAGGGACTCTTTTGGAAGAAGCTAGCTAGCTAACGAAGAACAACAAAGAATATCTAGTTAACAGAAGAAAAGAAAGAGAAAATCAGGACAGAAGAAAAAGGATATCAAAGTGAAACAGTTCTCTAAAGACACAGGAGACAATAATACAAGAAACAACACTTCTGTAGCTTGTCAACTATGTGTCTGTCTATCCCTGTTCTCTCCTCTCTGCACAGGCCATACAAACGCTTCACACCGCGTGGCCGCTGCCACTCTAACCTGGTGGTCCCAGCGCGCACGACCCACGTGGAGTTCCAGGTCTCCGGCAGCCTCTGGAACTGCCGGTCTGCAGCCAACAAGGCTGAGTTCATCTCAGCCTATGCTACCCTCCAGTCCCTAGACTTCCTGGCGCTGACGGAAACATGGATTACCACAGATAACACTGCTACTCCTACTGCTCTCTCTTCGTCTGCCCACGTGTTCTCGCATACCCCTAGAGCATCGAGCCAGCGGGGTGGTGGCACTGGAATCCTCATCTCTCCCAAGTGGACATTCTCTCTTTCTCCCCTGACCCATCTGTCTATCTCCTCATTTGAATTCCATGCTGTCACAGTTACCAGCCCTTTCAAGCTTAACATCCTTATCATTTATCGCCCTCCAGGTTCCCTTGGAGAGTTCATCAATGAGCTTGACGCCTTGATAAGTTCCTTTCCTGAGGATGGCTCACCTCTCACAGTTCTGGGTGACTTTAACCTCCCCACGTCTACCTTTGACTCATTCCTCTCTGCCTCCTTCTTTCCACTCCTCTCCTCTTTTGACCTCACCCTCTCACCTTCCCCCCCTACTCACAAGGCAGGCAATACGCTTGACCTCATCTTTACTAGATGCTGTTCTTCCACTAATCTCATTGCAACTCCCCTCCAAATCTCCGACCACTACCTTGTATCCTTTTCCCTCTTGCTCTCATCCAACACTTCTCACTCTGCCCCTACTCGGATGGTATTGCGCCGTCCCAACCTTCGCTCTCTCTCTCCCACTACTCTCTCCTCTTCCATCCTATCATCTCTTCCCTCTGCTCAAACCTTCTCCAACCTATCTCCTGATTCTGCCTCCTTAACCCTCCTCTCCTCCCTTTCTGCATCCTTTGATTTTCTCTGTCCCCTATCCTCCAGGCCGGCTCGGTCCTCCCCTCCTGCTCCGTGGCTCGACGACTCACTACGAGCTCACAGAACAAGGCTCCGGGCAGCCGAGCGGAAATGGAGGAAAACTCGCCTCCCTGCGGACCTGGCATCCTTTCACTCACTCCTCTCTACATTCTCCTCTTCTGTCTCTGCTGCTAAAGCCACTTTCTACCACTCTAAATTCCAAGCATCTGCCTCTAACCCTAGGAAGCTCTTTGCTACCTTCTCCTCCCTCCTGAATCCTCCTCCCCCTCCCCCCCCCCCTCCCTCTCTGCGGATGACTTCGTCAACCATTTTGAAAAGAAGGTTGACGATATCCGATCCTCGTTTGCTAAGTCAAACGACACCGCTGGTCCTGCTCACACTGCCCTACCCTGTGCTTTGACCTCTTTCTCCCCTCTCTCTCCAGATGAAATCTCGCGTCTTGTGACGGCCGGCCGCCCAACAACCTGCCCACTTGACCCTATCCCCTCCTCTCTTCTCCAGACCATTTCCGGAGACCTTCTCCCCTTCCTCACCTCGCTCATCAACTCATCCTTGACCGCTGGCTACGTCCCTTCCGTCTTCAAGAGAGCGAGAGTTGCACCCCTTCTGAAAAAACCTACACTCGATCCCTCCGATGTCAACAACTACAGACCAGTATCCCTTCTTTCTTTTCTCTCCAAAACTCTTGAACGTGCCGTCCTTGGCCAGCTCTCCTGCTATCTCTCTCAGAATGACCTTCTTGATCCTAATCAGTCAGGTTTCAAGACTGGGCATTCAACTGAGACTGCTCTTCTCTGTGTCACGGAGGCTCTCCGCACTGCTAAAGCTAACTCTCTCTCCTCTGCTCTCATCCTTCTAGACCTATCTGCTGCCTTTGATACTGTGAACCATCAGATCCTCCTCTCCACCCTCTCCGAGTTGGGCATCTCCGGCGCGGCCCACGCTTGGATTGTGTCCTACCTGACAGGTCGCTCCTACCAGGTGGCGTGGCGAGAATCTGTCTCCGCACCATGCGCTCTCACCACTGGTGTCCCCCAGGGCTCTGTTCTAGGCCCTCTCCTATTCTCGCTATACACCAAGTCACTTGGCTCTGTCATATCCTCACATGGTCTCTCCTATCATTGCTATGCAGACGACACACAATTAATCTTCTCCTTTCCCCCTTCTGATAACCAGGCGGCGAATCGCATCTCTGCATGTCTGTCAGACATATCAGTGTGGATGACGGATCACCAGCTGAAGCTGAACCTCGGCAAGACGGAGCTGCTCTTCCTCCCGGGGAAGGACTGCCCGTTCCATGATCTCGCCATCACGGTTGACAACTCCCTTGTGTCCTCCTCCCAGAGTGCTAAGAACCTTGGCGTGATCCTGGACAACACCCTGTCGTTCTCCACTAACATCAAGGCGGTGACCCGATCCTGGAGGTTCATGCTCTACAACATTCGCAGAGTACGACCCTGCCTCACACAGGAAGCGGCGCAGGTCCTAATCCAGGCACTTGTCATCTCCCGTCTGGATTACTGCAACTAGCTGTTGGCTGGGCTCCCTGCCTGTGCCATTAAACCCCTACAACTCATCCAGAACGCCGCAGCCCGTCTGGTGTTCAACCTTCCCAAGTTCTCTCACGTCACCCCGCTCCTCCGCTCTCTCCATTGGCTTCCAGTTGAAGCTCGCATCCGCTACAAGACCATGGTGATTGCCTACGGAGCTGTGAAGGGAACGGCACCTCCATACCTTCAGGCTCTGATCAGGCCCTACACCCAAACAAGGGCACTGCGTTCATCCACCACTGGCCTGCTGGCCCCCCTACCTCTGAGGAAGCACAGTTCCCGCTCAGCCCAGTCAAAACTGTTCGCTGCTCTGGCACCCCAATGGTGGAACAAGCTCCCTCACGACGCCAGGACAGCGGAGTCAATCACCACCTTCCGGAGACACCTGAAACCCCACCTCTTTAAGGAATACCTAGGATAGGATAAAGTAATCCTTCTAACCCCCCCCCCCCCCCCCTTAAAAGATTTAGATGCACTATTGTAAAGTGGTTGTTCCACTGGATATCATAAGGTGAATGCACCATTTTGTAAGTCGCTCTAGATAAGAGCGTCTGCTAAATGACTTAAATGTAATAATGTAATGTACTATTTAATGAAGCTGCCAGTTGAGGACTTGTGATGCATCTGCTTCTCAAACTAGACACTCTAATGCACTTGTCCTCTTGCTCAGTTGTGCACCGGGCCCTCCCACTCCTCTTTCTATTCTGGTTAGAGACAGTTTGCGCTGTTCTGTGAAGGGAGTAGTACACAGCATTGTACGAGATCTTCAGTTTCTTGGCAATTTCTCGCATGGAATAGCCTTCATTTCTCAGAACAATAATAGACTGACGAGTTTCAGAAGAAAGGTCTTTGTTTCTGGCCATTTTGAGCCTGTAATCGAACCCACAAATGCTGATGCGCCAGATACTCAACTAGTCTAAAGAATGCCAGTTTTATTGCTTCTTTAATCAGAACAACAGTTTTCAGCTGTGCTAACATAATTGCAAAAGGGTTTTCTAATGATCAATTAGCCTTTTAAAATGCTAAACTTGGATTAGCTAACACAACGTTCCATTGGAACACAGGAGTGATGGTTGCTGATAATGGGCCTCTGTACGCCTATGTAGATCAAACTGTGTTTCTGATCAATTTGATGTTATTTTAATGGACAAAAAATGTGTTTTTCTTTCAAAAACAAGGACATTTCTAAGTGACCCCAGACATTTGAACGGGTAGTGTGCATATAGGTAGGGGTAAAGTGACTAGGCAACAGGAGAGATAATAAACAGTAACACCAGCATATGTGATGAGTCAACAGACTTAGTGCAAAAAGGGTCAATGCAGATAGATTAATAGTTAAACAATAGCTACCTGGACAAACTGTTTATCAGTCTTATGGCTTGGGGCTAGAAGTTGTTCAGGATCGCTTCCAGACTTGGTGCAATGGTACCGGTTGCCATGCGGTAGCAAAGACAACAGTCTATGACTTGGGTGGCTGGAGTCTTTAACAATTTTAAGGGCCTTCTTCTGACACCGCCTGGTATAGAGGTCCTGGATGGCAGGGAGCTCGGCCCCAGTGATGTATTGGGCCGTACGCACTACCCTCTGTAGTGCCTTGCAGTCGAATGCCATGCAGTTGTCATACCTGGCGGTGATGCAGCCAGTCAAGGTGCTCTCAATGGTGTAGCTGTAGAACTTTTTGAGGATTTGAGGGCCTATGCCAATCTTTCTAGCCTCCTGAGGGGGAAGTGTGTGTGGACCATAATAATGTGGAAAGCAAGGAACTTGAAGTTCTCGACCTGATCCACTCCAGCCCTGTCGATGTGGATGGGGATGTGCTCTGCCCTCAGTTTCTTGTCGTCTACAATCAGCTCTTTCGTCTTGCTGACATTGAGGGAGAGGTTGTTGTCCTGGCACCACTGCCAGGTCTATGACCTCTTCCCTGTAGGCTGTCTCATCATCGTCAGTGATCAGGCCTACCACCGTTGTGTCATCTGCAAACTTAATGATGGTGTTAGAGTCATGTGTGGCCACGCAGTCGTGGGTGAACAGAAAGTGCAGGAGGGGACTAAGCACGCACCCCTGAGGGGCCCCAGTGTTGAGGATCAGCGCAGAGATGTGTTGTTCCCTACCCTTACCCGGCCCATCAGGAAGTCCAGGAACCAGTTGCAGAGTGAGGTGTTCAGTCCCAGGGTCCTTAGCTTAGTGATGAGCTTGGAGTGCACTATGGTGTTCAACGCTGAGCTGTAGTCAATGAACAGCATTCTCATGTAGGTGTTCCTTTTGTCCAGGTGGGAAAGGGCAGTGTGGAGTGCAATAGAGATTACATCATCTGTGGATCTGTTAGGGCGGTATGCAAATTGGAGTGGGTCCAGGGTGTACGGGATGTGGATGTGAGCCATGACCAGCCTTTCAAAGCATTTCATGTCTACAGATGTGAGTGCTAAGGGGCGATAGTCATTTAGACAGGTTACCTTTGGCATTCTTGGGCACAAAGACTATGGTGGTCTGCTTGAAACATGTACTGTAGGTATTATAGCCTGGGTCAGGGAGAGGTTGAAAATATCAGTGAAGACACTTGCCAGCTGGTCAGCGCATGCTTTGACTACACGTCCTGTTAATCCATCTGAATGTTAACCTGTTTAAACGTCTTACTCACATCGACTACAGAGAGCGTGCTCACACAGTCGTCCGGAATCGCTGGTGCTCTCATGCATGGTTCAGTGTTGCTATCCTCGAAGCGGACATAGCAGGTATTTAGCTAGTCCGTGGGTTCAATTCCCACTGGGGTCACATACCAGAATGTGTGGCCTGTGTCTACTGTGTAAATGGCGTATATTACAGTATTACAGTACTGTATTGGCCAATGCAAGTTCAGAAAAGCAGTGTGAACCCCATTTTGTATACACATTTACTGTACAGGGGATGCATTTCTTTCTTGTTTTGGACTTTCTGGATTATTTGCGTATTGGTATTGTATGGATATTGTATTACTGCAGTGTAGGAGCTAGACATTTCGCTGCACCTGCTGTAACATCTGCTAATCTGTGTACACAACCAATAAACTTAGATTTTATTTGTTACATACAGTATATCAGATTTCTTTTTAATTTACTGTGAAGTAAAATCATAATAATCATCGTCATAGTAGTACATTCAAGTAAATATTGTACTTTTTAAGTTTCTACAGACATACATTTTCATTATGTAGTTCTCATAATCTGTAGTAGACAAAACGGTTGACATGTTAAATCTATATTGTAGGTTTACCAAACATTTGTGATCATCAATTAAGAGCAGTCGGATGAAGTAATAGTAAAATGTCTTTTAACAAAAGAGGAGGGAACCATATCAAAAGTAATGTGAGCATTGCATTGTAAAAGACAATTACTTTATACGAGCATGTATTGCAATATGAAACATGTATTTCTAGAAAACACTGATTAAGTTCAGTGAAAAAAAGTGACTGTATGATTTGTCTTTTTGATGATCTGTTTTGAGTTTTGTACTAACATGCTGACCAGAGCGTTTATTTTGTCCCCTCACACCAGACGAGATCAGGACATGCAGGTTGAAATGTCAAAACGAACTCTGAACCAATTATATTAATTTGGGGACAGGTCGAAAAGCATTAAACATTTATGGCAATTTAGCTAGCTAGCTTGCTGTTGCTAGCTAATTTATCCTGGGATATAATCGTTGGGTTGTTATTTTACCTGAAATGCACAAGGTCCTCTACTCCGACAATTAATCCACAGATAAAATGGTCAACTGAGTTTGTTTCTAGTAATCTCTCCTCTCTCAGGCTTCTTCTTCTTCTTCTAACTTCATATGGCGGTTGGCAACCAACTCTAAGGTGCATTACCACAACCAACAGGACTGGAGTATGGACGTCAGTTCATCTTTCAATCACCCACGTGGGTATATGCTCCTAAAATACAATGAGGAGATGGGAGAGGCAGGACTTGCAGTGCATTAAGCGTCACAAATAGAACCAAGTTACATTTTTACGCCTGGCTACGCTGACGCTCATTGGCATGTGCGAGCAGTGTGGGTGCAATGATTGAGAACATGTATGTGTACATTTATTTTGTGACGCGAGCAGTGTGGTCAACATGTAAGAGTTGTGAAAATGTACCACATACTTGTGAAAATTGCACCAAGGAGATAAAAAAACCCAGTAATATATATATATATATATATATATATATATATATATATATATATATATATATATATATATATATATATATATATATAAAACCCATTTTTCATGTTGTACCAAGTAGATTTTTCAAATGTATTCAATTGGGTTACATTCAAGTAAATACATTTCCTTTTAACCCCTTTACACTCCTGGGAATTTTCCTATATGGATAGCGCTAAATTGAAATGGTTCTCACAGAAGAAACAGGGAAACTCACGGTAGACATTAAAAGGGAACAGTGGAGATTATGGGGAAATGATTAGACTAAAGGTGGGGACACAACAGTTCACCTGACACAAGACTGAATCCAAACATTACACTGCATTTTATGTGCATTTTACATTTACTGTACTTTTCACAGCATGTGTGGACAACGAAATCAGAAAATACTCTGGATACATTCAGTAACATGATGATAAGAATATTCTTGGAAAAATGTGGGTAGGTGCAACATAAGACAAAAAATGACAAGGGTTTGAGTGAGAGGTCTAAACTGGTGTTTCCAAGTGACCACACACCTCTCCAAAGTGGACACAGTTCCTAAGTCATTTCAATGGACTTTTATGAGTCAAAGAAGAGTTTTCTATAAAGTGCTTTTTTTTAGGTCTCCTAGCTGTGCCGTTGAGGAAGTAGAGCAAGCAAACTTGTTGTAGTTTTCTTTGGAACACAGCCCTGCATCATTGCCTTTACACAATTACTGTTGTTGTTTACGCAATCACAAAACGGTTCATTATATTTGGAATCTGGGTCAGGTGGGCATAATGTCAAACGCTTGTTCTATTGCCAACATGACTAGCTAAATTCTAAAATACGATCTTCCAGTATTAGGCTTTCAGTAGGCAGTTCAGAGAAGCAGATCGTCATTTTGGTGACATAGAATGGATTCAGATGTGCATTCAGATGCGTGGTCCATGGCAAATCTTCACAATACAACAAACAGGCTCATTCTGTTCAGGAAAACCCAGGGTATAACGCCATGTCATCTGGTAACTGTACATCTAACATAGTGATCATAACCGTTGACAACTGTATATGACATGAGTTCTATGATATGGAAATGTGAAGTACACATTTTGACTCACGGTTGTTTGGCTTTCTTGAATGACAGCAAAGCGGTACTTATTCTAATCCTCAACGGCTAATCTTAAAAAATATATTGAGTCCTCGTAATTTACAACATTTCCCTTCACTCAGACAACAAAAAATGGGAAAAGTTGCCCAATTAGTGGGAGGGATGGGGGCCACTTCTTGTCGTGTGCGGCTGTCAGTCAAAAACAGATCTGTTCAGCAGAGACCCTGAGCTCTGACGTCATGTATAGCATGTTACTGTACAGCCACTGCATTCCAATATAGGCGCTTATCAGTTTCCGAATCTGCCATTTTTAATCCATATACAGGTACGAATGTAAAGGGCTATTCAAGATATTAAGTTGGTTCCATAACATGAAATAATGACTTTCTTTATATAAGACTTTCACATTTACTGGTTACAATATCGTAACCAAATGGTGACCATCTCGTCAATGGGAACATTTCCAGGCTCTTTAGTATCACAGTACTTATGCAGATATCATTTCAGCATCAGTAACGGCAGTGAACATATAAACGTTAAAAAAAACAGAACACATTACCTAGAATGACATTCACACTCACAGGTGGCAAAAATTAACAAACTGAAAACCACGCCCCCATTAGGCTACGGCTACAA
The DNA here is from genome assembly GCF_965601325.2 of Salmo salar. Taxonomy (NCBI): domain Eukaryota; kingdom Metazoa; phylum Chordata; class Actinopteri; order Salmoniformes; family Salmonidae; genus Salmo; species Salmo salar. The sequence goes on from NC_138301.1 coordinate 53,167,399, forward strand.
CTCTTCTGATAGGCTGTCACTGCTACATTGCACCCACCGCTATGCAATGCGAATATCGATTTCATTCAATTATAAAAATCACAGGCCGAGTGGCGCAGTGGTCTAAGGTACTGCATCGCAGTGCTAGAGGCATTACTACAGACCTGGGTTCATTCCCGGGCTGTGCCGCAACCAGCCGTGGCCAGGAGTCCCATGGGACAGCGCACAATTGGCCCAGTGTCGTCTGGGTTAGGGGAAAGTTTGGCCGGTGGGGATTTACTTGGCTCATCGCGCTCTAGCGATTCCTTGTGGTGTGCCTGCAGGCTGACCCCGGATGCCATTTGAACAGTGTTTCCTCTAACACATTGGTGCGGCTGGCTTCTGGGTTAAGCGGGCGGGTGTTAAGAAGTGTGGTTTGGCGGGTCATGTTTCGGAGGAATAATGACTCCACCTTTGCCTCTCCTGAGCCCGTTGGGGAGTTGCAGCGATGAAAAAAGAAGAAAACTGATTTCTTAAATGTGTTATTTGATTTCAGACAAATAGCATAGAACAATTTTCTATTATACCAATCAGAAAAAGCAATTCAGACGAACAACAGTGTCATCCCACTTTTTACAGTGTAGGAGTTAGCATCAGGTCTGGTATCCTTCTTCAGATCAGAATGCTGCAGCCGGGAGCATAGCCTGCTGCCCCTCTGTCATCCCTCCCATCTTCCTCTGTTCCCCCCAGCCGGGAGCATAGCCTGCGGCCTCTCTGTCATCCCTCCCATCATCCCTCTGTTCCCCCCAGCCTGGAGCATAGCCTGCTGCCCCTCTGTCATCCCTCTGTTACCCCCAGCCGGGAGCATAGCCTGCTGCCCCTCTGTCATCCCTCCCATCATCCCTCTGTTCCCCCCAGCCGGGAGCATAGCCTGCGGCCCCTCTGTCATCCCTCCCATCATCCCTCTGTTCCCCCCAGCCGGGAGCATAGCCTGCTGCCCCTCTGTCATCCCTCTGTTCCCCCCAGCCGGGAGCATAGCCTGCTGCCCCTCTGTCATCCCTCTGTTCCCCCCAGCCGGGAGCATAGCCTGCTGTCCCTCTGTCATCCCTCTGTTCCCCCCAAGCCGGGAGCATAGCCTGCTGTCCCGCTGTCATCCCTCTGTTCCCCCCAGCCGGGAGCATAGCCTGCTGTCCCTCTGTCATCCCTCTGTTCCCCCCAGCCGGGAGCATAGCCTGCTGCCCCTCTGTCATCCCTCTGTTCCCCCCAGCCGGGAGCATAGCCTGCTGTCCCTCTGTCATCCCTCTGTTCCCCCCAGCCGGGAGCAAAACCTGCTGTCCCTCTGTCATCCCTCTGTTCCCTCCTCCAAGGGACTGGCACAGAGACTCCACAAAGTCTCGGCGTCTGAGCCAGTAGCTGTCCGTTTCCGCGTCAGCTTCCGCCTTCATCTCTACTTCCGCCTCCCTCTCCACCTCCCTTTCCCTCCTGGTCTCCAGGTTGTCAGCGGCCAGAGCGGCCCCCGTCTCCTCCTTCCACAGCCTCTCGTGCTCCAGCTTCAGCTCCTGGTAGCTCCTGGAGAACATGTGGAAGATGGAAGTAGCAGGAAACGCCATGATGAGAATTCCACTCAGGATGCTGCTCAGCGCTACCACCTGACCCGGGATGCTCCTCGGTACCATGTCCCCGTAGCCCACGGTCGTCATGGAGATGATGGCCCACCAATAGGAAGCTGGGATGCTGCTGAAGCTGTGCTGGGGCGCGGTGGCAGCGTTGGGCGCCAGCTCGCTTTCGGCCAGGTGCACCATGGGAGAGAAGAGGGCCATGCCGACGGTGATGAAGAGCAGGAGGAGGCTGAACTCTTGGGTGCTGCGCTGCATGGTCAGGCCCAGGGTCTGGAGGCCCAGGGAGTGGCGCGCCAGCCGCATCACATACAGGATACGCAATGCACGCATCAGACGCAGGACCAGACCCAGCTTGTCCAGGTACCCCCTACCTGGGGAACAGAGGTGAAAGTACACAATGTTGCTTAATATGGTAGGTTGTTAATATCCAGAAATAGGTTGAATATTTCATGCAATATACAGTAGTTTCTATTTCAGAGCTTGGCAATCCTTCTCCTGGACAGATCCCCTCCTACAGGATCTAACACACCTGATTCTACTGATTACCTTCTCCTGGACAGATCCCCTCCTACAGGATCTAAACACCTGATTCTACTGATCACCTTCTCCTGGACAGATCCCCTCCTACAGGATCTAACACACCTGATTCTACTGATCACCTTCTCCTGGACAGATCCCCTCCTACAGGATCTAAACACCTGATTCTACTGATCACCTTCTCCTGGACAGATCCCCTCCTACAGGATCTAAACACCTGATTCTACTGATCACCTTCTCCTGGACAGATCCCCTCCTACAGGATCTAACACACCTGATTCTACTGAGCACCTTCTCCTGGACAGATCCCCTCCTACAGGATCTGAACACCTGATTCTACTGATTACCTTCTCCTGGACAGATCCCCTCCTACAGGATCTAACACACCTGATTCTACTGATCACCTTCTTCTGGACAGATCCCCTCCTACAGGATCTGAACACCTGATTCTACTGATCACCTTCTCCTGGACAGATCCCTTCCTACAGGAACTAACACACCTTATTCTACTGATCACCTTCTCCTGGACAGATCCCCTCCTACAGGATCTAAACACCTGATTATACTTATCAATCAATCAATCAATCAATCAATCAAATGTATTTTTATATAGCCCTTCGTACATCAGCTGATATCTCAAAGTGCTGTACAGAAACCCAGCCTAAAACCCCAAACAGCAAGCAAAGCATGTGAAAGAAGCACGGTGGCTAGGAAAAACTCCCTAGGAAAAACTCCCTAGAAAGGCCAAAAACCTAGGAAGAAACCTAGAGAGGAACCAGGCTATGAGGGGTGGCCAGTCCTCTTCTGGCTGTGCAGAGTGGATATTATAACAGAACATGGTCAAGATGTTAAAATGTTAAAATGTTCATAAATGACCAGCATGGTCAAATAATAATAATCATAGTAGTTGTCGAGGGTGCAACAAGCACGTCCGGTGAACAGGTCAGGGTACCATAGCCGCAGGCAGAACAGTTGAAACTGGAGCAGCAGCACGGCCAGGTGGACTGGGGACAGCAAGGAGTCATCATACCAGGTAGTCCTGAGGCATGGTCCTAGGGCTCAGGTCCTGGTCCTGGGCTCAGGTCCTGGTCCTGGACAGATCCCCTCCTACAGGATCTAACACACCTGATTCTACTGATCACCTTCTCCTGGACAGATCCCCTCCTACAGGATCTGAACACCTGATTCTACTGATCACCTTCTCCTGGACAGATCCCCTCCTACAGGATCTAACACACCTGATTCTATGGATCACCTTCTCCTGGACAGATCCCCTCCTACAGGATCTAACACACCTGATTCTACTGATTACCTTCTCCTGGACCGATCCCCTCCTACAGGATCTAACACACCTGATTCTACTGATCACCTTCTCCTGGACAGATCCCTTCCTACAGGATCTAAACACCTGATTCTACTGATTACCTTCTCCTGGACAGATCCCTTCCTACAGGATCTAACACACCTGATTCTACTGATTACCTTCTCCTGGACAGATCCCCTCCTACAGGATCTAAACACCTGATTCTACTGATCACCTTCTCCTGGACAGATCCCCTCCTACAGGATCTAACACACCTGATTCTACTGAGCACCTTCTCTTGGACAGATCCCCTCCTACAGGATCTAAACACCTGATTATACTGAGCACCTTCTCCTGGACAGATCCCCTCCTACAGGATCTAACACACCTGATTCTACTGATCACCTTCTCCTGGACAGATCCCCTCCTACAGGATCTGAACACCTGATTCTACTGATCACCTTCTCCTGGACAGATCCCCTCCTACAGGATCTGAACACCTGATTCTACTGATCACCTTCTCCTGGACAGATCCCCTCCTACAGGATCTAACACACCTGATTCTATGGATCACCTTCTCCTGGACAGATCCCCTCCTACAGGATCTAACACACCTGATTCTACTGATTACCTTCTCCTGGACAGATCCCCTCCTACAGGATCTAACACACCTGATTCTACTGATCACCTTCTCCTGGACAGATCCCTTCCTACAGGATCTAAACACCTGATTCTACTGATTACCTTCTCCTGGACAGATCCCTTCCTACAGGATCTAACACACCTGATTCTACTGATTACCTTCTCCTGGACAGATCCCCTCCTACAGGATCTAAACACCTGATTCTACTGATCACCTTCTCCTGGACAGATCCCCTCCTACAGGATCTAACACACCTGATTCTACTGAGCACCTTCTCTTGGACAGATCCCCTCCTACAGGATCTAAACACCTGATTCTACTGATCACCTTCTCCTGGACACAGATCCCCTCCTACAGGATCTAAACACCTGATTATATTGATCACCTTCTCCTGGACAGATCCCCTCCTACAGGATCTAACACACCTGATTCTACTGATTACCTTCTCCTGGACAGATCCCTTCCTACAGGATCTAAACACCTGATTCTACTGATCACCTTCTCCTGGACAGATCCCCTGCTACAGGATCTAACACACCTGATTCTACTGATCACCTTCTCCTGGGCAGATCCCTTCCTACAGGATCTAACACACCTGATTCTACTTATCACCTTCTCCTGGACAGATCCCCTCCTACAGGATCTAACACACCTGATTCTACTGATCACCTTCTCCTGGACAGATTCCTTCCTACAGGATCTAACACACCTGATTCTACTGATCACCTTCTCCTGGACAGATCCCCTCCTACAGGATCTAACACACCTGATCCTACTGATCACCTTCTCCTGGACAGATCCCCTCCTACAGGATCTAACACACCTGATTCTACTGATCACCTTCTCCAGGACAGATTTGTGCCACATTAACTTAGATATAGTTAACCCCATCATAACACTGTTGTGCTACACTAACTTAGATATAGCTAACCCCATTATACCACTGTTGTGCCATACTAACCTAGCCTAGCTATAGCTAACCCCATTATAACACCATTGTGCCACACTAACCTAGCTAGCTATAGCTAACCCCATTATAGCACAGTTGTGCCACACTAGCCTAGCTATAGCTAACCCCATTATAACACTGTTGTGCCACACTAACCTAGCTAGCTATAGCTAACCCCATTATAACACTGTTGTGACACACTAACCTAGCTATAGCTAACCCCATTATAACACTGTTGTGCTACATTACCCTAGCTATAGCTAACCCCATTACAACACTGTTGTGCCACACTAACCTAGCTAGCTATAGCTAACCCCATTATAACACTGTTGTGCCACACTAACCTAGCTAGCTATAGCTAACCCCATTATAACACTGTTGTGCCACACTAACCTAGCTAGCTATAGCTAACCCCATTACAGCACAGTTGTCCAGATTCTCCTACTATAATTCTCATTGAGTGTATTAATAAAGTGACTTCATACAAAACAATTGTTCACCAAAAAATCTGATAATGAATATGGTTGTTCCACCTGCCCCTGCGCTACCATCCTCCAGAGTCATGTTGTTTTCAACCACCACCAGAGAAATATAGTAGGGTAGAATGGCCACAGCATCAATGATGTTCAGGGGCCCACGGGCAAATTCTAGTTTGGAGCGAGCATGGAGGAACCGCAGCACGAACTCCAAGGTGAACCAAGCTACGCACACTGTCTCCACAACAAACATGTGAAGACACTTCTGGGAACACTCGCCCTGGAGACGGAGAGGGGAGAGAGGGCAGAGAGGGAGAGGAGAGGGAGGGGGGAGAGAGAGAGAGAGAGAGAAAGAGAGAGAGAGAGAGAGAGAGAGAAATGATTAAGATGAAGATGGAGAGAGTGGTTGTAATAGCATTTAGATATGGGGAAAAGACATGGAGACTGAAACAAACTAAAGTTGCCGAGAAATGTACCTTTTTTTTCCAACAAAGGTTGGTTTAACTATTGATGGGGTTGAAAGAAGGACATTGCATATTTTAGTAGGTTTCTTGCACCAGGAAAACTTGTATTAGCTCCACAAGCTAACCAATAGGCTTTAGCTCAGCGGTTATGTTCCACTCACCTTGCTCTCCTCTTGGCGTAGATCAGGCATGGTGCTGATACAGAGGCTGATGACTGTCACAGCTACCATGATCACAGAGAAGCAGGCAAACATCTTCCCTGCCAAGCCAGAGTGGGGGTTCTCCACCACCTCTCTGAGCCTGTGGAAGAGAGTTACAAAAATCTGTTTTTTTTCCCCCTTTTGTTGGAGATCTTGTTTACAGATCCTGTTGTCTTACAAATTCATGAAGACATAACGTAAAGTTATGAATATAACTACTGTAACCTGAAGGAAGGACACAGCTATTGGGATCGTGCTCGCGAGATCAGTGCTTAGTGCACGTCTTCTCAGTTTGTCTCCTGAACAAACAACAAGAGAAAGAAAGCCCTCTGTGTCCCTCGTCAGTCTTTGAGCATATGACCACTGTTATACAGAGCATGTGACCACTGTTATACATGTACTTGCTGATCTTGGGTCAGTTTAGCATTTCCGCCAGTAATGGTTAAGGTTAGGATTGGAGGAGGGGAAGCTGATCCAAGATCTGTACCTAGCGTTTAACCCTGCTGTTTCTACCTGCTCATCAGCCTGCGGTAGCCCGTCTCCGTCTCAGCCAACAGGGGGAGCCTCTGTAGCTTCATCCTCCTCTGTCTCCACTCCTCCTCCTTACGCTCACGCTCCGCCACCTCAATCAAAATCACAGTCAAGATCACAATCAAGATCACAATCAAAATCACAATCAAAATCCCAATCAAGATCACAATCAAGATCACAATCAAGATCACAATCAAAATCACAATCAAAATCACAATCAAGATCACAATCAAGATTACAATCAAAATCACAAACAAGATCACAATCAAGATCACAATCAAGCTTTAGTTATAAAGTCAATTTCACATAAGTGTCCCAATAAATGGAGCCTTCTTCTTGACCAGGTTCCCCTTGAAAAAAGTCAGATAAATGTGAAATAAACGTTAAATAAATAAACTTTACAGAAACAATGTACCTCCTCGACGCGTGTCAACATGCGCCGGCGGCAGCAGCGTTCCATGTAGGCGGGGTCGACCCCCCAGTAGTCCAGCTCATCGTGCAGTGACACGGCACACAGCTCCCGCAGGAGGCGGAGCTTCCCGGCCGCCAGGAAGTTCAAGATGACCCGGAACGCTGTGGGGCTCCGGTCGAAAAAGTACTCCCTCTGGGTCTCATCGTAGTCGTCACAGAGCCTGGCGATGTCCTCGGGGCTGGAGCAGAGACGCAGCCGCCCAAGCCGGGTGAGAGGGAACTGCTCCAGGGTGGTCCAGGGGAACGTGTAGCGGTTACCCCCCACGTTGATCAAGGCCTGGGTAACAGAGTATAGAAAATATATCAGGTTTTATTGATTAAGTTATTCAATATGAGCTTCATAACTATCGAATACATGTTATTACATTCATTGCTTTGGATAAAGGATAAAGGCATCTTCTAAATGCAATATATTATTATATTATTATTATTATATTATTACTATAATATTATTATTATATTATTACTATTATATTATTATTATTATATTATTACTATTATATTATTATTATTATATTATTATTATTATATTATTATTATTATAATTATCATAACATTATTATATTATTATTATTATTATTATATTATTACTATTATAGTATTATTATATTATTATTATTGTTATATTATTACTATTATTATTGATATATAGTATTATTATTATTATAATATTATTATTATTATTATTATATTATTACTAGTATTATTCATATATTATTATTATATTATTACTATTATATTATTATTATCATTATATTATTATGACTATATTATTACTATTATTATTATACTATTATCATAATATTATTATGATATTATTATTATTACTATTATTATATTATTATTATTATCATTGTTATATTATTATATTATTATATTACTATTATTATTATATTGTATTATTACTATTATTATTATATTGTATTATTACTATTATTATTATTATATTATTATATTATAACTATTATTATTTTAATATTATTACTATGATTAGTATTAGTATTATTATTATATTAGTATTATTATTGTATTATTATAATATTATTATTGTATTATTATTATATTAATATTATATTATTACTATTATTATTATTATATTATTACTGTTATTATTAAATTATTACTAGTATTATTATTATTATTTTACTAGTATTATTATTCTAATAGTGTTATTATTATTGTATTATTATTATATTATTATTGTATTATTATTATATTATTACTATTATTAATATTATTAGTGTTATTATTATTATATTATAATATTATTAGTACTGTTATTATTATTGATATCATTGTTATTTGTTATATTACTATTATTATTAGTAGTAGTAGTAGTAGTAGTAGCAGCAGTAGTATTAGCAGTAGTAGTAGTAGTAGTAGCAGCAGTAGTAGTAGCAACAGTTGTGGTAGTAGTATTAGTAGTAGAATTAGTAGAAGCAGAAGTAGTAGTAGTAGCAGTGGTAGTAGTAGTAGCTGTGGTAGTAGTAGTAGTAGTAGTAGTAGCAGCGGTAGTAGTAGCAACAGTGGTAGCAGTAGTGGTAGTAGTAGTAAGAATAGTAGTAGTAGTAGTAGTAGTAGTAGTAGTAGTAGTAGCAGCAGCGGTAGTAGTAGCAGCAGTAGTAGCAGTAGTAGTAGTAGCAGCAGCGGTGGTAGTAGCAGCAGTAGTAGCAGTAGTGGTCGTAGTAGTAGGAATAGTAGTAGTAGTAGTAGTAGTAGTAGTAGTAGTAGTAGTAGTAACTGTAGTAGTAGTAGTAGTAGTAGTAGCTGTAGTAGTAGTAGTAGTAGTAGCTGTAGTAGTAGTAGTAGTAGTAGTAGTAGTAGTAGCTGTAGTAGTAGTAGTAGTAGTAGTAGTAGTAGTAGTAGTAGTAGCAGTAGTAGTAGTAGTAGTAGTAGCTGTAGTAGCTGTAGTAGTAGTAGTAGCTGTAGTAGTAGTAGTAGTACCTGCAGTGTGTGGTCGACAGAGGGCCAGGCCCTGTCAGGGTCATTGCGGAGCAGCTGGGCGTGCTGATAGTACACTCCCTTGACTGTCTCTGTCTCTGGGATCTCTGTGAAGAAGCGGTCCAGGCTGCTGTTGTCACTGCTGACTGAGTAGTTGGTGAAGTCATGGTTAGCGTTGCTGATGATGGGCATGGTGGCATTGGGACGGTGTGTGTGTGTGTATGGTCAGGTGGTCAGGAAGAGGGTCACGGACCTGGGAAGACAGGAACCAAGATTGTTGGATGAATAACTTAGCTTGACACCTGAAGACGTGTACTAGCTCTCTAAAAAGACTTTCACTTTAAAGATGTTGCAAAATTCTGGTAACTTTTTCAAAAGTCCCAAGTTTTCCAGAAATCTTGGTTGGAAGACTCCCGGAATCAGGAAGGAATAAGCAGGACATCTGCAATCCTCCAACTAGGATTTCTGGAAAACCTGGAAATATTAGTTACATTTCCTGAAATTGTGCAACCCTATGTATATAGGCCAGGGTTGGGTAGGTTACTGTAATCTGTTAAAGTTATTACCGTAATTTCCAGACTATAAGCCGCAACTTTTTTCCCACGCTTTGAACCTCGCGGCTTAAACAATGACGCGGCTAATATATGGATTTTTCCTGCTTTCACATATTTTTTTTTCTCCAAAAAAACACATTCTGTGACGTGTTCAGTTTTTTGGCGGCATGAAGCTTTCATTAGACCAATGAAATTGCCGAACGGGTTAAGGTCAAACAACTTTTTTGTTTACTGTTTAGATTAAATCGAGCGCGCTCAAACTTCCCATCATTCTGATTACGGTAGTCATTTTGTCACCCTGATTCCTGGGGGCACAACAAAGTATTTGCAGCCACTCGACATCAGTGTAAATCGTGCATATAAGGTGGCGCTCCGTGTTCAGCGGGAGGCTTGGATGACAAGTGGGGAGAAATCCTTCACTAAAACGGGCCGCATGCGAAAAGCAACTTATGGTCAAGTCTGCCAGTGGGTCCTGACAGCGTGGAGCATTGTCCAAAAATCCACTATCATCAACGGGTTTCGAAAGGCTGGACTGCAGCGTGTTGAAGAGGGCTCAGCGGGGGATTTGCCTCCGGATGAAAGTGACGAGAGCGACAATGAAAACGATCCAATATCGGATGAAGCAATTCTGAGGCTATTCAACGCCGAGTGGTTCAGTGGTTCAGTGGTTTCAGTGCACAGGAGGAAGATAGTGACCAATTACTTTCTTGGTAGGCTACTGTTTACTGCTCATTTTTTATTTTTTGTTACAAGCCGTGTTTCGATAAAGCCTATTTATTTTTGTTACAAGCCGTGTTTCGTTAAAGCCTATTTATTTTGTTACAAGCCGTGTTTCGTTAAAGCCTGTGTAAAGTTAATTTGTTTCAATGTACCGGTAGGCACCTGCGGCTTATAGACATGTGCGGCTTATTTATGTTCAAAATAATATATATTTTTTAATTCAGTGGGTGCGGCTTATATTCAGGTGCGCTTAATAGTCCGGAAATTACGGTAGTTACCTGTCCAAAATTGTAGTCAGTAATGTAATTTTACCCAAACTCAGTAACATAATTGGATTGCTTTCAGTTACTTTTGGATTACTTTCCCCTTAAGAGGCATTAGAAGAAGACAAAAATGATCTATCAAACGCATTTGGTGTGTCATCATATTGGTCTCTGATTGGTGGTCATCATATTGGTCTCTGATTGGTGGTCATCATTTGGTGTGTCATCATAGTGGTCTCTGATTGGTGGTCATCATAGTGGTCTCTGATTGGTGGTCATCATTTGGTGTGTCATCATAGTGGTTTATGACTTGTGGTCAGACTCGCTCAGGTGGCACCAACTTAAATGTATGCCTTTTTTCAACGCTTGAATTGAATGTCATTGAGAAAACAGAAAGGTGTCATGATGTATTTTATTTAGCTAACATCCTTTCTGAATTTAAAAGTAATCCAAGAAGTAATCATCTAGTTTTTCAAATGTATCTTTAATCTGATTACAATATTTTTGCTGTTAATGTAACTGATTACAGTTACCATTTTTGTAATCAGACTAATCCATTAGTCCTCAACACTGATATAGGCCTATGATAGGCTTTACATTTATTCACAATTGTCTGGTAAATGTTAGTCTTCAGACATCCAATTTCACAGTTATTGCATAGGCCTGGCCCAAGAATATCCCTGCCAGTTGGAAAAGCTATCATTATGAATCTATTGTGACTACTGCACTACACCATGGTCCCTTCCCGAATGGAAACCTTTATAGTGTACTATTACTTTGGACCATCAGCCCCATACCTTGCACTGTGTAGAGAATAGGTTGCCATTTGGGATGCATTGCCTATCATGTCTTGTTCCAAATCAATTCCAAACGCCCAAAAGACTTTAGCCTGATTACATTTGAGAGCTAAAATGTGATAAATGTGATAGATGTCTGCCATCTTGAGTCTGCCAGTAAGCCATTTGACAAACGTGTGAATAAAATATGAGGCTGAAATATAATATGAATATGGATAAATATGATGACGTAGAAATAAATCCATTGTAGATATATTTATAGGGCTATATATATATATATATATATATATATATATATATATATATATATATATATATATAAAACAATGTTTTTTTGTGTGTTTTTTAACATCTATTTGGCCTTCATAGCAACAACAACAAAAAATGTAATGCATATATGCGTGGCAAAATAATTACTTCACATAGACAGAACGTTACTTACCGTCGCTGATAACTCCTTTTATCCTCTCTTACTTTTTGGTGAATTGACTTCCATCGTAGGCGAATTATTTCGCGTCAACATCCTTCAAACTGACCGGCCATACGTGCGCTCCGCTGCACGCAGACAACTTTACGAACTATGGTAGGCCTATTCAAAACTGACCGGGAGCGAAAACAAAGTACGAAACGAAATCGGAGACGGAACATTTAGCTCAGTAGCCTACCTATTATAAGAGTTATCAGTCGGAGTGATGTCTGTCCAGCTTTAGGCTACCCCGAGAGCTCTTGTCTTGTTCCAAAAACAACCCACTGGGCACACACTGGTTGAATAAACGTTGTTTCACGTGGAATATACTTTGAATTGACGTCTGTGCCCAGTGGGAATTGCTCGTTTCCCCGCAACACAGGTCCGTCCCTACAGAGTAGGTAGAGCGCGTTCACTTTCGGGAATTAATCTGGAGTGTTTTTCCCCTATCCGTATTAATTCCACATCATCTACATGGGTTCGGCAGGTGGTTGGAGACAGGCGGCAACTGGAAGCGCATTGTCAGATTTGAGAATAAAAGCGATTATCTAACGGTTCTGTCCTCCCTCTCTTGTTTCTCTCTCTCCCTTTCTTGCTATGAGTCTTTATCTCTCTCCCTCTCTCTCTTTGTGTGTGTGTGAACAATTTTTTTCCCCTTTAGTGTACCGTTTGTTTACAATTGGACACATACTGTAAAGCCTTTATCTAACGTTTTAAAGCCTGCAGATTTAGATTTCCAAACACAGAGAGGATTAGTGCAGGACAGAGAAAGATGAGGTCCCCAGACTCCATTTAATTTATGTCAGCAGACTTCTGCCTTGAACAGATGAACTTCACACACATGCACAAACACATGCACGCAGCCACGCACAATCTCTCTCACATACATAGCTTTGTTTTTGTGAAATTTCAGGACTTTTTGGAGTGTAAAAATGTTTGACCAACAGAAATATATTTTTTTCTCCTAACCTTAAACCTTAGCCTAACCTTAACCACAAAAACCCTAACTGTAAATCTAACCCTAACCCTAACCTTAACCCCAAAACCACAAACTTAACCCTTAAGCTTAAAATAACATTTGAACAAATTCAGGACCTTTTCAGGACATTTGGGGTGAATTGTTAGGACATTGGGGTCCTGATAATGTAGGAGAACAAGTATACTTACACACACACACACACACACACACACACACACACACACACACACACACACACACACACACACACACACACACACACACACTCACACACACACACACACACGCACAACACACACACACACCTTATCTTTTTGGCCATTTTCTATCACAAGGGGATTTATGGCTGCTTTTAAGATTAAATCGTCAACCCTGTTATTTGAATTGGCCTTTACTATACTATTAAAAAGATTTGCGTAATGCCACTGTATGCCAGCGATGCAGACGGGAGATGGTATTGCATTGTAGTAACACAACATATAAGAAATGTCAAGGTCCGTGATGCACAAGCTTTGAAATAGCAGGACGGTTGGCTAGTATTGTGGACAACCTCACAGACAAATACAGCCAGTCTGTGACATACAGTCCATTTAAAAAAAAAATGTTTTAACCATTAGTTAATTAGGCAAGTCAGTTAAGAACAAATTGTTATTTATAATGACAGCCTAGGAACAGTGGGTTAAGTCTAGGTCTAGGTCAGTAGTGTGGATAATGACGTGGCAGAGGGGTGGTGGAGTGGCGTCCTGATGAGATGTTAAATGCAGATCCTAATTCTCTGTTGTTACTATCCCAGACAGGCCGTGACACTCATCACCCCAGGACAGGGACAGGCCATGACACTCATCACCCCAGGACAGGGACAGGCCATGACACTCATCACCCCAGGACAGGGACAGGCCATGACACTCATCACCCCAGGACAGGGACAGTGACAGGCCATGACACTCATCACCCCAGGACAGGGACAGGCCATGACACTCATCACCCCAGGACAGGGACAGTGACAGGCCATGACACTCATCACTGCAGGACGGGGACAGTGACAGGCCATGACACTCATCACTGCAGGACAGGGACAGTGACAGGCCATGACACTCATCACCCCAGGACAGGGACAGGCCATGACACTCAATACCCCAGGACAGGGACAGGCCATGACACTCATCACTGCAGGACAGGGACAGTGACAGACCGTGACACTCAACACTGCAGGACAGGGACAGGCCGTGACACTCATCACTGCAGGACAGGGACAGTGACAGGCCATGACACTCAACACTGCAGGACAGGGACATTGACAGGCCATGACACTCAACACTGCAGGACAGGGTCAGGGACAGGCCATGACACTCAATACCCCAGGACAGGGACAGGCCGTGACACTCAACACTGCAGGACAGGGACAGTGACAGGCCATGACACTCAACACTGCAGGACAGGGACATTGACAGGCCATGACACTCATCACTGCAGGACAGGGACAGTGACAGGCCATGACACTCAACACTGCAGGACAGGGTCAGGGACAGGCCGTGACACTCATCACTGCAGGACAGGGACAGTGACAGGCCATGACACTCATCACTGCAGGACAGGGACAGTGAAAGGCCATGACACTCATCACTGCAGGACAGGGACAGGCCATGACACTCATCACTGCAGGACAGGGACAGGGACAGGCCATGACAATCATCACTGCAGGACAGGGACAGTGACAGGCCATGACACTCATCACCCCAGGACAGGGACAGGCCATGACACTCAACACTGAAGGACAGGGACAGTGACAGGCCATGACACTCATCACTGCAGGACAGGGACAGGCCATGACACTCATCACTGCAGGACAGGGACAGGCCATGACACTCATCAATGCAGGACAGGGACTGTGACAGGCCATGACACTCATCACTGCAGGACAGGGACAGTGACAGGCCATGACACTCATCACCCCAGGACAGGGACAGGCCATGACACTCATCACTGCAGGACAGGGACAGGGACAGGCCATGACAATCATCACTGCAGGACAGGGACAGTGACAGGCCATGACACTCATCACCCCAGGACAGGGACAGGGCATGACACTCATCACTGCAGGACAGCGACAGGGACAGGCCATGACACTCATCACTGCAGGACAGAGACAGTGACAGGCCATGACACTCATCACTGCAGGACAGAGACAGTGACAGGCCATGACACTCATCACCCCAGGACAGGGACAGGGACAGGCCATGACACTCATCACTGCAGGACAGGGACAGGGACAGTGACAAGCCATGACACTCATCACCCCAGGACAGGGACAGTGACAGGCCATGACACTCATCACTGCAGGACAGGGACAGGGACAGGCCATGACAATCATCACTGCAGGACAGGGACAGTGACAGGCCATGACACTCATCACCCCAGGACAGGGACAGGGCATGACACTCATCACTGCAGGACAGCGACAGGGACAGGCCATGACACTCATCACTGCAGGACAGAGACAGTGACAGGCCATGACACTCATCACTGCAGGACAGAGACAGTGACAGGCCATGACACTCATCACCCCAGGACAGGGACAGGGACAGGCCATGACACTCATCACTGCAGGACAGGGACAGGGACAGTGACAAGCCATGACACTCAACACTGCAGGACAGGGACAGGCCATGACACTCATCACTGCAGGACAGGGACAGTGACAGGCCATGACACTCATCACCCCAGGACAGTGACAGGCCATGACACTCATCACTGCAGGACAGGGACAGTGACAGGCCATGACACTCATCACCCCAGGACAGTGACAGGCCATGACACTCATCACTGCAGGACAGGGACAGTGACAGGCCATGACACTCATCACTGCAGGACAGGGACAGTGACAAGCCATGACACTCAACACTGCAGGACAGGGACAGGCCATGACACTCATCACTGCAGGACAGGGACAGTGACAGGCCATGACACTCATCACTGCAGGACAGGGACAGTGACAGGCCATGACACTCAACACTGCAGGACAGGGTCAGGGACAGGCCGTGACACTCATCACTGCAGGACAGGGACAGTGACAGGCCATGACACTCATCACTGCAGGACAGGGACAGGCCATGACACTCAACACTGAAGGACAGAGACAGTGACAGGCCATGACACTCATCACCCCAGGACAGGGACAGGGACAGGCCATGACACTCATCACTGCAGGACAGGGACAGGGACAGTGACAAGCCATGACACTCAACACTGCAGGACAGGGACAGGCCATGACACTCATCACTGCAGGACAGAGACAGTGACAGGCCATGACACTCATCACTGCAGGACAGGGCCAGTGACAGGCCATGACACTCATCACCCCAGGACAGTGACAGGCCATGACACTCATCACTGCAGGACAGGGACAGTGACAGGCCATGACACTCATCACTGCAGGACAGGGACAGTGACAGGCCATGACACTCATCACCCCAGGACAGGGACAGGCCATGACACTCAATACCCCAGGACAGTGACAGGCCATGACACTCATCACCCCAGGACAGGGACAGGCCATGACACTCATCACTGCAGGACAGGGACAGTGACAAGCCATGACACTCAACACTGCAGGACAGGGACAGGCCATGACACTCATCACTGCAGGACAGGGACAGTGACAGGCCATGACACTCATCACTGCAGGACAGGGACAGTGACAGGCCATGACACTCATCACCCCAGGACAGTGACAGGCCATGACACTCATCACTGCAGGACAGGAACAGTGACAAGCCATGACACTCAACACTGCAGGACAGGGACAGGCCATGACACTCATCACTGCAGGACAGGGACAGTGTCAGGCCATGACACTCATCACTGCAGGACAGGGACAGTGACAGGCCATGACACTCATCACCCCAGGACAGTGACAGGCCATGACACTCATCACTGCAGGACAGGGACAGTGACAGGCCATGACACTCATCACCCCAGGACAGTGACAGGCCATGACACTCATCACTGCAGGACAGGGACAGTGACAGGCCATGACACGCTTCTGCAACGTGACCCTAATGAACTACCTTCAAGTGCATGTATTATAACATTGTCTGAAATAGTACTCACACACAACTACTTCATGTTTCTAAATTATTTCTTTATTCAGACGAAGGGTACTGCTATGGGATCCCCCATGGCTCCTAACTATGCTAATTTGTATGTGGGTTACATGGAGAAACAGTCTATTTTCAATCCTCTCAAAAATGTTTTCTTGCCTAACATCATTATTTGGAAACGGTATATTGATGATATTTTTGTTCTGTGGAGGAGTGATGCCAAACAGCTCCAGGTGTTCCATGCTTTTCTTAACTCCTGTTCTGAACATCTGAGATTTACTATGCAATCTGATACACGTCAAATCAGTTTTCTTGATCTTCTGATCTTGTGTGAAAATAAGGTTCTATACACTGATCTTTACAGGAAACCTACTGATCGTAACAGTTTGTTGAGGGCTGATAGTTGTCACCCACTTCCCTTGAAAAACAGTTTGCCCTACAGCCAATTCTGTCGATTCAAAAGAATTAGTAAAAAACAATTGGATTTCGACAGAAATATGGCTGAGACGCAAAGAAAATTCAAGGAGAGGGGGTACAAAAATGGTCAGATTAATACTGCCATTGAGAAAATTCGAAACAAAACGAGACACGGCCCACTTTTTGGAAGAAAAGCACTCGATTTCGTCTCTACGTTATACTGGCACCGAACATGTCACCCTCCATAGGAGAGGGGGTGACCTCGACAATTTATTGTTAAAATGAGAGGCTGTCTGGATCTTTCATTTAAAAACCCTTGTTCCCTTCGGTCTCAACGTAGTCTTTGATCTGAAGACGTTCTTGTGATTATTTGTGATTTTGCTATTCGTTGTAAATGTTTGTAGGCTTATGTAGCCAAATTGTATCTATGACCGTATGCTATCCATTTATGTTTTTTGTATGCTATTTTAATATATGAGAATTAACCAATGATATCAGACCACACCCGGTCATGATTACAGACACCTGTGTGTCTTTTAACACTATATAAACGAGTCACCCTGCAGTGTTTGTCATTATACCCTGATGAAGACAGCTTCTCTGTCGAAAACGTTGGACATAAATATTTGTGCATCTGAGCTCCTACGGCTCTCCTTAATTTATTTAGGCCGTGACACTCAACACCCCAGGACAGGGGACACAGGACAGGCCAAGATACTCAATACCCCAGGACAGGGGACACATGACAGGCCAAGATACTCAACACCCCAGGACAGGGGACACAGGACAGGCCAAGACACTCAACACCTCAGGACAGGGGACACAGGACAGGCCAAGACACTCAACACCCCAGGACAGGGGACACAGGACAGGCCAAGACACTCAACACCCCAGGACAGGGGACACAGGACAGGCCAAGACACTCAACACCCCAGGACAGGGGACACAGGACAGGCCAAGACACTCAACACCCCAGGACAGGGGACACAGGACAGGCCAAGACACTCAACACCCCAGGACATGGGACAGTGACAGGTCAAGACACTCAACACCCCAGGACATGGGACAGTGACAGGGACTATAGAAATACAGAGGGTAGATAGACATTAAACTGAGGTCCTGACTCTCTGTTCAGCTGCCAGGACCATGATGACACTCCTCAGTAGCTGCTGGCTGGTAATCCTAGTTGTCCTGGCTCAATTCCCAGCCTCGCCCTTCACGTCTGTCTGTCTGTCACCACCATAAACCATCACAGCTATTGTAGTGTCACAACCACCTTATCACCAAGCCTCCATTTTCACATCGTCACTCCTTCCACTGTCAACAGCTCTCCATTATGCTATCCAAGGGTGAGAGCAAGGCGGTATGGTCCGGTACATCGTCCATTGTAAAATAAATAGTGGGGGGTAAGCCATACCGTTAAACTATAGGCTACTACACAACTATTTAACATGACTGCATGTCAGCCGCATGAAAAATGTGTGAATTGACTGGAAACCGGGTGGTTTATGCTCCAGAATTGCATTGTGGTTTGAGGAGAACACATTTTGTCAAGGCAGAGATGAGTGGCCGAGACCGAGGCGTAGGTGGACAACAGTGGATGCATCAATTCAGGGTACAAGTGGAGGCTTAATGACAATCACAGAATGTTATTACACTATGCCTAGGTGTTGTAGGACAGCTGGCTCTTACCATTCATCACATTGCGACGGCACAGAGCACTGCTGGGGTTTGGATGCTGAAATGATTTTGTGAGTGAACAAAGGTGCACTCTTAAAAAGAAAAGATTCCTGGAGTATCGTTTAGGGTTTCTTCAAATTGAAACTGTGGGGGAACACCTATAAGTTCTTTAAAAGGGTTCTTCAAACAATCCCTTTTAATGGATCCTCTAAGAACCTTTTGAAGAACCTTTTTGGGGTTCATTTTTTAATTACTCCCCCTATTATTATTATGAATAATAATATGCATAACAATAACAACAATATTTCAGCTCTCAGTGTTTATTAGGATTTTAGTGGTAAAGCAGAATTAAGAAATCCAAATATCAGGTGAACTCCGAGCAGAGTCCCAAGTCCAATGGGTATATCCTCTGGCAGTGTTGATGTTAATGTGTTGATGTTCTCCATATCCATAGCCAGAATGATTTTTCAGTGCATGGTGATTGAACAGGCTTCCTGTTATATTCATCAGAGGTGTAAGGAGGGTGAAGTCTGTGAATCCCAAAAACGTTTTAATTATACAGATAATTAACAAAACATAAACACAACCGTATTTATACCTTGGTTTTTGTAGTAAATGTGAATGAAAATGATAATGGTTGACAATGGTTTTCATTCACATACCTTGTCCATAATATAGAGGTCTATGGGATTTTCATTGAAGAGGTAGTGGAGGATAGTAAAGGCTAAGGGAGGATGATAAAGGCTAAGGGAGGATAGTAAAGGCTAAGGGAGGATGATAAAGGCTAAGGGAGGATGATAAAGGCTAAGGGAGGATGATAAAGGCTAAGGGAGGATGATAAAGGCTAAGGGAGGATGATAAAGGCTAAGGGAGGATGATAAAGGCTAAGGGAATGTGATAAAGGCTAAGGAAGGATGATAAAGGCTAAGGGAGGATGATAAAGGCTAAGGAAGGATGATAAAGGCTAAGGGAGAATGATAAAGGCTAAGGGAGAATAGTAAAGGCTAAGGAAGGATGTTAAAGGCTAAGGGAGGATGATAAAGGCTAAGGGAGGATGGTAAAGGTTAAGGGAGGATGATAAAGGCTAAGGAAGGATGTTAAAGGCTAAGGGAGGATGATAAAGGCTAAGGGAGGATGGTAAAGGTTAAGGGAGGATGGTAAAGGCTAAGGAAGGATGATAAAGGCTAAGGGAGGATAGTAAATGTGATCTGCATAACATACCAATACCAATTGTCATACCTTTGTATGTCTCCTCGTCTTTATTGTCACGTGTGCTCCAACTCCGGCCTCTAGGTCACCAGGCTGCTGGTTATGGCGCACACCTGTCACCATCGTTACGCGCACCAGCGCGTCATCAGACTCACCTGGACTCCATCACCTCCCTGATTACCTTCCCTATATATGTCACTCCCTTTGGTTTCTTCCCCAGGTGTTATTATTTCTGTTCCTGTGTCAGTTCTGTGCTTTGTTTGTGTTTCTTATTTTGTATAATGTTGTGTTTATTTATTAAAACACTCACTTCCTGAACTTGCTTCCCGACTCAGTGCACATCCTTACAGTATACCTGCAGACAGACAGTAAAGTGAGCAGTTCAGTCATCTGCACCCAAGGTAGACTTCAACATATTCTTATAGCTTACATATTCTTACCTCTTTGTTGATTGATATTGTTGGTTCTGTTTTTCTGTGCTCCGTTTTTTTACTTAACAAATAAGGAACACTACAAATGTGCACTTATAAATAATAACAATTTTAATCAAAATACAGCTGTAGACAGAAGTCAAAGATCAAAACATCACACATACAACTGATGTCTTTCCTGAGTTCTGCAAAATAGGAAAAGTCCAAGTTGCTTTTATTATGCTCTAGTCAACCCCCTGTGATGTAATTGCCTACGTCATTACCTTCTACTCATGAGACCAAGCCCATGCCTACACAGCTATACAAACAAGAGTTTCAGTGTTTTCTAAAGGCTCAGCAGTAAATGTCCACTCCCCTAGTTGATTTATAGTGGTATGTCTGACTAGTCTCTTATCTCTTTCACTCGATTTTATGGATCAGACAGGGTCGTGTTTATGGATCTGTTTGTCAGCAGAGTTGGCAACCCTGTCATTTTTACAGTATAATTTTTTTTAAATGCATGCAGGTACTTGGGCGTCCCGTACCGGTAAGACGTTACATCTAGTTTCACCCCTGATGTTATCTGATGTGAGGGCAATGTTCTGGCATTCTACAACTAAATGGTTTCATCAGCCAGGTTACTGACATGGTTTCATCAGCCAGGTTACTGACATGGTTTCAATCAGCCAGGTTACTGACATGGTTTCATCAGCCAGGTTACTGACATGGTTTCATCAGCCAGGTTACTGACATGGTTTCATCAGCCAGGTTACTGACATGGTTTCATCAGCCAGGTTACTGACATGGTTTCATCAGCCAGGTTACTGACATGGTTTCATCAGCCAGGTTACTGACAAATAAACCCAAGATCTTTAAGATCTTAGTGAAAAGCTGAAAACAGTATATTAGTGTGATCGTGGTGTGTAGGAAAGAGAAGAGAACACACACACACACACACACAGAGAGAGAGAGATCAGAACAGAGGACAGACAGACAGACAGACAGACAGACAGACAGACAGACAGACAGACAGACAGACAGACAGACGGACGGACGGACGGACGGACGGACGGACGGACGGACGGACGGACGGACGGACGGACGGACGGACGGACGGACGGAGGGAGGGAGGGAGGGAGGGAGGGAGGGAGGGAGGGAGGGAGGGAGGGAGGGAGGGAGGGAGGGAGGGAGGGTGAGGACAGGGGAGGAGTGTGATGACAGTGATTATAAATGAGTTGGCCTGTGATCCCTGGATGATGAATATCAAGGATTACTGTTAATCCGGCCACAGGAGAGGACATCTGACTCACACACACACACACACACACACACACACACACACACACACACACACACACATTGGCGATGTTGGTTAGAGCTGCTTTGCCCTATTAAAAAAAACTCACAAAATTTGAGTTTGCTGTTTACAAGAAGCATTGCCTGATGTGAATCATGCCTCGAAACACACACACACACACACACACACACACACACACACACACACACACACACACACACACACACACACACACACACACACACACACACACACACACACACACACACACACACACACACACAGATACATCCAGCAAAGAGAAAGCAGAGAATGTGTGACACACGCTGTAGAATGCTGTGGTAGCCACGCTGGTTAAATGTGCTTTGAACTCTAAATAAATATCTGACAGTGTCACCAGCAAAGCACCCCCACACTATCATACCTTCTCCTCCATGCTTCATGGTGCCACACATACGGAGATTATCCGTTCACCTACTCTGCGTCTCAGAAAGACAAGGCGGTTGGAACCCAAAAATCTCAAATTCGGACTCATTAGACCAAAGGACAGATTTCCACCAGTCTAATGTCCATTGATCATGTTTCTTGGCCCAAGCAAGTCTCTTCTTCTTATTGGTGTCCTTTAGTAGTGTATTCTTTGCAGCAATTCGACCATGAAGGCCTGATTCTCACAGTCTCCTCTGAACAGTTGATGTTGAGATTTGTCTGTTACTTGAACTCTGTGAAGCATTCATTTGGGCTGCAATTTCTGAGGCTGGTAACTCTAATGAACTAATCCTCTGCAGCAGAGGTAACTCTGGGTTTTCCTTTCCTGTGGCGGTCCTCATGAGAGCCAGTTTCATCATAGCGCTTGATGGTTTTTGCGACTGCACTTGAAGATACTTTCAAAGTTCTTGAAATGTTCCACATTGACTGACCTTCATGTCTTAAAGTAATGATGGACTGTTGTTTCTTTTTGCTTATTTGAGCTGTTCGTGACATAATATGGACGAGTATGTGTGTCCATACTTTTGACTTGTACTGTATTTCCTGGGTTATTTTTAGATGATTGCTAGCTATAATGAACATGGCAGTTGGTGTCACCCTGCGAAAGTTTGTCACATTAACAATGTGCCTTTGCTGTAAAATCAAATACATGTTTTTTTTCTCCAAATGCAAATGTTTCTAAACAATAATCTCTCTGTCTCCAGTGGATAACCGTGAGATCCATTGATTTGGAAGCATAATCTACAGCATCACTCTTTATTCACATTTGAGACGTAACTTAGTCACATACGTCAGCCTATTCCCTATGTAATGCACTACGCACACAGTGTGTACATTGACTGGCTCCCTGCTAATTCAATTACAGCCCACATGAGTCTAAAATATATGACCCAGGTTTATAGCCATAATTCGGTTTGATTTGTATCCTGGTTTTCAGATGATAACCTTAACAAGCCTATGGAATGTCGTTACCCTGGGTTTCAGATGATAACCTTAACAAGTCTATGGAATATTGTTATCCTGGGTTTCAGATGATAACCTTAACAAGCCTATGGAATGTTGTTACCCTGGGTTTCAGATGATAACCTTAACAAGCCTATGGAATGTTGTTACCCTGGGTTTCAGATGATAACCTTAACAAGCCTATGGAATGTTGTTACGCTGGGTTTATTAAGATGATAACCTTAACAAGTATATGGAATGTTGTTACCCTGGGTTTATTAAGATGATAACCTTAACAAGTCTATGGAATGTTGTTACCCTGGGTTTATTAAGATGATAACCTTAACAAGCCTATGGAATGTTGTTACCCTGGGTTTCAGATGATAACCTTAACAAGCCTATAGAATGTCGTTACCCTGGGTTTATTAAGATGATAACCTTAACAAGCCTATGGAATGTTGTTACCCTGGGTTAATTAAGATGATAACCTTAACAAGCCTATGGAATGTTGTTACCCTTGGTTTCAGATGATAACTTTAACAAGCCTATGGAATGTTGTTACCCTGGGTTTCAGATGATAACCTTAACAAGCCTATGGAATGTTGTTACCCTGGGTTAATTAAGATGATAACCTTAACAAGCCTATGGAATGTTGTTACCCTGGGTTTATTAAGATGATAACCTTAACAAGCCTATGGAATGTTGTTACCCTGGGTTTCAGATGATAACCTTAACAAGCCTATGGAATGTTGTTACCCTGGGTTAATTAAGATGATAACCTTAACAAGCCTATGGAATGTTGTTACCCTTGGTTTCAGATGATAACTTTAACAAGCCTGTGGAATGTTGTTACCCTGGGTTTATTAAGATGATAACCTTAACAAGCCTATGGAATGTTGTTACCCTGGGTTTCAGATGATAACCTTAACAAGCCTATGGAATGTTGTTACCCTGGGTTAATTAAGATGATAACCTTAACAAGCCTTTGGAATGTTGTCTCTGGCTGGAGCAGCCTTCTACTTTGAATGATCAAATATACTGAACAAAAATATAAACACAACATGCAACAATTTCAGAGATTTTACTGAGGTACAGTTCAGATAAGGCAATCACTCAATTGAAATAAATAAATTAGGCCCTAATATATGGGTTTCACATAACTGGGAATACAGATGTGCATCTGTTGGTCACAGATACCTTTAAAAAAAAGTAGGGGTGTGGATCAGAAAACCAGTCAGTATCTGGTGTGACCACCATTTGCCTCATGCAGCGCGACACATCTCCTTCACATAGAGTTCATCAGGCTGTTGATTGTGGCCTGTGGAATGCTGTCCCACTCCTCTTCAATGGCTGTGTGAAGTTGCTGGATATTGGCGGGAACTGGAACACACTGTTGTACACGTCGATCCAGAGCATCCCAAACATGCTCAATGGGTGACATGTCTGGTGAGTATGCAGGCCATGCAAGAACTGGGACATTTCCAGCTTCCAGGAATTGTGTACAGATCCTTGCGACATGAGGCTGTGCATTATCATGCTGAAACATGAGATGATGTCGGTCGATGAATGGCACAACAATGGGCCTCAGGATCTCGTCTCGGTATCTTTGTGCATTCAAATTGCCATCGATAAAATGTGTTTGTTGTCCGTAACTTATGCCTGCCCATACCATAACCATGGGGCACTCTGTTCACAACATCAGCAAACCGCTAGCCCACACGACCACATACACGTGGTCTGCTGTCGTGAGGCCGGTTGGACGTACTGACAAATTCTCTAAAACGACATTGGAGGCGGCTTATGGTAGAGAAATTAACATTCAGTTCTCTGGGAATAGCTCTGGTGGACATTCATGCAGTCAGCATGAAAATTGCACACTCCCACAAAACTTGAGGCAACTGAGGCATTGTGTTGTGTGACAAAACTGAACATTTTAGAGTGGCCTTTTATTGTCCCCAGCACAAGGTGCACTTGTGTAAAGATCATTCTGTTTAATCAGCTTCTTGATATGCCACACCTGTCAGATGGATTATCTTGGCAAAGGAGAAATGCTCACTAACAGGAATGTAAACACATTTGTGCACAACATTTTAGAGAAATAAGCTTTTTGTGCATATGGAACATTTCTGGGATCTTTTATTTCAGCTCATGAAACGCACACTTTACATGTTGCGTTTATATTTTTGTTCAGTGTTTATTCAATCAGTCAACATGTGAGGGAGTACCTGACCTGTAACACTGGGATCCCAACAAGACAGGTCAAAGTTGAACCAAATTACATCATGATTTTCCATTCCTGACACAATGTCCCTCAATGTTTCCTTCTGACTTCCTGAAACACACTGGGGTGAGGAGGTCCAGTGAGGAGGTCCTGTAAGGAGGTCCTGTAAGGAGGTCCAGTGAGGAGGTCCTGTGAGGAGGTCCTGTGAGGAGGTCCAGTGAGGAGGTCCTGTGAGGAGGTCATGTATTGTAGCAATTCACCTTGTTCCTGCTTCCTGTACAATGATTTGTTGACCAATAGAAAACAACATGGTATACATCCCAGACAGCCTTGGCAGCAGCTAATGGAGATCCACAATACAATACAAATAGCCCATTCCATATGTAGTGCACTACTATTAAACCTATTCTCTATGGGCCTTGGTCAAAAGCAGTGGACTATAAAGGGAATAGGGTGATATTTGGGATGCAGAGTGGTCTCTGTATCTGAGCTGTGGCCAGGGGCCATAGTGGAGCTCAGTCACCACAGAGAGGAGGTGGAGCTAGGAGGGAAGATGGTGCTTGTCAGACTGCATTGTTGCACTGGTCTGTCTTTCTGCTGACAGGATCAGCTGGCAGTAGTCTCCCCTCTCTGCCTCAGCACGCAAACACACGGTAGAGAGAGAGAGACAGAGAGGCACACCTTGACACACACACACACAGCGGAGTGCCACACACACAGATCAGGGAGCTACAGTAAGACACACAGTGGAGAGAATGCAGAGGAAGACAGAGACGGACGGGCGGGCGGACGGACGGACAGACAGACAGAGAGCCAGAGAGAGAGAGAGAGAGAGAGACAGAGAGAGAGAGAAAGGCAGAGAGAGACAAAGACAGAGAGAGACAAAGAGAGAGAGACACAGACAGAACGGAAATGTCATTACATCACAAGCTCCCTCCTCTTCTCCTGTGGGAATGAAACACAACTCCCTGATCCCTTCTGCTTGTCTGATTAAAATCCCCAGTCACCCTGGAGAACACGGATGTTGTTGTGTACATGTTTACAGGCTTAGTTACAAGTGATGAGAGCTGCAACGTGTTAAAACATAATACTACACAACCGTCTGTAGTCTGTAGCCGCTAAACTACCACACACTAAGAAAAGAGGGTTCCTCAAGGGTTCTTTGGGAAAGGTGAGGGTTCTATGTGGAACCATAATGACTAAAATAACCATTTGAGCTCTTCGATGGTTCTTTGCAGTTCACAAAGGTGTTCTTTCCTCTTATAGTGAACATTTAAATATCAGGGAGGCGACCCATTACTATATTTTAGGTGGTGGTTTCCTCACAACTCTTTTCGTGCAACTGTGAGTGAGAGTGTCGTTCCAGTTGATATATTGTGTTATGCCATTACATGTCATACATGACTATGGTCAGTGAGGGAGTCTTGTGAAAGACTTATGTATGGCCTTGCATCAACTGAGAACTATATAGTGCACCACGATTAAATGCACTACTATTAAATGACTAAAATGTAAATATAAAATGTAACTAAATCAGTGGTTGTCATTCATCTCCTTAGGGACCCCCAGCCGTTCCAGAGCTAGCACTCCTGTTTCAACTTGTCAATTAACACAATCAAACCCAGGGAATTTATAGAACCAATAAAAGGGTTCTGCTATGGTTACAAGCCTAAGAACCCTTATTTGGCACTATATAGAAACATTTGTTTTTAGTGTGTACATTGGACATCACACAACTTGGGCTGTGTACCAAATGGCACCCTATTCCCTTCATAGTACACTACTATAGACCAGAGCCCTATTCCCTATATAGTGGTACTACTATAGACCAGAGCCCTATTCCCTATATAGTGGTACTACTATAGACCAGAGCCCTATTCCCTATATAGTGGTACTACTATAGACCAGAGTCCTATTCCCTATATAGTGGTACTACTATAGACCAGAGTCCTATTCCCTATATAGTGGTACTACTATAGACTAGAGCCCTATTCCCTATATAGTGTACTACTATAGACCAGAGTCCTATTCCCTATATAGTGGTACTACTATAGACTAGAGCCCTATTCCCTATATAGTGTACTACTATAGACCAGAGTCCTATTCCCTATATAGTGGTACTACTATAGACCAGAGCCCTATTCCCTATATAGTGGTACTACTATAGACCAGGGCCCTATTCCCTATATAGTACACTACTATAGACCAGAGCCCTATTCCCTATATAGTGGTACTACTATAGACCAGAGCCCTATTCCCTATATAGTGTACTACTATATACCAGAGCCCTATTCCCTATATAGTGCACTACTATTAAACAGTGCCCTATGGACCCTGGTAAAAAAAAATCCAAGGAGCCATTTGGGACTCCCCCTGTGTTGTCAGTCAGTCACATTAACCCTCTACATGCTGACAGGAGTAACAGACCACTGGAAACTAGGATGAAGTGATATCAGACAGAAAACCGTGAAACACACTGGCCGTGTCTGAAAACTCACACTATAGTACTAAACAGTATGCAAAATGTTCTACTTTTATAGTATGAGACATTTTGAAAATAGTACTCCGAAAGTCATCTAATCTACAGTATAATTTATAGCTTCTCTCCTCTCTCTCTGTGTGTGTGACTCTCTCCGTGTGTGTGAGATTCTCCAGCAGCAGGCCAGGACATCGAGGACATTGAACAATGTCCCACTGACAGGAACCTCCATAGGTAGCAGTGTATTCAATACAACATCTAGACCCCCAGAATGTCCCCCTGACAGGAACCTCCATAGGTAGCAGTGTATTCAATACAACATCTAGACCCCCAGAATGTCCCCCTGACAGGAACCTCCATAGGTAGCAGTGTATTCAATACAACATCTAGACCCCCAGAATGTCCCCCTGACAGGAACCTCCATAGGTAGCAGTGTATTCAATACAACATCTAGACCCCCAGAATGTCCCCCTGACAGGAACCTCCATAGGTAGCAGTGTATTCAATACAACATCTAGACCCCCAGAATGTCCCCCTGACAGGAACCTCCATAGGTAGCAGTGTATTCAATACAACATCTAGACCCCCAGAATGTCCCCCTGACAGGAACCTCCATAGGTAGCAGTGTATTCAATACAACATCTAGACCCCCAGAATGTCCCCCTGACAGGAACCTCCATAGGCAGCAGTGTATTCAATACAACATCTAGATAGAGGACCCCCAGTGTCGGTATCACAACGGGATATTTATATCTGACACTGAGGCAGAGGACAATAATAAGGAAACAAGAAACATTATGATGTCACATTTATTTTCATGAACAACACTTTTAAAAACACAAATTGTGTTCTTATCCTCGAAGTATACTTGAAGCAAGTAGTATGTATTACTGTGAAGACATGAAGCATTACAGAAGAGCGACGCGAGGACTGGCCGACCAATAAATAACTGTATCAACATCAAACTAAAACTTAAAAAATAAAAACAGATTCCCAAAATATAAATATAACACGACATTCAAGAACAACATGGCAACTTAATAAATACTGAACACTTCTCATAGAACTCAAGTCAAAATAGCTTGAATAGAAAAACTAAAACGGCCCAAATAAATACATGAATACATTAATGAGAAACCTGGCAACTTCATAAATACTGGTCTTCTCGTGAAGATCAATCAAAATTTGCTTGAATAGAAATGTTGTTCACTCCTGTGAACTACAGTGAGTATACAAAACATTAGGAACACCTCTATTTTGCCCTCAGAACAGCCTTCTTTGGGGCATGGACTCTGCAAGGTGTCCAAAGCGTTCCACAGGGATTCTGGCCCATGTTGACTCCAATGCTTCCCACAGTTGTGTCAAGTTGGCTGGATGTCCTTTGGGTGGTGGACCATTCTTGATACACACAGGGAAACTGTTGAGTGTGAAAAACCCAGCAGCGTTGCAGTTCTTGACATACCCCATTTAAAGGCACTTAAATCTTTTGTCTTGCCCATTCACCCTCTGAACGGCACACATACACAATCCATGTCTCAATTGTCTCAACTCTTACCAATCCTTCTTCAACCTGTCTCCTCCTCTTTATCTACACTGATTGAAGTGGATTTAACAAGGTGACATCAATAAGGGATCATAGCTTCACCTGGATTCACCTGGTCAGTCTGTCATGGAAAGAGCAGGTGTTCCTAATGTTTTGTACACTCAGTATATCTGCGCTTGGTATTGTAGTATGACTGTTATGTCTGACTCCTACTGGTGGCTCTTCCTGTGTTGACATGTGTTGTTGACCCTGTAGCGGTCAGTAGACAGGAAATGCAACAAAACGCTCCCAAACTGACAGAAACAGGGAGGTACTATCTGAACTTGTTTTGGTTCCCAGTGTACCATAATAAACATGATGTAGATGTGGCCAGGTTGAACCTCATCTCACCTTAGTTGAGCACCTTCTCCTCTCCAAGCTAGGGTTAGTTAGGGTTAGTTATGTTAGGGTTAGTTAAGCCAGTTTGTCCCAGGGGTCTTGGCTGTAGAGACACACTTGATAGAGGGTTAGGATTAGGATTAGGGTTAGAGTTAGCTAGGGTTAGGGTTAGCTAGGGTTAGAGTTAGCTCGGGTTAGAGTTAGCTAGGGTTGGAGTTAGCTAGGGTTAGCTAGGGTTAGTTAGCTAGGGTTAGAGTTAGCTAGGGTTAGAGTTAGCTAGGGTTAGAGTTAGCTAGGGTTAGCTAGGGTTAGAGTTAGCTAGGGTTAGCTAGGGTTAGAGTTAGCTAGGGTTAGAATTAGCTAGGGTTAGCTAGGGTTAGAGTTAGCTAGGGTTAGCTAGGGTTAGCTAGGGTTAGGGTTAGCTAGGGTTAGGGTTAGCTAGGTTTAGGGTTAGCAAGGGTTAGAGTTAGCTAGGGTTAGCTAGGGTTAGAGTTAGCTAGGGTTAGAGTTAGCTAGGGATAGCTTGGGTTAGAGTTAGCTAGGGTTAGAGTTAGCTAGGGTTAGAGTTAGCTAGGGTTAGAGTTAGTTAAACCAGTTTGTCCCAGGGGTCTAGGCTGTAGAGACACACTTGATAGAGGATAGCCAGATCCACAAGTACCTGAGTCAGCCCACACAACAGGAAGTGGAGCGGGCTCTCCTTCAGGGCAAAGTAGGCCGTCTTGAAGCTGTCCCCGGCCATCCACAGTAGGACCATGTTCACACTGAAGACAGAAAACATGTCAATAAGAAACAGGATCATTGACCATCACTTTGAATGACAGTCACTGAGAAGAGGAAACATGGTGCTGCACCTGTTTCCCTCCAGGTGTATCTTTAGTTCGGTTTGAACACCGTAATTTTACTGAAGAGGTAATTATTGATCATCAGTGTCAAATAGGTCTGACTGCTGTCTGAGGCAGCCCAACATGGCCCTATAGCCCTATGACACCCAGAAGGTCTGTAGGCCAGGCTGACTGGTGTCTGAGGCAGCCCAACATGGCCCTATAGCTCTATGACACCCAGAAGGTGTAGCAGAGTCCACTTTAGGACTAGCTAGCACACGGTGCCGGCTCCCGCCTGATGTGTCCCGGAGTCTTCTTTAGGTCTAGCTAGCATACAGTTACCGCCACCTACTGTACTGGAGCACACCTGCCTCCTGGTGCGCTCCAGGATAGCATAAAAATGTACCAAACAAAGTATATGGAGGGATTCCTGCAGATGAATTGTGGTCTGCAGTTGCACCGTTCTCCCTCTGCCAAGCCACAAACTGGTATTAGCTTGGCATCTGTTCATGTAGCTCATCTTAATGATTATTTATCTAATCCAATTTAAACAGAGAAGCATGGCATGGCTGACAGTCTCACATCAACGTGACGCAACTCTACAATGGATGTTGACTTAATGGTGCTTCTTCATTATCATAACCAACAGGTTTTGGCAGACAGCCGGGTGTCATCTGAGTATTATTAGGATACATCCCAAATGCCAACTTATTCCCCAGATAGTGCACTGTGTAGGTGCAATGCATTATAGGTTTTGGCTGTCTGCCAAAACCTGTTGATTATGATAATGAAGAAGCACCATTAAGTCAACATCCATTGTTCATTGACTACAGCTCAGCATTTAACACCATAGTACCCTCCAAACTCGTCATTAAGCTCGAGACCCTGGGTCTCGACCCCACCCTGTGCAACAGGGTCCTGGACTTCCTGACGGGCCGCCCCCAGGTGGTGAGGGTAGGTAACAACATCTCCACCCCGCTGATCCTCAACAGTGGGGCCCCACAAGGGTGCGTTCTCAGCCCTCTCCTGTACTCCCTGTTCACCCATGACTGCGTGGCCATGCACGCCTCCAACTCAATCATCAAGTTTGCAGACGACACTACAGTGGTAGGCTTGATTACCAACAACAACGAGACGGCCTACAGGGAGGAGGTGAGGGCCCTCGGAGTGTGGTGTCAGGAAAATAACCTCACACTCAATGTCAACAAAACAAAGGAGATGATCGTGGACTTCAGGAAACAGCAGAGGGAGCACCCCTCTATCCACATCGACGGGACAGTAGTGGAGAAGGTGGAAAGTTTTAAGTTCCTCGGCGTACACATCACGGACAAACTGAAATGTTCCACCCACACAGACAGCGTGGTGAAGAAGGCGCAGCAGCGCCTCTTCAACCTCAGCAGGCTGAAGAAATTCGGCTTGTCACCAGAAACACTCAAACTTTTACAGATGCACAATCGAGAGCATCCTGTCGGGCTGTATCACCGCCTGGTACAGCAACTGCTCCGCCCACAACCGTAAGGCTCTTCAGAGGGTAGTGAGGTCTGCACAACGCATCACCGGGGGCAAACTACCTGCCCTCCAGGACACCTACACCACCCGATGTCACAGGAAGGCCAAAAAGATCAAGGACAACAACCACCCGAGCCACTGCCTGTTCACCCCGCTATCATCCAGAAGGCGAGGTCAGTACAGGTGCATCAAAGCGGGGACCGAGAAACTGAAAAACAGCTTCTATCTCAAAGCCATCAGACTGTTAAACAGCCATCACTAACATTGAGTGGCTGCTGCCAACATACTGACTCATCTCTAGCCACTTTAATAATGAAAAATGTATGTAATAAATGTATCACTAGCCACTTTAAACAATGCCACTTTATATAATGTTTATATACCCTACAGTACTCATCTCATATGTATATACTGTACTCTATACCATCTACTGCATCTTGCCTATGCCGTTCGGCCATCGCTCATTCATATATTTTTATGTACATATTCTTATTCATTCCTTTACACTTGTGTGTATAAGGTAGTTGTTGTGAAATTGTTAGGTTAGATTACATGTTAGATATTACTGCATGGTCGGAACTAGAAGCACAAGCATTTCGCTACACTCGCAATAACATCTGCTAACCATGTGATTGTGACAAATAAAATTTGATTTGGAATACGGTGCCATTTGAGACAAACTTAGTTCATTTAGTAGGTTAGTGTGTCTCAGGGTACAGCTGGAATGTGTTTCAGAGGACAGCTCTCATCAGAGTAAACACTCATTAGCTTCACCTCACGATGAGAAAAAACATTCAGCAACTACAAGCATACAAGGAGTTTTACTGCTGCAGCTCATGGTCGGACTAACCAAGTCTCAGGCCTGGGAAAGGACATTTTAAAGGCCTCTTCAAATTGGAAAGAATTTTGTAGTTTTCATGGTAATTTCCTACAATTCTACACATTTTGCCATGGGACAGAGAGAACATTTGCAGTTTTAAAGCTGATTTCCTGTAATAGTACAAATGTTTCCATGGCGCAAAGATAATTTTGCAGTTTTAAAACTTAAATTACAGTGCTAAACAACAAAAAAATAAAAAAATATAAAAGAATTTGGGATACAAGAAGTAATGAGTTGAAAAGTGGATCATCGATAGAGTGGGCCAACTGTGGATTCCTGTGAGCCTCCCAGGCCACGTTGTGCATCCAGGGTCGCCTATATTATATCATTGTATTATATTGCACCCTCTAAACTTGTTCCACGGGCAAATTCATTTAAAATCAGTTGTTGCTAGCAAATATTATTTATTTTGAAATTAAATTTAGAAACGCTTGTTCTCATTTTCTAAAATGTTCTGCCTATGCGTTACACAAAAAAACTGGTCACTGATATTCACCCTTCTACTCAATACAACACATTGAATTTCACTTCCCACTTCTACTCAATAAAACACATTGAATATAACTTCCCCTTTCTAGTCAATACAACACATTGAATTGAATTTCCCACTTCTAGTCAATAAAACACATTTAATTTAACTTCCCCTTTCTAGTCAATACAACAAATTGAACTTAACTTCCCACTTCTAGTCAATACAACACATTGAATTTAATTTCACCCTTCTAGTCAATAAAACACATTGAACTTAACTTGACCCTGTTCACTGTATAATAGAATGCTGCATGGAATGGCTGATTGGCTCATATTCAAAGGCCTAGCTGTGATTGGTCTGGAGGAATGGCAGGAAGGAATACAACTAATATGGTGGGTGCTTATATTTTCCTATTAAACATGCATAATGATATGTGGCAGTAAACAACACCCAATTGTGCAGAAAAAAAGGTAGCTCTGGTAATATTGGTCATGTTTTTTGAGACAAGGCGTTTTCTTTGCTGTTACGCTGGAGGCATGCCTGTTGCGAAGCTGTGCTCCATTTTTCCTCTGGCACGCAAGAGACTGTGTGACAGGCTAGCGAACTTGCAATTGCAAAGCCTACTCAGACTGGCCCGTGCTCTTGGTTATACCAGGCAATTAAATTATACAATGTATCAACTTGGCTCGCTCTGCTCCAATGTATAACATGTTCAAATGTAACAACAAAACACTCATCAGGGTCTGCATCCCTGTTCGACATCACGGCTAAATTATATTATAAAACCGAGGGAGGAATAGATGGGTATGAAGAGTGGATGGAGAGAAGCAGGTGAGCGGAGGCTGGTAGGGGATGCTGACAGAAGCAGGTGAGTGAGGGATGGTAGGGGATGCTGAGAGAAGCAGGTGAGAGGGGGCTGGTAGGGGATGCTGAGAGAAGCAGGTGAGTGATGGCTGGTAGAGGATGCTGAGAGAAGCAGGTGAGGGCTGGTATCCTTCATCTGAGTAGAGTGGGTCAATTTCCTGAAGAAAATGTGTTTGCTTCCTCAGCCTCACCTCATGCCGGTGGTGGAGTGGTTGCGTTGGTTCTGGAGCAGCTGTGGTAGCCCCAGCATGGCCTCCGTCAGCACGGCCAGGAAGCCCAGGGACTCCACAAACAGAGAGGAGTACAGGAGGAGAAGGGTGGTGAAGGCACAGGGCAGCGTGAAGGCCAACAGGAAGATGAGGTAGTCCTCAAAGCCGTCCCAGCTCCAAAAGAACCGGGGATCCAGATCTGATAGAGAGAGAGATGGGGTGGATGGAGAGAGAGAGAGAGACACAGACAAAGAGACACAGACAGAGAGAGACACAGACAGACAGAGAGACACAGACAGACAGAGAGAGACACAGAGACAGAGAGACACAGACAGAGAGAGACACAGACAGACAGAGAGACACAGACAGACAGAGAGACACAGACAGACAGAGAGACACAGACAGACAGAGAGACACAGACAGACAGAGAGACACAGACAGACAGAGAGACACAGACAGCAGGTAAATAATGGAAGGTTATTGTTTCCTCTTTCCTCCCAAATATCTCCCTCCAGTGGTAAAACAATAGAACAGCTGCAGAGGTGGCTGGATGGTTATTAAAATGGTGGATAGATGGGTGATAGATGGCTGTCTTATGGTTTTTAATTGGTTGTTGTTAGCCTTTGCCACAAGCTTTCAACGTAACCAAAGCCTGGAGCCGAAGTCAGATGGCTGTTAGATAGTTATTCTATGGGTGCTATATGTTTGCTGTTACCTGTGATGTGTTGCTGTTTGGTGCTGATACGGTTGGTGTTCGGTACGGAGCAGCAGAGGTTGAGCATCACCAGCATGGTGAGAATCATCACCACACTCTGCAGGAGCAGAGTCACCGCAAACTGCTTCCCAAACCTGCAGGTGTGAAAACACACAAACAAACAGACAGACGTACACACACACACACACACACACACACACACACACACACACACACACACACACACACACACACACACACACACACACACACACACACACACACACACACACACACACACATTAGCAGAAAACCTGACACTGCATTAACTCCAGATAAACCTTACTACCCCCCCCAACACCCAAACCCACTCGCCAGAAAAGGATGCGGAGGATGTTAGCGACCAGCAGAACCAGGCAGACGCATGTAGAGAAGCCGTCTGTGTTCTTGGTCCGAAGGATCTGCTGGTACTGTGAGGCGTAGGGCAGAGCCCCTCCAACCACCATCACACAGGATGTCAGCCAGTCCAAAGAGTGCCACAGGGTCCCCACATCTCCCTCCTCCTCATCACCCAGACCCAGTCTGTTGTCCATGTCTCTCACAACTCATGGGACACCACAGCACAGCTTTCCACCAGTAGGCTCTGATCCAACGCAGCGAACATAATGCCAGACTTTAGTTCCGTTAGTTCAATTGTGCATATAGCTAGGCCCTAAACAGAATGTGTAAGATTTTGTTGTAGTTTTGTTTATTTACTTTTCAACTGCAAATCAGTCAGACAAACTGGAACCTATTTCAAAGTTGAAACTTCTGCTGAGCTCTTATTCTGGCATGAATTACAAATCAACACGAGGTGAGAAATAAAAACGGACTGTAGCCAACCTACCTATTTGATAGGGAGGCTGTTGTTAATCAAAGCCAGGATAAGAAAAAGTCAAGAGTTGAGTGAATTCAACCGGCAGAAAATGAATGGCGATTAAATAAATGTGCGTTTCATCAAACAAATCGAGGAGGATGCAATTTCCTTTCAAATATACACTGCTCAAAAAAATAAAGGGAACACTTAAACAACACAATGTAACTCCAAGTCAATCACACTTCTGTGAAATCAAACTGTCCACTTAGGAAGCAACACTGATTGACAATAAATGTCACATGCTGTTGTGCAAATGGAATAGACAACAGGTGGAAATTATAGGCAATTAGCAAGACACCCCCAATAAAGGAGTGGTTCTGCAGTTGGTGACCACAGACCACTTCTCAGTTCCTATGCTTCCTGGCTGATATTTTGGTCATTTTTGAATGCTGGCGGTGCTTTCACTCTAGTGGTAGCATGAGACGGAGTCTACAACCCACACAAGTGGCTCAGGTAGTGCAGCTCATCCAGGATGGCACATCAATGCGAGCTGTGGCAAGAAGGTTTGCTGTGTCTGTCAGCGTAGTGTCCAGAGCATGGAGGCGCTACCAGGAGACAGGCCAGTACATCAGGAGACGTGGAGGAGGCCGTAGGAGGGCAACAACCCAGCAGCAGGACCGCTACCTCCGCCTTTGTGCAAGGAGGAGCAGGAGAAGCACTGCCAGAGCCCTGCAAAATGACCTCCAGCAGGCCACGAATGTGCATGTGTCTGCTCAAACGGTCAGAAACAGACTCCATGAGGGTGGTATGAGGGCCCGACGTCCACAGGTGGGGGTTATGCTGACAGCCCAACACCGTGCAGGACGTTTGGCATTTGCCAGAGAACACCAAGATTGGAAAATTCGCCACTGGCACCCTGTGCTCTTCACAGATAAAAGCAGGTTCACACTGAGCACGTGACAGACGTGACAGAGTCTGGAAACGCCGTGGAAAACGTTCTGCTGCCTGAAACATCCTCCAGCATGACCGGTTTGGCGGTGGGTCAGTCATGGTGTGGGGTGGCATTTCTTTGGGGGGCCGCACAGCCCTCCATGTGCTCGCCAGAGGTAGCCTGACTGCCATTAGGTACCGACATGAGATCCTCAGACCCCTTGTGAGACCATATGCTGGTGCGGTTGGCCCTGGGTTCCTCCTAATGCAAGACAATGCTAGACCTCATGTGGCTGGAGTGTGTCAGCAGTTCCTGCAAGAGGAAGGCATTGATGCTATGGACTGGCCCGCCCGTTCCCCAGACCTGAATCCAATTGAGCACATCTGGGACATCATGTCTCACTCCATCCACCAACGCCACGTTGCACCACAGACTGTCCAGGAGTTGGCGGATGCTTTAGTCCAGGTCTGGGAGGAGATCCCTCAGGAGACCATCCGCCACCTCATCAGGAGCATGCCCAGGCGTTGTAGGGAGGTCATACAGGCACGTGGAGTCCACACACACTACTGAGCCTCATTTTGACTTGTTTTAAGGACATTACATCAAAGTTGGATCAGCCTGTAGTGTGGTTTTCCACTTTAATTTTGAGTGTGACTCCAAATCCAGACCTCCATGGGTTGATAAATTGGATTTCCATTGATTATTTTTGTGTGATTTTGTTGTCAGCACATTCAACTATGTAAAGAAAAAAGTATTTAATAAGATTATTTCTTTCATTCAGATCTAGGATGTGTTGTTTAAGTGTTCCCTTTATTTTTTTGAGCAGTATATATTTCCTACTAAATGCTTGTTCGCCATGCATCATGTTCCAGGTTCTGCTCTATTTCTTCAAAATACTAATTAATGTTGTATTATTTTATAAACACTTCTAATCCAATACCGTTTGCTCGTTTCCCGTTTTGGTAAACTCGCGAGATTTAGAATGCTCACGCTTCACTGTTTACTCGTTGGGGGTCTGTAGCTAGTCAGTGACGGATTCGATTAATCTCGCTCTGGCGCCCGTGTTTGCGTGTTTTGCACCGGCTCAAAGTTGATTGCATTTGGAACCGGGCTGCCTCACGTGCTCTAACCGTCAGACGGCGAAATTGCCTCAAAACAAAAGTTTGGTAATCAAGCACATGTAGTAATTAGTTAGAGTATTTATTTTTTCCACGTGATTGCTTTTGATAAAAACCCTTTATCTACCATCCCAATTAAAACTAGTTAGAAAATGTATTTTATTGGAAAATATATGTTGTATGTTTCTGGACGATGCACCATGCTGCCTTGTTGACAACATGACCAAGCGGTGCAGATTACTGTTCCATTTG
Organism: Salmo salar; assembly: GCF_965601325.2. Classification (NCBI taxonomy): domain Eukaryota; kingdom Metazoa; phylum Chordata; class Actinopteri; order Salmoniformes; family Salmonidae; genus Salmo; species Salmo salar. The sequence continues at coordinate 53,206,038 of NC_138301.1, forward strand.
AGAAGGGCGCTCCTCCCTCTCCGTTTTTGCCCGATGAGGTAAACGGCCATTGCCCGGTTCAACCCAGGCCAGTGTAAAATAATTCCCTCAGTCATTCACGGTTGTTTCGCTTCGTGTGCAGAGAAGGAAGACGTCTCAGACTAACCAGTGAGTGGTCTATCGTACAGCAGCGCCACGAATTTAGTGCAATGTCAGAGATCCAGGATCCGAAATCTGTACAGGACCTGACTGGGGTGGTGAGTCTTATTATCTAGCTAACGGTCCCAAATCATTGCCATATCCTATCCCATTTGAAAACCTGAGAACTAGCTAGCGTTAGCTAGCAGGCTGGCTAACTGGCTAAAGTGCTGCTATAACTGTTTTTTTTCTCCAATCGTTTTTGTAGCAACATAAACTTTTTTTAAATGAAATAGTTGCAGTCAAATTCTGTTTAGCTACATTACCTTTGTTTTAGTCCTGTTTAGCTAGCTAGCTACAGCTATTATTATTGAAATGTAGCTGATAGATGGGTGATAGATGGCTAAATGTAATTGTGTTCCGGCTTGTAAAGCTTGACTTTTGTTTTTTGGCGACAAAACTGCAAATCCCAATGGTTTCCATGGTATCAGCGGTGGAGGCAACACCCTGTTGTGTAGGCATCGGAGGCAGCTTAACGCCCACAAGGTTCAATAGTATGCATGCATGCACTAAGATTCTGCTATACTACAGGATATAAACGTGTCCACCCACACATTGCAACAAACAGTTATTACAACATGTTCTGTCCTCCTTCTCCTCATTTTCTACAGGTCCAGACATTGCTGCAGCAGATGCAGGATAAATTCCAGACCATGTCAGACCAGATCATTGGAAGAAATATCCTGCCTTCACAATTTCAATGCAATCAAAGACAGACTTTCAGAATGACACAGTTTTATGTTACAATTTAATTGGATTGCTCATAGCGTAGTCTAATGATATCAATGACTTGATCATTCAGATACATGTAATGCACACAATCCTGGCGGTTTTGTCAGCCGGTTTGAAGCAATTGTGTAAATCAATCAATCACACTTGTATTTGTCACATGCTTCGTAAACAACAGTTGTAGACTAACAGTGAAATGTACAACTTTTGCTAACATTTCAAAATACAGAACATTAATATCGGCATTGTATTACTGATGGACCGCTGTAACAAGCAGACAGATTGGGTCAAAGGGATTGGTAGTTCTTAGTTCTATGGATAGGAGTTTGAGATATTTTGTATAGTAGGCATGGTACCTGAATGTTGTTCCCACTTCCTTGACAAGAGTACTCGATGAGATGAGTGGCCGCATCGATGACCTGGAGAAGAACATTGGTGACCTGATGACCCAGGCTGGGGTGGAGGAGATGGAGGCGGAGAACAAGGTCAAGGAGGAACAGGGTTCTTCTTAAAAGGTAATCAACATGGAGTCCACAGAGCGTTCTGCTTGTTTTTGTCATCTCCTATAGACCTCTGTGTGTGTTCAAAGGGTTGTTTCAATTAAACTCTCCAATATTTGTCAACAACACTGTGTATGTTTTCAGATTGTAACTACTAGAGCCTGATCCATATGTTTTTTTGGGGTCCGATTACGATTTTTGGGGTGGCAAAACTTACCTATGCCGATATATTGTTTTTAGAGTGGGAAGTGAAGTGTAATTTTTCTACTCTGAATTCTCATACATTTCCATCCAAAAGAGCAATTGTCCAATACCTATGCCTCAAATGTTGATTTCATACTTTGTGACAATAATAATGTCATGAAAATGGCTGCAGGTGTTCAGATCAGCATGAGATTCCCTTGTTTCATTCTGTTTATTCAATATCGGTTATCAGTGAATATCGGCCCATACCGATATAGCAGTTAAAAAGGACAATATTGGTGATAGTACTGATACCCCTTGACTTAATTCCACATTTTGTGTTACAGCCTGAATTATATATGAATTTAATGTATTTTTTTTCCTAACCCATCTATCTACACACAATACCCTATAATAACAAAGTGAAAACATGTTTTTTTAGAAATATTGAAAATATGTAAATGAGATATTTCTGTATTTCATTTTCAATATAAGTATTCACAACTCTTTGCTATGACACTCCAAATTGCATCCAATTTCCTTTGATCATCCTTGGGATGTCACTACAACTTGATTTGAAGTCTACATGTGGCCATGGACATGATTTAGAAAGAAACACATCTCTGTATGTGTAAATAAAGTCCCACAGTTGACAGTGCATGTCAGAGCAGAAACTATACCATGAAGTCCAAGGAACTGTCCGTAGAGCTCTGAAATATACTGTATGCTTAATCACAATTCTATCTGGGGGAAGGGTATAAAAACATTTTAGAGTGTTGAAAAAGTTTCCAAGAACCCAGTGGTCTCCAACATAGGAAATGGAAAAAATCTGGAACTACCCAGACTGCGTAGAGCTGGCTGTCTGACCGAACTGAGCAACTGGGCAAGAACCCAATGACCACTCTGACAGATCTAGAGTTCCTTGGCTGAGATGGGAGAACCTGTCAGAAGGACAACAGTCTCTACAGCACTTCACCAATCTGGGCTTTATGGGAGAGTGGCCAGACAGAAGCCACTCCTGCGAAAAAGACACATGACGGCACACCTGGAGTTTGCAAAAAGGCATGTAAAAGACTGAGAGCATAAGGCAAAAGATCCTGTGGTCTGATGAGACAAAAAAATAAAACTCTTTGGCCTGAATGTAAATCAGTGACTGGAATAAAACAGACACAGCTCATCACCTGTCTAACACATTCCCTACTGTAAAGCATGGTGGTGGCAGTGTCATGCTATGGGGGATGCTTTTCAGCAGCAGGGACTTGGAGACTGGTAACGATAGAGAGAACAATGAATGGAGCCAAATACAGGACAATCTGTGATAAGAACCTGCTTCAGAGTGCAAACAACTTTAGACTGGGGGTGAAGATTTACGTTTCAACAGGACAATGACCCCAAGCATACAGCCAAAGCAATGCTGGAATGGCTTCAGAACAAGAATGTGAAAGTCTTTGAGTGGCCCAGACTTGAATCCCATTTAAAATCTGTGGAAAAACTTGAAAGATTGCTGTTTACCGCCACTCCCCATCTAACTTAACAGAGCGTGAGAGAATCTGCAAGGAAAATTGAGAAAATCACCAAATCCAGATGTGCAAAGCTGATACAGACATACCCAAGACGACTCAAAGCTGTATTTGCCTCCAAACGTGCTTCCACAAAGTATTGACTCAGATGTTAATACATATGTAAATAATTGTTCTGTATTTCATGTTAAGTAAATGAGCAAAAACTTCTAAACATGTTTTCACTTTGTCACTATGGGGTATTGTGTGTTGATGGGTGGGGGGGGGGGATAAATGTAATCCATTTTGAATTCAGGCTGTAACACAACTCAAAATTCAAAAGGCACTCGCACATCTGAGCAAACTGTTTGCAGGTGCATGGCAACAGTTGAACAAGATTCTTCTTCTTCAGGCTGTAACAACCGAATGTTGAATATTTTCTGATGGCACTGTATCGGTCAGGCTCTACGAACTACTTTTTTTGTGATTTGAGAGATATTTGATTTATTTACCGTTTCCTCTTCTCTTTCCACTTTCAGGTTTCCAAGTAACAGGATGGTGGAGACTAAATGGGAAACAGACAGTTTTTCAGGAGTATTGTATATTTAAGGTTTTTTTAATGGTTAGTGTTTTGATTTACTGTGTATGTAACATGTTTTATATTTACAGTCATATTAACTCTTGTAATAATGTTCACTCTTGACATTTGTTTTGTTTTTGAATTGATATTTTCCTTAACTTGAGATGGCTCACTCAGGTGGCTCACTTAATGGCTCACTCAGGTGACTCACTGGGCCAGTAACTGATTATGTCAACTAGCCAATTGAACATTTTAACAATATTTCAACACAAAAAATTTACTGCTATTCAAATGTTCTAAAATGTGTGTTAAGATTTCTTTACTTTCAGTCTTTTTCACAATAAACCAGGGCTTGCATACACTTTGGTCCTCTTCTCTCATACAGGTTGAAAACGGCAGTGCCTCAAGGACATGAGTTGTGCACAAAATGTGAATATTTGTTTTCCAAGGCACTGTATATTTTCCTATTTTGAAAGAAGCTGTCAATATCTCTGAATAAATGCCCCCTCGAGAAGGATATAATGCCCTGGTTTGGAAACGGTTAAAAAGCAGTGAACACCCACATCCACCATACTCAAGGAGTAGGGTTTTAAAAATGTAACAGAGGGAAGCGTGAAATAGAAATGCACAACTTGTATGCTACTGCAATTTATTCTAACGTTTTCAATCGGAAAGTCAGTGTATGACACATTGCAAACTGGTATATGTTACAAATGTGTCATTACATGAACTACCATGGAATTACATAGGTTTGGGCACTGATCTACACTGTCAAATAAGAAAGGACAACAACCCAGAAATATCTTGCTTCGTTTTAAAACTTGGTGCAGAATGTCTTACTAGTCCTTCAGATACGGCAATTCACCCATTCGTAGCCAAATCGGCCCGTGTGTGTGTGTGAGAGAGAGAGAGAGAGAACGTCTTGCAGCTGGTAGTGTTAGATTCTTTATTTTTTTGTATGATTAAGAATATCATGCTTTGAACATGACATCAGCAGAGGTGTCTTTACAGCTGAGATTAGACAAATAATGTCGTTTACATTGCAGATTTCTGTATTACTCCTCTGTGCCCAGATTTCTAGATATATCGTTTGCTGGCGTGTATGGATTTAACTACACGTACCTTAGAACCGTAGCTACCGCACATCAACTTGTGCCATAGATAGGTCGACCGGTAAACCGGTCTCTGAACAACTGTTCAAATTGTACTTGGAAAAAAAGAGTATTGTGAGAGTCAGTGTTGTATTGCCGTATAGAATAGTCCTTTGTGCTCACATGCCATCTTTTATGCAGATAGACTTATAGCACGATATTTGCTGCTCTTCTCTTGCTTTCTATCGGAGTGTGACTGCAGAAGAGCGTAGATCCTATCAGCTGTCGTTGACTTCTTAGGAAGCGCTTTACAGGTTTGTTTATGCAGCACTACTTTTGTGTACATCCGATAATTTTTACAAAGTAAGGAATGGTGTTTTATTTCTCGAAATCATCAGTTAACTTAATTTCATTGTCAAAACGACTTAATCTGTTTAATCCTAAACTATTGGACATGATTGATGCCGAATGGCTGGAGTATTCCTTGGGTCTATTTCTTCTGGATGGCAGTACTACGCCTTTCTCCTCGCTCCTGTGCTAGCCGCCATCTTGAATTTTAATGTTAATTTCTGAAATGTTTTGTTTCCGACGAAATTTTCGATTACAGTGTCGTGCCAATTCTCGATTTTTTTGAAGGATTATCTAATGTTCCTGCTCATCCTGGAATAAATATTTAGTGAGTATTTACGTTATTTGTTCAGTCGTGATGGTCGTTGCAAGACGTCCTGCCACTTTTCTATGGGTGAAAAATGTTTTGAGAACGCAAGTTACCTAGCTAACAACTGTGCAGTTTTGTAGCTAGCTAGTTACTGTAACGTTAGTCAGATAATGTAGCTAGCTAGCGCGCTAGTAAACATGCAAACTCAGCCATGATAGTAAGTTACCTAGTAATAAAGAAAACAACGAGATATGGACAAGGTAGTCAGTTTGCCTGAACTAGCGTTAGCGATACTAGCTAGCTAGCAAACCTCGATTATTGGGCCTGGGCGAGTGTTTGTCTATTTTGCTTTTCAAAACATTCTAGCTAACGTTAGCTACGTGTTTATCGTACATTGTTTGTATATTAGAGGTGTATTTACGCTCGACTTGGTGTTGAAAATCACTAGCTAGATTGTTTCGGTACCTATCTAACTGGTAGATAATTAGCTAGTTTATAAAGATGATTTGCTTTAGCTAGTTAACATGGGTGTTTTACTTACTGTTATTGATTAATGTTAGCTAACTAACATGACTAAACCCTGTTAACACCAAAGCATTGAAACGTATATTAGCAGTGCCGGTGAGTGAGATGTGTATGTCAACTTTATGTAAATGGTCAGTCGCTTTCAAGTTTAAGCCATCATAATTTGTTAAACTAATGCCGGGCCACCTACATACACCGCTAACGTTAGCTAAATATTGCGTAATGTACACCCTCTGACAGGCAAATAGGCTATATTAACGGCGAGTTGGCTATTATCAGGCCCCTGTTTGAAATGGAAAGTTGACAAACATGCATCAGTGGTGTCCTTCCGGGTTCCTCGTTGAACGCTTTTCTCAAAACAGTCAACTAGCTAACGTTAACTCGCGCATGATGTGGTAACGTTTCTGACATTGATATACCAAATGCAGCGTACCCCCAGAATGAGGTGTTGCACTAATTTGCCAGCAGTTTTTTTTTTGACACGGCCCTATCAGTACAACCTCTTGTGTTGTTGTTAGCTAGTACTGACGTAGCTAGTTAGCTAGCAACACTAACGTTACGCCAGGGCGTATTTCAGTTGCTAGTGTTCAAGGGTGTAGCTAGCTAAAGAAGTATTACCAATCCATTGTTCCTTAAAATAAATGCATGGCTTCTATTGCCTATTAGTTTAACTTCCGATCAATATTTAATTGTAATGTGTTATCTGGCTGCCAAATAAGACATCATCACGCACGTCTCATACAAACGTACCAAATTTGAGTCGGCCAAAGCGGCTTCCCTCATTCGACCACTAAGTGGCGCTGCAGATATAATCTGAATCTGAAGATTCTACACCATTTATATATTTTTTTTTGGGGGGGGGGGACTCAGTCTGAGTCTCAATTTACTGTTGAGAGTTAGAATAATAGAAAATAGTATAACTTTTTATTTGTCACATGCTTTGTAAACAACAGGTGTAGACTAACTTACGGCCATTCCCAACAATGCAGAGAGAAAAATAGAAGAATTATATCAGGGCATAACTTTTTTTTTAGCAAGTAGGAAATATTATATATATTTTTTTTACTTGTCCGAAAGCTCAAAACACTTGTCCCCTCCCCTTCTTCCAAAGAAGGTCTAACATATAAATAAAATGCATTACTATCTTTCTTCCCATAGAGCATCAGACAATGTAGGCCTGTCTCAAAATACAACACCGCCCCTTTAAGAATTGCCTGGAGGTTGGTTAGCCACCCTTGGTAGCCTGTGAAATGTTGCAACACACACTTATTCAAGGGTTTTTATTTATTTTTTACTATTTTCTACATTGTAGAATAATAGTGAAGACATCAACTATTAAATAACAAATGGAATCATGTAGTAACCAAAAAACTGTTAAACAAATCAAAATATATTTTAGATTATTCAATGTAGCCACCAGTTGCCTTGATGACAACTTTGCACATTCATGGAATTGTGCCAACAAGCTAAACCTGGATTGCTTTTCCAAAAGTCTTGAAGGAGTTCCCACATACACTGAGCACTTGTTGGCTGCTTTTCCTTCACTCTGTGGTCCAACTCATCCCAAACCATCTCAATTGGATTGATGTCGGGTGATTGTGGAGGCCAGGTCATCTGATGCAGCACACCATCACTCTTCTTCTTGGTAAAATAGCCCTTACACAGCCTGGCGGTGTGTTGGGTCATTGTCCTGTTGAAAAACAAATGATAGTCCCACTAAGCGCAAACCAAATGGGATGGCATGTTTCTTCAGAATGCCGTGGTAGCCATGCTGTAGAAGTGTACCTTGAATTCTAAATAAATCACCGATAGCGTCACAGCAAAGCACCCCCATACCATCACACCACCACCTCCATGCTTCACGGTGGGAACCACACATGCGGAGATCATCCATTCACCTACTCTGCGTCTCACAAAGACATGGCGGTTGGAACCAAAAATCTAATTTGGAATCATCAGACCAAAGGACAGATTTCTACCAGTCTAATGTCCATTGCTCGGGCAGGTAGCCTAGTGGTTAGAGCGTTGGACTAGTAACCGAAAGGTTGCAAGATCGAATCCCCGAGCTGACAAAGTAAAAAATGTCGTTCTGCTCCTGAACAAGGCAGTTAACCCAATGTTCCTAGGCCGTCATTGAAAATAAGAATTTGTCCTTAACTGACTTACCTAGTTAAATAAAGGTAAAATAAAAATTAGATGTTCAGGAGTCTTATGGCTTGGGGGTAGAAGCTGTTTAGAAGCCTCTTGGACCTAGACTTAACGCTCCGGTGCCGTGCGGTAGCAGAGAGAACAGACTAGAGTGGTTGGAGTCTTTGACAATTTTTAGGGCCTTCCTCTGACACCGCCTGGTATAGAGGTCATGGATGGCAGGAAGCTTGGCCCCAGTGATGTACTGGGCCGTATGCAAGGCACTCTTTGTAGTGCCTTGCAGTCGGAGGCCGAGCAGTTGCCATACCAGGCAGTCATGCAACCAGGCAGGATGCTTTCGATGGTGCAGCTGTAGAACCTTTTGAGGATCTGAGGACCCATGCCAAATCTTTTCAGTCTCCTGAGGGGGGAATAGGTTTTGTCGTACCCTCTTCACGACTGTCTTAGAGTGCTTGGACTATGTTAGCTTGTTGATGTGGACACCAAGGAACTTGAAGCTCTCAACCTGCTCCACTACAGCACTGTCGATGAGAATGGGGGTGTGCTCGGTCCTCTTTTTCCTGTAGTCCACAATCATGTCCTTTGTCTTGATCACGTTGAGCGAGAGGTTGTTGTCCTGGCACCACATGGTCAGGTCTCTGACCTCCTCCCTATAAGCTGTCTCGTCGTTGTCGGTGATCAGGCCTACCACTGTTGTCATCGGCAAACTTAATGATGGTGTTGGAGTCATGCCTGGCCGTGCAATCATGACTGAACCAGGTGTACAGGAGGGGACTGAGCATGCACCCCTGAGGGGCCTGCGTGTTGAGGATCAGCATGGCGGATATGTTACCTACCCTTACCACCTGGGGGCAGTCCATCAGGAAGTCCAGGATCCAGTTGCAGAAGGAGGTTTTTAGTCCCAGGGTCCTTAGCTTATTGATGAGCATTGAGGGCACTATGGTGTTGAACACTGAGCTGTAGTCAATGAATAGCATTCTCACACAGGTGTACCTTTTGTCCAGGTGGGAGAGGGCAGTGTGGAGTGCAATAGAGATTACATCATCTGTGGATCTGTTAGGGCGGTATGCAAATTGGAGTGGGTCTAGGGATTCTGTGATAATGGTCTTGATGTGAGCCATGACCAGCCTTTCAAAGCACTTCATGGCTACAGACGTTGGTAGTCATTTAGGCAGGTTACTTTAGTGTTCTTAGGCACAGGCACTATGGCGGTCTGCTTAAAACATGTTGGTATTACAGACTCGGACAGGGAGAGGTTGAAAAGATCAGTGAAGACACTTGCCAGTTGGTCAGCGCATGTTCGCCGTACACGTCCTGGTAATCCGTCTGGCCCTGCGGCCTTGTGAATGTTGACCTGTTTAAAGGTCTTACTCACATCGACTGCGGAGAGCATGATCACAGTCTTCCGGAACAGCTGGTGCTCTCGTTAATGTTTCAGTGTTATTTGCCTCGAAGCGAAACATAAAGTAGTTTAGCTCGTCTGGTAAGCTCGTGTCACTGTGCAGCTCTCGGATGGGCTTCCCTTTGTAGTCTGTAATGGTTTGCAAGCCCTGCCACATTCGACAAGCATCGGAGCCGGTGTAGTACGATTCGATCTTATTCCTGTATTGACACTTTGCCTGTTTCATGGTTCATCTGAGGGCATAGCAGGATTTCTTATAAGCTTCCGGGTTAGAGTCCCGCTCCTTGAAAGCGGCAGCTCTAGCCTTTAGCTCAGTGCGGATGTTACCTGTAATCCATATCTTCTGGTTGGGGTATGTACAGTTGAAGTCGGAAGTTTACATACACCTCAGCCAGATACATTTAAATTCCGTTTTTCACAATTCCTGACATTTAATCCTAGTAAAAATAACTTGTCTTACGTCAGTTAGGATCACCACTTTATTTTAAAATGTGAAATGTCAGAATAATAGTACAGAATTATTTATTTCAGCTTTTATTTCTTTCATCACATTCCCAGTGTGTCCGAAGTTTACATGCACTCAATTAGTATTTGGTAGCGTTGCCGTTAAATTGTTTAACTTGGGTCAAATGTTTTGGGTAGCCTTCCACAAGCTTCCCACAATAATTTGGGTGAATTTTGGCCCATTCCTCCTGACAGAGCTGTTGTAACTGAGTCAGGTTTGTAGGCCTCCTTGTTTGCACACACTTTTTCAGTTCTGCCCACACATTTTCTATAGGATTGAGGTCAGGGCTTTGTGATGGCCACTCTCAGAGAGTCAGGACACCCGTTTAACATCCCATCCGAAAGACGTTAATGGTAATTATCCTTCATTATATTTGTCTAACATGCCTATATTTATGTAAATAAGTCTCATTAAAGATTAACAAAATTTTCTGGCACCGCCCTCGTGTCCGAATCGCTTTGGACATGAGGCTGTAGCCAATATGCATATCACCTACACTAGATTGGCTTTTTTATTTAGAGTGCATTTGGAAAGTATTCAGACCCCTTTTCCACATTGTTACGTTACAGCCTTATTCTAAAATGGATTAAATTAAATGTTCCCTCGGTCTACACACAATACACCATAAGGACCAAGCGAAAACAGTTTTTGTTGAAATTTTAGGAAATGTACAAAAACAGATACCTTATTTACAGAAGTATTCAGACCCTTTGCTATGAGACTCAATTCAGCTCAGGTGCATACTGTTTCCGTTGATCATCCTTGAGATATTTCTACAACTTGATTGGAGTCCACCTGTGGTAAATTCAATTGATTGGACATGATTTGGAAAGATACACACCTGTCTATATAAGGTCCCACAGTTGACAGTGCATGTCAGAGCAAAAACCAAGCCATGAGGTCAAAGGAATTGTCCGTAGAGCTCAGGGACAGGATTGTGTTGAGGCACAGATCTGGGGAAGGGTACCAAAACATTTCTGCAGCATTGAAGGTCCCCAAGAACACAGTGGCCTCCATTCTTAAATGGGAAAAGTTTGGAACCACTAAGACTCTTCCTAGAGCTGGCTGCCCGGCCAAACTGAGCAATCAGGAGAGAAGGGCCTTGGTCAGGGAGGTGACCAAGAACCCGATGGTCATTCTGACAGAGCTCCAGAGTTCCTCTGTGGAGATGGGAGAACCTTCCAAAAGTACAATCAACCCGATCGAACAGTTCTGGAGAGACCTGAAAATAGCTGCGCAGCAACGCTCCCCATCCAACCTGACAGATCTTGAGAGGATCTGCAGAGAAGGTGCTTCATCAAAGTACTGAGTAAAGGGTCTGAATACCTATGTAAATGTCATATTTCAGTAAAAAAAAATTGTATACATTTACTAACATTTCTAAAAACCTGTTTTTGCTTTGACATTATGTGGTATTGTGTGTAGATTGATGAGGGGGAAAAAAATGTAATAAAGCTGTAATTAGGGATGCACGATATATCGGTGAGCATATCGGAATCGGCCGATATTAGCTAAAAATGCCAGCATCGGCCTGACGTCTATAACGCTGATGTGCAAAACCGATGTCAAAGCTGACCTGCATACCTATATAACGTAGGAAGATGACGTAATGACGCCACAAAAAATACCACGCTACACGTGCAACACAGTATTCCTAACCTAGCCCACAATGTCTGTTGTGTGGATCTACTTTGAAGTTTCAAAGGAAGATAACAAAAAGGCCATATGCAACATTTGTGCTGCTATTATTTCCTGAGGGGAGAAAGTGAAATCTTTCAATACCACAAACCTAATGACTCATTCGAAAGTGCATCACCACCCAGACGTTCAGCTACTACTTAGAACAAAATCAGAAAACTAAGTGCACACTTCCAACAACTAAACAAGTTCAAGTCCAGCAGTCATTTGAAAGAGTAAGAACATTTCAGCGAGACAACTCAAAGGCGAAATCCATTAATGCCAAGATAATGGAATTCATTGCCCTTGACAGTCAACCGTTCTCTGTCGTGGATGATGTTGGCTTTTGCCGACTGGCCGAGCACCTCGAGCCCCGGTACACACTACCAAGTAGGTGCTATTTTTCAGATGTTGCCCTACCGGGGTTACACAGTATTGTTGAAACGCACATCCATGAGCTACTTGCTATGGGCGTCACTGCTATTAGCTTCACGACTGACATTTGGACCAGCGATGTCAGCCCCATGAGCATGCTGAGTCTAACAGCACAGTGGGTCGACGAGGATCTCGTACTGAGGAAAGCCGCATTGCATGCTCAAGAATGTGCTGGTTCTCATACCGCTGCTGCCATTTCAATGGCATTTGAGAACATGTTTGAAACTAGGAAACATGAACACACTCCTAGCTCCATTTGAACAACTGACTGGAGAAATAAGCTCATTAACTGCGTCTGCAGCAGACATGATACCCTCTGTCATGGCATTGAAACGCCTGCTCAACAAAACTGCCGACACAGACTGTGGGGTTAAAACTTGGGAAAGTACTCTACTAGAGGCTGTGTACAAGCGATTCGGTGGCATTCTCTCTGAGCCTCTTTACTGTGTCGCCACCATGCTCGATGCTAGGTACAAGGACCGCTACTTCGATGCAGACAAGAAACAGGGTTTACGTGAAATGTTAGACACAGCTGGACAAGATGGAAACGGACACAGTGACAGTGCGTACCGAAGAGGACCCACGACAGAAGAGGCCATAGACAGACAGCTGAAACTTCACTGCTTGACATGTATGATGAAATCCTGGTTGAAAATGAAACGACTGAACAAATGAACAACAAAACAGCACAGCAAGTAAGTGAAAGAAATAGGTTTTGATTATGTTTTACTGGTAATGGGGACATACGTAAATGCCAACAAAATAACTTTTTGGTGTGTGTGTGTGTGTTTCAACTATTTAACTGTACTAAAATGCTTAAAAGGCCGCTAAAATTTGAAATATCGGTTATCAGGTTTCTTTGTCAAGGAAAATATTGGATATCGGTATCGGCCAAAAATGTAATATCGGTGCATCGCTACCTGTAAAATGTAATACATTTTTTTAAAAGTGAAGGGGTCTGAATACTTTCCGAATGCACTATAGGTAGGGGTAAAGTAACTAGGCAACAGGATGAATAATAAACAATAACAGCAGCATATGTGATGAATCAAATAAGGTAGAGCAAAGGGGTGTGGTCAATGCAAAAAGTCCAGGTCGCTAGTTGGTTAAATATTTCAGCTTCATGATATGCCACATTTGTCAGGTGAATGGATTATCTTGGCAAAGAAGAAATGATCACTAACAGGGATGTAAACAAATTAGTGTACAAAATCTGAGCAAAATAAGTTTTTTTTTGTACATGTGGAACATTTCTGGGATGTTTTATTTCAGCTCATGAAACATGGAACCAACACTTTACATGTTGTGTTTTTCTATTTTTGTTCAGTGTTAAATAGAAAAACCACGACAAGGTGAACAAAGTGCACGGGAAGCTGTTTCCATATACACGGCAAAATAAATGGTTTCCTTGAGAGGTCGACCGATTAATCGGAATGGCCGATTAATTATGGGCCGATTCAAGTTTTCATAACAATCGGAAATCGGTATATTTTTTTTTTAATTACTTTTTTTTAAACCTTTATTTAACTAGGCAAGTCAGTTAAGAACGCATTCTTATTTTCAATGACGGCCTAGGAACGGTGGGTTAACTGCCTTATTCAGGGGCAGAACGACAGATTTTTACCTTGTCAGCTCGGGGATTCAATCTTGCAACATTAGGGTTAACTAGTCCATGCTCTAACCACCTGCTTTACATTGCACTCCACGAGGAGCCTGCCTGTTACGCGAATGCAGTAAGAAGCCAAGGTAAGTTGCTAGCTAGCATTAAACTTATCTTATAAAAAACAATCAATCAATCATAATCACTAGTTAACTACACATGGTTGATGATATTACTAGTTTATCTAGCCTGTCCTGCATTGCATATAATCGCTTGGGTACACGTTGCTCCAACCATAAACATCAATGCCTTTCTTAAAATCAATACACAAGTATATATTTTTAAACCTGCATATTTAGTTAATATTACCTGCTAACATGAATTTCTTTTAACTAGGGAAAATGTGTCACTTCTCTTGCAACAGAGTCAGAGTATATGCAGCAGTTTTGGCTGCCTGGCTCGTTGCGAACTCTGAAGACTATTTCTTCTTAACAAAGACAGCCGACTTCGCCAAACGGGGGATGATTTAACAAAAGCGCATTTGTGAAAAAAGTACAACCGTTGCACGACTGTACCTAACCATAAACATCAATGCCTTTCTTAAAATCAATACACAGAAGTATATATTTTTAAACCTACATATTTAGCTAAAAGAAATCCAGGTTAGCAGGCAATATTATCCAGGTGAAATTGTCACTTCTCTTGCGTTCATTGCACGCAGAGTCAGGGTATATGCAACAGTTTGGGCCGCCTGGCTCGTTGCGAACTAATTTGCCAGACTTTTACGTAATTATGACATAACATTTGAAGGTTGTGCAATGTAACAGGAATATTTAGACTTAGGGATGCCACCCGTTAGATAAAATACGGAACGGTTCCGTATTTCACTGAAAGGAAAAACGTTTTGTTTCCGAGATGATCGTTTCCGGATTCGACCATATTAATGACCTAAGGCTTGTATTTCTGTGTGTTTATTATTATTAAGTCTATGATTTGATAGAGCAGTCTGGCTGAGCGGTGGTAGGCAGCAGCAGGCTCATAAGCATTCATTCAAACAGCACTTTTGTGCATTTTGCCAGCAGCTCTTCGCTGTGCTTCAAGCATTGCGCTGTTTATGACTTCAAGCCTATCAACTCCCAAGATTAGGCTGGTGTAACCAATGTGAAACGGCTAGCTAGTTAGCGGGTGCGCGCTAATAGTGTTTCAAACATCACTCGCTCTGAGACTTGGAGTGGTTGTTCCCCTTGCTCTACATGGGTAATGCTGCTTCGAGGGTGGCTGTTGTCGATGTGTTCCTGGTTCGAGCCCAGGTTGGAGCGAAGAGAGGGACGGAAGCTATACTGTTACACTGGCAATACTAAAGTGCCTATAAGAACATCCAATAGTCAAACGTATATGAAATACAAATCGTATAGAGAGAAATAGTCCTATAATTCCAATAATAACTACAACCTAAAACTTCTTACCTGGGAATATTGAAGACTCATGTTAAAAGGAACCACCAGCTTTCATATGTTCTCATGTTCTGAGCAAGGAACTTAAACGTTAGCTTTCTTACATGGCACATATTGCACTTTTACTTTCTTCTCCAACACTTTGTTTTTGCATTATTTAAACCAAATTGAACATGTTTCATTATTTATTTGAGGCTAAATTGATTTTATTGATGTATTATATTAAGTTAAAATAAGTGTTCAGTCAGTATTGTTGTAATTGTCATTATTACAAATACATTTTTTTTTTTTTTTTTTAATCGCCCGATTGAATCGTTATCGGCTTATTTTGGTCCTCCAATAATCGGTTTCGGCGTTGAAAAATCATAATCGGTCGACCTCTAGTTTCCTTCCGCAAGGTGGAAAAGAAGACGTTCGAGGACATGATCCACACATTAGACCCCCCCAAGTACAAACTGAGAAAATACTTATCAAAAACAGAAATTCTGGACCTTTACAACAGAGTCCGACGAGAGGTTCAGGTTTTAGTGTCGGGTACGGATCACTTTTCCTCGACCACAGACATTTTGGTCCAGTATTAACACGACACCGTACGTTTCTCTTAACAGTACACCTTACTGAAGACAGGAAACTGCATTCAAAATGCCTGAAGAAAAGCTTTTTTTCCCAGAACACCACACAGCCGACCACCTAGTCGACGCACTCCTTGGAGGCACTAAAATAACGGACATTTTTGAAGAGAAACTGTCTGCAATAACAACAAACATTACAGCTACAATCAGAACACTGGGCTGGAAATGGTTCAATTGTTTTGGCCACAATTTAAATCTTTACAGTAACAAACTGTGTAGAATGAGTAACAGAGAACAGAGGGAACCTTGGTAGTCTGCCTCACTATTACTGTCTCCTTCTCACACAGCTGGCCTAAACAAAACGAGACCTGGAAGCATAGGCCGAGCTTGGCCTCAAAGAGCATTGAGTCCAGTCACAATAACTACATTTTAAAACAATATATGTGTAGCCTTGGCCATGCACAAATCAATTCCAATTTTAGCAAAAAAATTCATTTGAGTTAGGTTATAATTGTTATTAGGCTATTATTGTTTTGCTACGCTGTTACAAGCTGTGGGGATTTTTTAAAAACTTTGTTCTAATGTAATGTCACATTTTTATCTACACAGGACAGTGCGACTTGTTTGGGTTCAAAACAGAAAATTATAAAGAATACTAGAGCAGTCTCCAGCAATTCCACGGGTAACGGAGGCAATTCGACGGGTAACGGAGAAAGACAGACGCGCTACCCTTCGTCATGGCAAGACATCGCTGATTTTTGGAGTCCATCAACCAAGCGCTGAAGCCAGTGAGTGAATTCACTGACATCTCAGCGGCGCAGTATGTCACCATCTCCTCATTCCATCCCAATTGGCTCACACTGTTAAAGGAAGAAATCTTAGTGGACAAAGATGGAGGCACTGATCTGAAGGCTTGGTGGGGGAAACAAAAAAACATCACCTTCATCGACCCTCGCTGCCGTTGGGACCATGATAGCACACGGGACGAGACTGAAAACAAAAGGTTGAGCATGAGGTAATCACCCTTGGACGAGCGCCTGTCAGAATAAGAGTGGAAGGGGGTGGGCAGTCTAATTGGGAAGAAGGGCTCAGCTGCTGCACTAGCTGCCTCCCGCTATTGAAGAAAGGGCAGCGGCCCAACTGACAGCTTACCTGCATGAACCATCTATTGAAGGAGAGGAGGACCCACTGCTCTGGTGGCAGAGAAATGAACGCCGTTTTCCTTTTTACTCGCAAAGGTTTCCCACAAGTACTTGTGTATATGTGCCACATGTTCAGCTTCAGAGCGAGTCTTTTGGCATGGCAGGGAATGTCGTCACTCTTCAGAGATCGATTCCTGAAAGGTGGACGTGCTGGTCTTTCTGGCAAAGAACGTGGATGTTTTTTTGCTGCAACCAGCAGCAGTGAATTTAGTTAAGAGGTCCTGTGCAGTTTTTTTCAGGAATTTGATAGCCTAGGCCAAGCCTATATAGTAGCTTATATACCTCAACATGTGTAATTCCTCTGTGTGCAATTCAATGCTATACTGTTCATATTGTTTATTACTATTTGGATTATTTGGGTTTGTTTTTAAGACCGGTGAACATGCTAACAATTAGCTATTTTGACTGTCCTATTTTATCTGGCGTCTAAGCTGCTGGTAATTTCGAAGGCCTAAGTCTATTTACATGTTGTTGTTGCTCAATATGTGCAATATTCATGCTGCTGAACAAGTCTTATTGTAGTACTTTGTGTTATTTCTTATTTAATAGTTTTGTTATTTTGTATCTTGTGTCGTAGGCTACACTGTTTGTCCTGTTTTGGAAGCATGCAGCAACTGCTAGTCATTTCCATTCCAGGAGGCCTAAAGTTTCTCTCACTTAGTTGTTTTCATTAATAAATATTTACTCTCTTATTGCACTTGGACGTTGTGTGTTTCTATTTGAAGAAACGTAATGCTCTTTGTTAGTTTGCCAGCATGCAGAGTTAACACCTTGATTCCCACCCTATCTGCAATCTTCTTGTTTATATAAACATTTGGTAATACCGTAAACCCAAAGATGGTATGAAGGTATTGGAAAAAATGGATACCGCCCTATTCCAGACTTGGTGCATCGTTACCGCTTGCCGTGCGGTAGCAGAGAGAACAGTCTATGACTTGGGTGGCAGGAGTCTGACAATTTTTAGGGCCTTCCTTTGACACCAACTGATATAGAGGTCCTGGATAGCAGGGAGTTCGACCCTAGTGATGTACTGGGCCGTACGCACTACCCTTTGTAGCATCTTGCGGTCGGATGCCAAGCAGTTGCCATATCAAGCGGTGACGCAGTCTGTCAAGATGCTCTCAATGGTGCAGCTGTAGAACTTTTGGAGGATCTGAGGACCCGTGACTAATCTTTTTGCAGCCTCCTGAGAGGGAAGAGGCGTCGTCGTGCCTTCTTAACGACTGTGTTGGTGTGTGTGGACCATGATAATTGATTAGTGACGTGGACACAGAGGAACTTTCAACCCACTCCACTACAGCCATGTCGATGTAGATTGCGGGGCGTGTTCGGCCCTCCGTTTCCTGTTGTCCACCATCAGCTCCTTTTGTCTTGCTGACACGTTGAAGGAAAGGTTGTTGTCCTGGCATTCACACTGCTAGGTCACTGACTACCTCCCCTATAGGCGGTCTTATTGTTGTTGGTGATCAGGCCTAACACCGTCGTGTCGTCAGAAAACTTAATGATGGTGTTTTGGAGTCGTGTCTGGCTACGCAGTCGTGGGTGAACAGGGAGTACAGGAGGGGACTACCGCATCAATGCTGCGTAATTCTGCAGTCAAACATTTCATTATGTAATCCAAAATGTTGACTGCATATGTGTGCAATAAAAGTTCAACATTCACCTTTTTGCTACTATTTCTGTCAAGTCTACGTGTACAATTTGATGCATACGTTGGATAGATCCAATGTATGCCCCACACAGAATGCACTGCAACTGCGTCTGCAATGGAAACGCAGCGTTCCAATGGAAATGTATGTACTTCTGGTGTACCAAAACACCGCACCCCTGAGGGGGCCCCCAGTGTCAGCGTGGTGGATGTGTTGTTGCCTACCCTCACAACCAGTTGCAGAGGGAGGTGTTCAGTCCTGAGCGTAGTGATGAGCTTTGAGGGCATCATGGTGTCGAACTCTGACCTGTAGTTTATGAACAGTGTTCTCACATAGGTGTTCCTCTAATCCAGGTGAGAGAGAAGGCAGTTTGGAGTGCAATAGAGGTAGGTTCGGTCCAGGGTGTCTGGGATGATGATGATGTTGTGAGATGTGAGTGCTGCTGCAGGGTTTCTGTAAATGTTACGGGACCCATATGCGTTGGGTGTGTAACCTGATTCGGACATCCACCCACCGTGCTCAGAATGACACGAAATCACATTTGCATTATGGTATTTAATTTTAACAGAACATGGCGTGTCCTTACCGCGCACTTTGAAGCCGAGTAACGAAAAGAAAAATCACTAGCCAGTGCTTGAGTTTCAAGTTTGGGGAAGGTAACTTTCACCATTAAAAAAAAATGCACCTTTTACAATAAAGCATTCCATGCGTTTGCAGACCTATGTAATATAGCCTACTCATCCTAATGTGATGAGTAGATTTGTGTAGTCGTAATTTAGGCTAATAATAGAACTCGATCACTGTTCACAATGCATGGCTGAGCACGTATAGCGCAGAGGCCTGGCCTACTACACTTTTATGACTGGAGACATATGCAGCCTACATCGCAGACACGGACAAACGGATCAATAAACACGACGTTGTCCATATAATATCCCTATGAGGAAGGGGAGACAAATAGAATATGACGTACGTCTAAACTGGAGGAGGAAATTGATGTACCGGTATATTAAAAAAACCCAACATGATGAATAGTGAATACTGCTCAGTGCCTCTCACCCGGGGATATGGCCGATGCTCTCCGCTGATGCTTAGGAGATGGGCTATAGGCCTACTGTTGTTGACAATTGTTACAACTAAAACATAGGTTAGTCTTCTCATTTTCTTCTCTTTAAAACAGTAGCCATTTTGTTTTCCACACGAGGTTTTCCCGCCGTTGAATGTTGAAATATTGCGATATGCCTGGCTGGACCGCCTCTACTTTTCACTGACTGTCGCAGCTCAACAATCATCTATTTGGTGTTTCCTTCCAACTGTAGACAATGTGATTTTAAAATAATAATAAAGTCTAGGGGAAGCTAATGATCCTCTGTGGCCACATCATGCTTTAGTAGCCTATATGAATGATTTGATTTAGTTCTGTATAGACGAGTAGGCTAATTAGGCTGTGTAATTTTGGCGTGTCTATGTCATTCTACCACCCCCCATTGTAGAAAATGTTCTCTATTCTATTGGTCAGCTTGTCGAGAAAGAAATGGCCCAACCAGACTCTGGGATCTGATAGATCACAAATTCATACCACCAGTAGGCCTAGGCTACATAAAAATAAAACGATTTGATCTGATCCAACAGATCAGAACGTTTTAGCTTCAAATGTTGATCAACTATTATTTGTTAACATTATTAGTGCAGTAGGGTATGGGTGAATGGGCATCTGGCTACCAGACAATGAGAGAAAGTTAAAACCACTAGAACCTGAGAGAAAGAGTCTACTGGTTTCAATGGCATATGGAAGTCTTTATAAAACAATAGGTTACTGGTTTCAATGGTATATGGAAGTCTGTATAAAACAATAGGTTACTGGTTTCTATGGTATATGGAAGTCTTTATAAAACAATAGGTTACTGGTTTCAATGGTATATGGAAGTCTTTATAAAACAATAGGTTACTGGTTTCAATGGTATATGGAAGTCTGTATAAAACAATAGGTTACTGGTTTCTATGGTATATGGAAGTCTTTATAAAACAATAGGTTACTGGTTTCAATGGTATATGGAAGTCTTTATAAAACAATAGGTTACTGGTTTCAATGGTATATGGAAGTCTTTATAAAACAATAGGTTACTGGTTTCAATGGTATATGGAAGTCTGTATAAAACAATAGGTTACTGGTTTCAATGGTATATGGAAGTCTGTATAAAACAATAGGTTACTGGTTTCTATGGCATATGGAAGTCTTTATAAAACAATAGGTTACTGGTTTCTATGGCATATGGAAGTCTTTATAAAACAATAGGTTACTGGTTTCTATGGCATATGGAAGTCTGTATAAAACAATAGGTTACTGGTTTCTATGGCATATGGAAGTCTGTATAAAACAATAGGTTACTGGTTTCTATGGCATATGGAAGTCTGTATACAACAATAGGTTACTGGTTTCTATGGCATATGGAAGTCTGTATAAAACAATAGGTTACTGGTTTCTATGGCATATGGAAGTCTGTATAAAACAATAGGTTACTGGTTTCTATGGCATATGGAAGTCTGTATAAAACAATAGGTTACTGGTTTCTATGGCATATGGAAGTCTTTCTAAAACATAATTGCCTTTTGATATGTTCAGATTTTGGTAAAACATGTTAAACATCCAGTCCCTGTGTCACATTCAGGACAGCCCACATCCCTTGGTTCTTCTCAGGGACTCCTCCATTTGGCTTCCCCTTATACACTTGCAAGCTGGTCTGGTGTCTTTGTTATCGAAACAGATAATTCTGGAAATAATTAGGACATTTTCCAGAGACATTGTTGCATGGAAAAGTTCTCTGCCAGTTTCTCCATCCCACATGGATTCTGTGGATTCTCCATTGGATTCTGGAAAACACCAACAAGGATAAGAACCCCAAAGTATGCATGTAAATGAGTTTGGTCCAACTCCTTCCATCTCTCTCCAAAAACACACCTTCCCTCCAAATTAGTGCAGTCCAGAATGATTTTCTGGATGGTGTCTGGGATGAACAGTTCAAAGAAGACTTTGTCCTACACTACTTTTATGAAATGAGTACCCACCATCCGTGTCGGCCCTGGTTGCATCCTTATCCCATTAGCAGTCATGCGGGGCAGCTCGTTCCTTGGGCAAGAACACCAATTCACAATTTTTAGACATCCATATTTCTCCTCCTGCTGGCTGATGACGGGCTGGTCCTGGTCCTGGGGCTGGCTCCTGACGGGCTGGTCCTGGGGCTGGCTCCTGACGGGCTGGTCCTGGGGATGGCTGCTGACGGGCTGGTCCTGGGGCTGGCTGCTGACGGGCTGGTCCTGGGGCTGGCTGCTGACGGGCTGGTCCTGGGGCTGGTCCTGGTCCTGGGGCTGGTCCTGGTCCTGGGGCTGGCTCCTGACGGGCTGGTCCTAGGGCTGGCTGCTGACGGGCTGGTCCTGGGGCTGGCTGCTGACGGGCTGGTCCTGGGGCTGGCTGCTGACGGGCTGGTCCTGGGCCTGGCTGCTGACGGGCTGGTCCTGGGCCTGGCTGCTGATGGGCTGGTCCTGGGGCTGGCTGCTGACGGGAACTGTCCCTGGGGCTGGCTCAGGGTCAAGCTCATCCTCTTCTTACAACTCACTGTTACATTCTGAATTGACAGAGACATGATCCTCATTCCAAAGTGGAAGACGCTCCTTCCACACTAGCTTCTCTCTCTGCAAAAATTGTTTCTAAGGCCCTCTGAGCAGAGATTATTTTTGTCATCTTGATTGATTGTGGCAAGGAGTCACACATGCAAAGCTATTTATTTGTTGTGTCCCTCCCCCAATTTGCACCTGGCTGGGGTAGACTGGGAAAATACAGAATCTTTTACAATGTATTGTAATAACATTGTGCAGGTTCCCGCAAGACATTGTGTAGTTTCACACACTACAAAGGGTAAAGAGTGTGAGAAAAGCGGGAGACAGGCAGACAGGCAAGGAGACAGACAGGTTCTTGGTGCTGTGTGTACAGCAGGCCCAGGGAGGAGGAAGACAGAGTGAAGGCACACAGCAAACCTTTTTGTTTCATTTTTACTTGTTTTCACCTACACACACACTTTCCCACACTTTTATTACCCTGCGGTCCAGCTGACCTAACACCTCATATGTAATATACATGTGTAGGGGGTTCACAGTGTGCGTTCAATGAAAATGAGCCAAGGCCAATGAGTCTCAGGTTGAAAAAATAAATCATTGTATAATTTTTCTTTTAGTAAACATTGAAAATGGGTCCCACAGACCCGAACACCACAGCCGGTGACTGATGTGGTAAACTCTTCAATGTTATCGTTTGAATCTCAGAACATATTCCAGTATGTGCTAGCAAAACAGTCCTGTAGCTTAGCAACCGCTTCATCGGACCACTTCCGTCACTGGTACTTCCTGTTTTGAATTTTTCCTTGTAAGCAGGAATCAGAAGGATATCGTTATGGTCATATTTGGCCAAATGGAGGGCGAGGGAGAGCTTTGTATGTGTTTCTGTGTGTGGAGTAAAGGAGATCAAGTCACCTCTAGTTGCAAAGGTGACATGTTGCAGCGCCATCTCGCCAAATACACAAGTTGCAATTTATAAATGTGGTTGTGCATCAGCAGTTTCTCTCATATCATTCACTGACAGTCACTCAATTAGCCCTTGTCAGCAAAAATATTATATTAGTAAGTTAATCTAGCGGCTAGCGATTTAAACTAGTAGTAATCATGGTTGAATTACCGACCCCATTTTGATTTTGATTTTCTCTCTCACTCAAATATCATATTAAAAATTGCAAACATTTCTGTCAACCCTATGGAAAAATATATAGAATTACAGGAAATGAGCTGTAAAACTGCACATTTTTGTTTCTGCCCTATTGGGAAAATCACTATAATTGAATGAAGTTATAAAATTGCAAAATCTTCTCCCCATGGCAAAATGTGTAGAATGGCAGCAAACTTGCTTTAAAACTGCAACATTTTCTCTCTGCCCCATGGCAAAATGTGTAGAATTGCAGGAAATGAATTCTAAAACATTTTTCCCCTCTGCTGTCAAGAGGGAGGGAGGCGCTTAAGTGCTTTGCTCGCAAGGTGGGGGGGGGGGGCAACAATTTCTCGTAGGGCCCCCAAAAGGCTAGGGCTGGCTCGGACTGAATATGTGGGTAAGCAGACACTTTGATCGGTAACTTTGATAGGGTGTAGGCCGATCTCTGTTCTAAACAGAGCAAATCCAAACAGAGTTCAGCGATCTCAGTTTGAGCTTTTTCATACAAGTAGTGGCATCTATGGCTTCGGTCCAGGGTGGAGACCATGTCTCCTCTTCAGTATGACTGGGTGATGTAATGAGATGGTGTGCGTGTGTGGTCTATAACTGGGCCTTCATCCATTCCTCTTCCCACCCCAGGTGACAGCCCCTAGCTTCCAGCCTTCCCCACTCTTGAGTGCTCCCTCAACTCAGAGACTAAATGCAACTGGACCAGGGGGCTTGTGGGTATGAAGTGGCTGGGCCAATCAAAGAGCATGGTGTTGAATGGCAGCAGGTACTCCACCAGTGAGCAGCAGCCCGTGAGCCAGAGCCAGACCCGCTCCCAGCAGCAGCTACACCCACAGAGGAGCTCTCTACGACCAGGGACTGGCAGCAGGAGATGTAGTCGCCGTGAGTACTGGGACTAGGAATTTATTCTATTATATGTGGGTCATATTCATAAGTGCACACCATATCAAAACATTTTACAATGAAAAACATTTTGCAGCAAAAACAAAGAGTTTCTTATTGGACACGTTCAGGTAATCCTGTCCCATTTTCACTCCGTTGGCTTCAGTTTGTTTCCTAGCGAATGACCCTGGGCCTCGTTCGGTTTGTTTCCTAGTGAATGACCCTGGGCCTCGTTCGGTTTGTTTCCTAGTGAATGACCCTGGGCCTCGTTCGGTTTGTTTCCTAGTGAATGACCCTGGGCCTCGTTCGGTTTGTTTCCTAGTGAATGACCCTGGGCCTCGTTCGGTTTGTTTCCTAGTGAATGACCCTGGGCCTCGTTCGGTTTGTTTCCTAGTGAATGACCCTGGGCCTCGTTCGGTTAGGACTAAACATTTTGAAACAGGGCCGTAGGCCTACTGTGTACTTGATACTGTCCAATAACGGCACAGATTTTAGTTTTTCTGTTGCAAAATGTTTCGCTATGGAATGACCCACTGATCCTAACCTTAACCAATAGTGGGGAAAATGCAACACGATTAGCGTCTTGGGAGCAGTTCCCGGGAACACCAAATCACTGTCAAAAGCTCCACCATTCACGGAACCATTTTAACAAAATATCTTGGCGGGCAAATTTTGTCCATTTTTGCTTTGAATATAACAAATTAAAGGCTATTATTATTATTATTAACTATTTGCATTGTGAAAAGTAATGTAACATTGCTTATGATTTTATACTCCCAATTGTTATTCATTTTGGAAGAAAATATTTATTAATCATAGTAATAATTTGACCAACGTCCACTGTGGTGCTGCCGTCCGCAATTTAAATTGTATTATTTTTACAAAATGTATTTTATTGTTCTTCTTTTTATTAATTATAGTTGGGAGTATTAATGGTATTATAATCGATATTGCATTACGTTTCACAATGCAAATTGTAAATAATAATACGCCTTTCATTTGTTACATTCACTACTAAAATTGACCAATTTCACCGCCAAGACTTTTGAATGTGATTTGGTGTTCCCCGGAATGGAAAAGGTTGGGAACCACTGGTCTAGGGGGTAACTTCACCGTACTCATTTACTCTCATGTTTTTCCCAGGGTTCAGTGCGGCCAGTCTGGAGGCGGAGCGACGCTGTATCCCGTCCTCTGGGATGACCGCCAAGGAGCTGTGTGAGCACGATGACCTCACCACCAGCCTCATCCTCGACCCTTACCTGGGCTTCCAGACACACAAGATGAACACCAGGTCTGTCTGGGGCCTTAACCCTAACTTTAAATCTGACACTGACCCTTAACCCTCTTCCTCAACCAATACCTGGGTTTCCAAACACACAAGATGAACACCAGGTCTGTCTGGGGCCTTAACCCTAACCGTAAACCTGACTCTGACCCTTAACCCTCATCCTCAACCAATACCTGGGCTTCCCCTGCTAAACTCTTGACTGATTTTAAAGAGTGTGAGATTTTGGCAATTAAACTCATGGATATCATTTTATATGTCTGCGTGCAGTTTGAAGGTTGCTAGCTAGCGTTAACTCAATGACTGGATGTCTATGGAGTTCTAGTCTGCGTGCTAACACTAGTTAGCAACGGCTCCTGAAACAGCCTTCAACTTCCTTGAAACTGCATGCAGAGACATAAAAATGGTCACACTGTCCCTTTAAGATCAGAGTGACAGGTTAGTATCCAGCCACCGCATGCTCCTCCTCGTCTCCCTACAGCGCAGTGGGCCTCGTCTGCCTACAGCGCAGTGGGCCTCGTCTGCCTACAGCGCAGTGGGTCACATCACAGATTCCAGATAGTGTCAACATCATTACATTTTTCATGTGTTTTTAAGTAGAATGTCCTTTTAAAAAAGTCCCCAGAAGAGACCTTCTCAGTCGTTCTACCCCCCAAAGAAATCTCTGCATCATTTTTGTGGTGTTGCCAGGCAACCTGTCTATATCCCTACCTCTGGACTTCCAGACACACACAGGAACACCAGGGCCTGTATTTACAAAGCACAACAAAGTAGTGAGTGCTGGTCTAGGATCAGGTTCCCCCTCTTATTCAATAGGATTTAAAAGGCCAAACTGATCCTAGATCAGCACTCGGGGACACTTTGTGAATATGGACCCAGGCCTAGACCTCCTCTTTCCTCCGCTCTCATCACTGAGCCAGGTCTAGACCTCCTCTTTCCTCCGCTCTCATTACTGAGCCAGGTCTAGACCTCCTCTTTCCTCCGCTCTCATCACTGAGCCAGGTCTAGACCTCCTCTTTCCTCCTCTCTCATCACTGAGCCAGGCCTAGACCTCTTTCCTCCGCTCTCATCACTGAGCCAGGTCTAGACTTCCTCTTTCCTCCTCTCTCATCACTGAGCCAGGTCTAGACCTCCTCTTTCCTCCGCTCTCATCACTGAGCCAGGTCTAGACCTCCTCTTTCCTCTGCTCTCATCACTGAGCCAGGTCTAGACCTCCTCTTTCCTCTGCTCTCATTACTGAGCCAGGTCTAGACCTCCTCTTTCCTCCGCTCTCATCACTGAGCCAGGTCTAGACCTCCTCTTTCCTCCTCTCTCATCACTGAGCCAGGCCTAGACCTCTTTCCTCCGCTCTCATCACTGAGCCAGGTCTAGACTTCCTCTTTCCTCCTCTCTCATCACTGAGCCAGGTCTAGACCTCCTCTTTCCTCCGCTCTCATCACTGAGCCAGGTCTAGACCTCCTCTTTCCTCCGCTCTCATTACTGAGCC
Source organism: Salmo salar (assembly GCF_965601325.2). Classification (NCBI taxonomy): domain Eukaryota; kingdom Metazoa; phylum Chordata; class Actinopteri; order Salmoniformes; family Salmonidae; genus Salmo; species Salmo salar. The sequence continues at coordinate 53,233,039 of NC_138301.1, forward strand.
AGGTCTAGACCTCCTCTTTCCTCCGCTCTCATCACTGAGCCAGGTCTAGACCTCCTCTTTCCTCCGCTCTCATCACTGAGCCAGGTCTAGACTTCCTCTTTCCTCCTCTCTCATCACTGAGCCAGGTCTAGACCTCCTCTTTCCTCCTCTCTCATCACTGAGCCAGTTCTAGACCTCCTCTTTCCTCCGCTCTCATCACTGAGCCAGGTCTAGACTTCCTCTTTCCTCCTCTCTCATCACTGAGCCAGGTCTAGACCTCCTCTTTCCTCCGCTCTCATCACTGAGCCAGGTCTAGACCTCCTCTTTCCTCCGCTCTCATTACTGAGCCAGGTCTAGACCTCCTCTTTCCTCCGCTCTCATCACTGAGCCAGGTCTAGACCTCCTCTTTCCTCCGCTCTCATCACTGAGCCAGGTCTAGACTTCCTCTTTCCTCCTCTCTCATCACTGAGCCAGGTCTAGACCTCCTCTTTCCTCCTCTCTCATCACTGAGCCAGTTCTAGACCTCCTCTTTCCTCCGCTCTCATCACTGAGCCAGGTCTAGTCCTCCTCTTTCCTCCGCTCTCATCACTGAGCCAGGTCTAGACCTCCTCTTTCCTCCGCTCTCATCACTGAGCCAGGTCTAGACTTCCTCTTTCCTCCGCTCTCATCACTGAGCCAGGTCTAGACCTCCTCTTTCCTCCTCTCTCATCACTGAGCCAGGCCTAGACCTCTTTCCTCCGCTCTCATCACTGAGCCAGGTCTAGACTTCCTCTTTCCTCCTCTCTCATCACTGAGCCAGGTCTAGACCTCCTCTTTCCTCCGCTCTCATCACTGAGCCAGGTCTAGACCTCCTCTTTCCTCCGCTCTCATTACTGAGCCAGGTCTAGACCTCCTCTTTCCTCCGCTCTCATCACTGAGCCAGGTCTAGACCTCCTCTTTCCTCCGCTCTCATCACTGAGCCAGGTCTAGACTTCCTCTTTCCTCCTCTCTCATCACTGAGCCAGGTCTAGACCTCCTCTTTCCTCCTCTCTCATCACTGAGCCAGTTCTAGACCTCCTCTTTCCTCCGCTCTCATCACTGAGCCAGGTCTAGTCCTCCTCTTTCCTCCGCTCTCATCACTGAGCCAGGTCTAGACCTCCTCTTTCCTCCGCTCTCATCACTGAGCCAGGTCTAGACTTCCTCTTTCCTCCGCTCTCATCACTGAGCCAGGTCTTCCTCTTTCCTCCGCTCTCATCATTGAGCCAGGTCTAGACCTCCTCTTTCCTCCGCTCTCATCATTGAGCCAGGTCTAGACCTCCTCTTTCCTCCGCTTTCATCATTGAGCCAGGTCTTCCTTTTTCCTCCGCTCTCACCACTGAGCCAGGTCTAGACCTCCTCTTTCCTCCTCTCTCATCACTGAGCCAGGTCTAGCCCTCTTTCCTCCGCTCTCATCACTGAGCCAGGTCTAGACCTCCTCTTTCCTCCGCTCTCATCACTGAGCCAGGTCTAGACCTCCTCTTTCCTCCTCTCTCATCACTGAGCCAGGTCTAGTCCTCTTTCCTCCACTCTCATCACTGAGCCAGGTCTAGACCTCCTCTTTCCTCCTCTCTCATCACTGAGCCAGGTCTAGACCTCCACTCTCATCTCTGTCAGAGTACTACTGTCTGGAAAAGCAGTACAGAAATCTAATCAATTGCACTTACCAGAGGTGGGACCAAGTCATTGTTTTACAAGTCACAAGTAAGTCTCAAGTCTTAGCACTCAAGTCCCAAGTCAAGTCCCAAGTCAAGTCCCAAGTCAAGTCCCAAGTCAAGACAGGCAAGTCCGAGTCAAGTCTCAAGTCAAGACCGTCAACTCTCAAGTCCTAAACTTTGAGTTTCAAGTCCTAAACAACTCATGATGTGCTCTTCACCAAATGTAATACCATTTCATATTTTTAACAGTAATAGTTAGTATATTACATTTACGTAAATCATGAATGCTTTTAAAAATATATTTTACTTTCCAAATAAACTTTATATTTCCATGGAAATACATGGGTAGCCATAAGAAAGACTGCCCCCCCCCCCCCCCCCCAATAGCAATCGACTATCGAGGATCGCTATGGGGCGCAATCGGGCGATGTAGGCTTGTACACAATCGCCCAACCTTAACACACACACACTGTGTGTGTGGTTACAGTAGGCTAACATATGTCAATGGCTTTAGGAACAGCAGTAACATCAGGCAGGATTTAGGCTACCAACTGCCTAGCCAGTTGTAGCTCAATCTTGGGAGCAATGATCACGTTCCCGCACTGACTGACTGTGTGGAGGCTCGTTGATTTAACGTTACGTTAGCCTACATGCTACACTGGCAATGTTATGAATGATATAGCTGTCGGCTATATTAGCCACGACTTACCGTTCTTTGTGCAGCTTCAAATGTCGAACAAAGTTGGAAATTGTTGTGCCTCCGTCTAATTTTCTTCCTGCATGTTTTGCAAGTTGCAATCGCTTTTTTTGTTGATACAGCGTAGTCTTTATATCCTAAAATAATAATTTGGGGTATCATCTTTCCAAGGGCTCCATCTGAATTCACCCGCCGACGTTCCTCTGCACTGCCACGTACAACTTTTTCTCAGCTGGCACAACTTGATTGGCTGCTGTTCGATTCAAACTGTACTCCGTTAAATTAAGAAGTTGATGCGCTGGACACTTTTTTTAATAGCATCATTTTATATATTTGGCCTTGGGGAGGGTATCAAGTCAGGTCGAGTTAAAAGGCTCAAGTCCAAGTTAAGTCACAAGTCATTTGTGTCAAAGTCGAGTTGCAAGTCATCATATCTGTGACTCGTGTCTGACTCGAGTCCAAGTCATGTGACTCGAGTCCACACCTCGGGCAGTTACTCACAATGAGCACGTTAGGATGCATCAGGAAATGTTTTGTATGTGAAATGTTGTCTCTTATCCACTTATAGTCTTCCTTCTAGATCTTTTGCTAGATAATATGAATTGTATTTGGAAACCGGAATGTTTTGTTATTGATGACACCTGTGATGTCGTGACAGGTTTCGACCAATCAAGGGAAGACAGGAGGAGCTGAAGGAGATTATTGAGCGGTTCAAGAAGCATGACAACCTGGAGAAGGCTTTCAGAGCACTCACCTCTGGAGACTGGTCCAGACACCACTTCCTACACAAGTCTAAAGCCCAGGAGAAGCTCTTCAAACAGCATGTGAGATTACAACACCACAGAGTCACAAATGGCAGGTCACATATAGGACTCTGGTGAAAAGTAGTGTACTATATAATTTGGGATGCACGCCACAAGTAGCACGGTTGATAGTGAAACACATATCTCTCATTGATGGGGTGCTGGGCTGATGAACAGTCATTATGAAGGGCTCCCGAGTGGCGCAGCGCACTAAGGCACTACAGACCCTGGTTCGATTCCAGGCTGTATCACAACCGGCCGTGATTGGGAGTCCTATTGGGCGGCTCACAATTGGCCCAGCGTTGTTCAGGTTATTGGTTTGGCCCGGGTATAGGCCGTCATTGTAAAATAAGAATTTGTTCTTAACTGAGTTGACGAGTTAAATAAATAATAAATGAAGTAGAGCCTGCACCAATCAACTGATCTAACAACATACCCTTATTTAGGTTGGTTACGAGTCCCTTCTGTTCCTTGTAACTTTTTTGTTGTTGTTTTCCATTTTGTTCCAGGTATTTGTGTATCTCCGGATGTTTGCGACTGACAGTGGGTTTGAGATTCTCCCGTGTAACCGCTACTCCTCTGAGCAGAACGGAGCCAAGATCGTGGCAACAAAGGAATGGTGAGGAACGTTGTTGTTTTTTTCACACTTCCTGCTGTTCTGACATCATCTTCATTGAAGTGGCCAGACCTTCTCTCAAACCACTAAAATCACTATGCTCTTTAGTCCTTGATTTTCTGTGTCGTATTGATCACGTCCCTTATTTGGATCGACATTTCTTTCTTTCTCTCTTTCTTTCTCTTGTACTTCAGGAAAAGGAACGATAAGATTGAGTACTTGGTGGGCTGCATCGCCGAGCTGTCGGAGAGCGAGGAGAACATGTTGCTGCGTCACGGGGAGAATGACTTCAGTGTCATGTACTCAACACGCAAGAACTGTGCTCAGCTGTGGCTGGGGCCTGCAGCCTTCATCAACCACGGTACGTCAGTCTCCACTGCCAACACAATACAGGTTGTCATTGGAAATACCAATGGGACCTGTATAAATTACTACACCACATTTAAATGTATGAAAATATAAGAAGTAAACCAAACTTACATGAAAAATACAGCGAGCAGTCCCAAATAAAGTTTACAGATAGATTTATTCTGGGTAGTTACAATGGATGTTTGGGTCCGTCTTCAACACGGAAACAGATAATAGGTGTTTAATATCAGACCCTGGTCAAAAGTAGTGCACTAAATAAGTACTAGGGTGCCATTTGGGGCACGTTCTTTGTTAGTGTTCCAGAAGGCCAATTCAAGTTATGCTGCAGTCTCTCTCTGTGAGGAAACTGGGATCCTAATCTTCTGTGTTTTTTCTTTTTTCAGATTGCCGGCCAAATTGCAAGGTGAGAGTGAAGCCCAGGGCTCAATACAATAGGCTGCTACCCTTGGTGAGAGTGAAGCCCAGGGCTCAATACAATAGGCTGCTACCCTTGGTGAGAGTGAAGCCCAGGGCTCAATACAATAGGCTGCTACCCTTGGTGAGAGTGAAGCCCAGGGCTCAATACAATAGGCTGCTACCCTTGGTGAGAGTGAAGCCCAGGGCTCAATACAATAGGCTGCTACCCTTGGTGAGAGTGATGAAGCCCAGGGCTCAATACAATAGGCTGCTACCCTTGGTGAGAGTGAAGCCCAGGGCTCAATACAATAGGCTGCTACCCTTGGTGAGAGTGATGAAGCCCAGGGCTCAATACAATAGGCTGCTACCCTTGGTGAGAGTGAAGCCCAGGGCTCAATACAATAGGCTGCTACCCTTGGTGAGAGTGAAGCCCAGGGCTCAATACAATAGGCTGCTACCCTTGGTGAGAGTGATGAAGCCCAGGGCTCAATACAATAGGCTGCTACCCTTGGTGAGAGTGAAGCCCAGGGCTCAATACAATAGGCTGCTTCCCTTGGTGAGAGTGATGAAGCCCAGGGCTCAATACAATAGGCTGCTACCCTTGGTGTGGAATGAGGTTAACACAATACACTTGGTGTATTGATTTAAGATGGCAGAAAGAGGGTGGTTCAGACAATAAAATATATTATTATTTGTAATGTCATTTTCTTCTTTCTTGGTGACAACAATAGATTGGTAAAACATTGTTTAACAAAGTTGTGACTGAAAATGTTCACTTCATTAAAAGTTTTTAATTATTTTCTTTGCTTTGAATTCTCCTACCCACCTGTGATAAAGGTTACCTCATGGTCCATATTTATAAAGTACTGATTTAGGATCATGTCCTTCCACTCCATATAATCGTATTCATAAAATTGTATTTTGTCACATGCGCTGAATACAACAGGTGTAGACCTTACAGTGAAATGCTTAATTAAAAGCCCTTAACCAACAATTCAGTTTTTAAGAAAATATGAACAAAATAAACTAAAGTTCAAAAAAATTTAATAACAATAACGTGGATATATACAGGGGGTACCGGTACCAATTCAGTGTGTGGGGGTACAGGTTAGTCGAGGTAATTTGTACATGTAGGTAGGGGTAAAGTGACGGTCACCAAAGCCCCATATACTACCCACCACTGCGACCTGTATGCTCTCGTTGACTGGCCCTCGCTTCATACTCGTCGCCAAACCCACTGGCTCCAGGTCATCTACAACTCTCTGCTAGGTAAAGTCCCCCCTTATCTCAGCTCACTGGTCACCATAGCAGCACCCACTCGTAGCACGCGCCCCAGCAGGTAAATCTCACTGGTCACCCCCAAAGCCAATTCTTCCTTTGGTCGTCTTTCCTTCCAGTTATCTGCTGCCAATGACTGAAATGAACTGCAAAAATCTCTGAAGCTGGAGACTCTTCACTAGCTTTAAGCACCAGCTGTCAGAGCAGCTCACAGATCACTGCACCTGTACATAGCTCATCTCTAAATAGCCCATCCAATCTACTTCATCCCCATACTGTATTTATTTATTTATTTTTCTCCTTTGCACCCCAGTATCTCAACTTGCACATTCATCTTCTGCACATCTACCATTCCAGTGTTTAATTACTATATTGTAATTACTTCGCCACCATGGCCTATTTATTGCCTTACCTCTCTTATCCTACCTCATTTGCACACACTGTATATAGATTTTCTTCAACTGTATTATTGATTGTATGTTTTGTTTATTCCATGTGTAACTCTGTGTTGTTGTATGTGTCGAACTGCTTTGCTTTATCTTGGCCAGGTCGCAGTTGCAAATGAGAACTTGTTCTCAACTAGCCTACCTGGTTAAATAAAGGTGAAATAAAATAAATAAATAAAAACAGCAGTGTACATGTAGGTAGGGGTAAAGTGACTATGTATAGATAATAAACAGACTGTAACAGCAGTGTAGGTAGGGGTAAAGTGACTGTATAGATAATAAACAGACAGTAACAGCAGTGTAGGTAGGGGTAAAGTGACTGTATAGATAATAAACAGACAGTAACAGCAGTGTAGGTAGGGGTAAAGTGACTGTATAGATAATAAATAGACAGTAACAGCAGTGTAGGTAGGGGTAAAGTGACTGTATAGATAATAAACAGACAGTAACAGCAGTGTAGGTAGGGGTAAAGTGACTGTATAGATAATAAATAGACAGTAACAGCAGTGTAGGTAAGGGTAAAGTGACTGTATAGATAATAAACAGACAGTAACAGCAGTGTAGGTAGGGGTAAAGTGACTGTATAGATAATAAACAGACAGTAACAGCAGTGTAGGTAGGGGTAAAGTGACTGTATAGATAATAAACAGACAGCAACAGCAGTCATCTAAATGAATCTCTAACAGTTTTAGTTGTGTATCTAGATGGCTGAAGGTGTTAAATGAATCTCTAACAGTTTTAGTTGTGTATCTAGATGACTGAAGGTGTTAAATGAATCTCTAACAGTTTTAGTTGTGTATCTAGATGGCTGAAGGTGTTAAATGAATCTCTAACAGTTTTAGTTGTGTATCTAGATGACTGAAGGTGTTAAATGAATCTCTAACAGTTTTAGTTGTGTATCTAGATGGCTGAAGGTGTTAAATGAATCTCTAACAGTTTTAGTTGTGTATCTAGATGACTGAAGGTGTTAAATGAATCTCTAACAGTTTTAGTTGTGTATCTAGATGACTGAAGGTGTTAAATGAATCTCTAACAGTTTTAGTTGTGTATCTAGATGACTGAAGTTGTAAATGAATGTCGTGGTGTGTTCCAGTTTGTGTCGACGGGTCGTGACACGGCCTGTGTCAAGGTGCTGAGGGACATCGAACCAGGAGAGGAGATCTCCTGTTACTACGGCGACGGATTCTTTGGGGAGAACAATGAGTATTGTGAATGCTATACATGTGAACGGTATGTGTGGTCTTGACATCCATTTTCTATTGATTCAATAACAACAAAATCTGTTGGTTTTCCATCTTTCTTTTTTTACATCATATGATGTAATGCGACGCAATGACACAATTAATACAAAAACATAAATAGACTTTAATAAGCAGGGTTTATTCATATGGCTGAAGGAATATGAAAACAAGGTATTACCACTTAAGGCATATTTTGTGAACTTTACTGGTCCTTGTTTGTTGTTTTGCAGACGTCTCACTGGTGCTTTCAAATCCAAAGCCGGGCTGCCGGCAGAGGCTCCGGTGATCAACAGCAAGTACGGGTTACGGGAGACGGACAAGCGTCTGAACCGGCTGAAGAAGATGGAGGCAGGAGAGGGCAGCAGGAACTCCGACAGCCACTCTGTGGGCTCCCACACCGACATAGACTCTCAGGACATACCAAACACACACACATGTAAGAACAGGTTGAAACCAGTTTTGAAATTAGGGCTGAGGTTGGGGTCCGTTCACTTTCCAATTGGGGTTTTAGGTGGATCCCCTCCCCTGCTTGTATTGTTAGAATTCCCTATGCTGAATTTGGGATTTTTTATTTTTGTTTATGTGTAAAACGAACCACAATTTTAAGTTACTTCAAGAATGACGTTTACATTGAATTTAGGAATGATCTGATGTTTAGTTTCCCACTCTTCTCCCCCCCTCAGCTGGAAGGAAAAGGACTTCCTCCAGTATGAAGTTCAGCAGAACCAGGACTCAAAGCAGACAGGCTCTTTCCAGAGCACTAACCTCTACCTCACCTTCTAAACAAAGTCATAGAAACACTAACAGGGTACCAAAGAGACTCCGATCCAAACCCGCCAAGCCTTCGCTCTCCAAGGTGCGGTTGCGAAGTAGATGCAGCAGGGGCAGAGGTTCGGAGCCCAAGGCGGCAGCATCGCTGGGGGCCCGAGGGGAGGTGCTGGGTACCACCGGGCCTGGTCGCCTGGGTCTCCGCGAGCAGAGGACGTTGTCGCTGTGTAAGGGGGGCGTGTCGGTGAAGAAGGAGAAGGATGCACAGGGACCAGTCCAGACAGCCCTGGGCCAGCGGGGGTGTCTGACCCGCCATGCGGCCAAGGAGAACAACACCCCGGCAGTCTGCGAGGGTAGCCAGAGCCAGCCTTGCACTTACAGGACTCGCAGGTCCACCAGGACCCTGGTAAAGGTCCAGGAGGCTATAGCCGGGTCAGCTGGGGTTAAACTGGAGCCTGGGGGGCTGGAGGGCCACAGCACCGTCCCTGGAGGGGTGGAGATTAAAACTGAGCCTGCTGACCTGGAGCAGTACCTGGGCCACGGGCTGGGCTCGGAGTTGGGTGGAGGTCTGGATGCTGGCTACACCAGCAGAGGGGTCTGTACCAGACGCAGCCAGCTCACCCAGCTCCGGGCCGAACGGACGATAAAGCGTGAGGACTCGTCATACGGCGAGCTGTTCACGCCGGTAGCGGTGGCCCCGGTGGCGGCCTCCCAACAACCCCATCACCACCACAGTACTGCCGACACGGCAGACTGCGACAAGATGCTGCTGGGCCTTTCTGTCCCAGAGCGCCACTGGGACTACAATGGGAGCAAGCCCCTCCGGAGGGAGCGGGGGAAGGACAGGAACAGGGACAAGGGGAGGGAGAAAGGCAGTAGGCATAAAGGGAAGGGAGGTTACCGGAGCCACAGGGGGGACAGGGCGCAGAGCAAAGCGAAGAAGAAACAGCGGATCACGCGCTACGATGCCCAGCTGATCCTGGAGAACAGCGGAGGGATCCCCAAACTGACGCTCCGCCGGCGCAGAGACAGCAGCAGCAGCAAGTCCAACGAGCCCAGCGAGCCAATCAGCACGCAGCAACAGGCTAGCAGCACCACGACTACCGCCCAACCCCCGGTCAACTCCTCTTCATCATCTTCCTCCTCATCAACGTCCAAGATCAGCATCATGTTCAGGAAGGACCAGTCTCAGGACAGGGAGAACGGCAGTTCCTGCAGCTCCTACCACGTGTCCAAGCTGAACGGGTTTGGGCCTCCCGGACTCCACAGCACCAGCAGCTCCACCAAGCTGAAGATCCAGCTGAAGCGGGAGGACGACGGCCGGACCCAGACGCACACCGACAACAGCACCTTCAACAGAGGGGACACGGAGGGGTGCGGTCTGGGTGGTGGGGCCTTCGGCTTGGAAGCCAGGAACGGTGGGAGACACGGGGGGCACAGGATGCAAAACGTTGTGGTAGATGAGTCTTCGTCTGATGAGGAGGAAGAGGAGGAGGAGGATGACTACTTTGACGATGAGTTTGAGGACGATTTCATTCCACTCCCACCGGCAAAACGGTTGCGTCTCATCGTGGGGAAAGACTCAATAGACATCGATATCTCGTCCCGGAGGAGAGAGGACCAGTCTCTGAGGCTAAACGCCTGATAAGCTCTCTGAATGGAGGTCATATCTGCGTCCCAAATGTCAAACTGTTCCCTATGCAGTGCACTACTTTGTATGTGGCAAAAAGTAGTCCACTAGGTAGGGAATAGGGTGCCATTTGGGACTCAGTCCATCACTCCACCTTTACATGTACAGAAAACACTTGACTCACTAATCAACTGTCCTGTTGATGATGATTAAAGAAGTCATTTAAAAAAACTAAAAAGTTGCAACAAAAAAAACTAAGCGAATCAGAAGGAAGATGTTTGTATAAATGAAAGTGAATGCACTTCTGTCATTATTAATATTCATAAAGAACATGAATATTGTAGAAGGTGTACAGTTATTATGGTGACTATCCTCTGTCCTATAGACAGACTTATTGAACTTTTATTTTACATTTTGTCTCACAGTACGCAATTCGAAATTCTGTTGGCAAACCAGACTTTTTTGTTGTTGTTTTTCTTTTTAATTTTTTGTTGTAAAACCCATATTATATGGGGATATGGGTCCAGTAACGTTCTGATAGGGATCAATCCGTTCAGTTGTAGAATAATGACAGGTTTCTATAACCGTTCAACTCATGAATGAACTCAGTCCCACCAACACACTGGAATCATAGTGGACTTCTATCAGCTGCTCATCAGAGTTGAGCTCCATTCCAATTCAGGAACAAACAGGAATTCTGAATTGGAATTGGAATTTCAGTTTGCTTCCTTGTCTGAATTGAAATGGAATTGAGCCCAACCGTGCTCCTCCTGTTCAAACAAAGTGGCTGTGTTTTGTTATTCTCTAAGAGAACGTTGCCCCCGGCTGCAATATCCCAATGTGTTAAAGCTCACACAGTACTGTTTACAGCATGATGGGTAATGGGGCATTGACAAGCCAACAAATGGACCAATGTTTTGGTAGTTTTAAGCTTCATTTCTCATTTCTGGAGCCTCTGATGGTTTTGACTAGATCGTATACAGCTACGGACAGAATTGACTTCCTAGCAGGTTAGGAGAATTAGGTTAAGGTTAGGAAAAGGGTTGGGGTTAGCGGAAACGCTAATATTCTACCCCACTCCAACGTGCAACTTTTTTTTTTTACCGTTGCTGTATACCAGGGGTGTCACTCATTCCATGGATGGCCTAGTGTCTGCTGTTTTTTTCTGTTGTTCCTTTCAGTTAAGCCCTAGACAACCAGGTGAGGGGAGTTCCTTACTAATTGGTGACCTTGATTCATCAATCGAGTACAAGGGAGGAGCGAAAACCTGCAGGCACTCAGCCCTCCATAGAACACATGCTGCATACCGTCTAGCCACAAGTGGGTAGTTTAACGTTTTAAACACTAATCAGTGAAATACATGGCGTGTACGGATGTCTGTATGCTGTTTTTAAACACGTCATCAGGAAGTAACACAAAGAAGAGAAGAAGTCATGTACAGAAAGACTGAATCATGTTCTGGAAACGAGTTAAAACTCACTAGAGTATTAGTTGTTGTTTTTCTTAGATCCAATCATACATAGTGAACACATGACAACTTTATAGAATATTATCCCAACTAAATAGTCAGTTATTTTCAAAACAGTATTAGGTGCCTTACAAACAACTCTTGGGGTATCTGTTTAAGGCCTAGTTTTAGAAGATAAAACTGTAACTACGGGATCCCTCGGTAACTGTAACTACGGGAACACTTTCTTGCCCCGCCCCCCAGTCTTTCTGTATAGTCTTTTTATTTGAGTTATTTTAGGGCTGGTTTCCCAAACATATTCAGACTAGCCTCGAACTACCAAGCTTTTTCAATAGAGATTCTCCATTGATCATGCTTTTTAGTCTTTAATCCTTGTCTGGGAAACTAGTCTTTTAGTGTGGAAGTACTGAACTGCCAAATTTAATCAAGGGATCAACTGAGATGATGTTAACCCCACTTTCTGTTGTCCTGTACTGTTCATATCACCAGCAAGCAGCTAATCACAGTTATAAGCAAGGGTTGTGTTCATTTAGGCACAAAAAGGGGAGGGGGGGGGGGCTTCACTGAAATGAGAGGGGGCTTCCTGGACTTGTCCAATAAGAAATTGTCCCTTATTTAATTATATATATTTTTTCTGTTGCAAAACATTTTCTGTTGTGTGCCCTAATGAACACAACCCTGGCTCTACGTGTACCTCCCCCTGTATGGACGTCAGACACTCTCCATTCTGTACTGTTCCAGGTGTACTGTCTGTGTGGTCTTTGTTCAATAGCCAGCTGTTGACATTTCTGATTTGATTAAATAAAAAAAAATGTAAAAAAAGAAGAAGAAGAAGAAATGTGAATAGTTTGCAGACATTTGAGTGTTGCGTGGGTTAGTGGGGGAAAAACACTTAAAACAGAACTTTAAACCAGAGCAGTGCTTTTATGTCCAGTATGTAAAAATCACGTGAACACACCCTGTACTTTATTTAACAGTTTGGAATACTTGAAAACATAAAAAGTTTCTTTGTGAGAATAAACTATTTTTCTGTGGTTAATGTCTTGCTTCTAACATTGTTAGAATAAGGAATTATTCAGCATTTTATTATTATTTTTTTTATCTGAAATGTTTCCAATACTTTAAGCCTACTGAGCGTGGAGCCTGGGTCTCGTTTTCACTAGGAACCAAACGGCAGGGATCTACCGGAATTTGTCCAATAAGAAACGTGTTTTCAGTTGCAAAATGTTTTTCCTATGGTGTACACTAATGAATACTACCCCAAGTGAATGCACTTACATTTACATTACATTTTAGTCATTTAGCAGACGCTCTTATCCAGAGCGACTTACAGTAGTGAATGCATACATTTTTTATTTATTTTTGTACTGGCCCCCCGTGGGAATCGAACCCACAACCCTGGCGTTGCACACACCATGCTCTACCAACTGAGCTACTTCTCAGCCAATCAATGAATATGATCAAACTACCAGGGAGAATGAAAACAATAATAAGTAGGACTGTAGAAGTGTCCCGTCTAAGTTGCACGGTGTACCCTATCTTACATAATAGGGGTCTTTTTGCAAGGGCGTTTTTTTTAAGTCTTGGACTAATGTACTTCTCACAAGGCTCTGTTGCCTGGATACAGCAGTTAAGCAGGAAGTTGTTTTATATGTAGTGAGTCGGGATGTTTATCTGGTTTGACCTATTCCATTACAACAGCCCATTTCACAGCCCCTGGCAGGTTTTACATGACTAATGTATCAACTAAAATCAGGCAGAACATGAACTACCACCTCCTGGAACTGACCATGTCTTAGCTGGAACTCAAAACGGGCCCTAAATGAGTATTTCACAGCCCCTGCCTAAAAAAAAAGGACGTTTAAAAAACATTTGTACTTTTCTTTGCACTAACACTGGGACGTGTGTTTCCTTACTAGCACATTTACATTACATTTACGTCATTTAGCAGACGTTCTTATCCAGAGCGACTTACAAATTGGTGCATTCACCTTATGATATCCAGTGGAACAACCACTTTACAATAGTACATCTATATCTTTTTTTTTGGGGGGGGGGGGGGGTTAGAAGGATTACTTTATCCTATCCCAGGTATTCCTTAAAGAGGTGGGGTTTCATGTGTCTCCGGAAGGTGGTGAGCACAAATGTAGCTGTTCGCTGCTTTTATTGAGGAAAAGTGTTTCACTTGCAATGACTGATATGTGGTAGCCTAGCCTAGCTTAATACACTGACTGTGATATGTGGTAGCTTAGCCTAGCTTAATACACTGACTGTGATATGTGGTAGCTTAGCTTAGTTCAATACATTGACTGTGATATGTGGTAGCCTAGCCTAGCTTAGTTCAACACACTGACTGTGATATGTGGTAGCCTAGCCTAGCTTAGTTTAATACACTGACTGTGATATGTGGTAGCCTAGCCTAGCTTAGTTCAATACACTGACTGTGATATGTGGTAGCCTAGCCTAGCTTAGTTCAATACACTGACTGTGATATGTGGTAGCCTAGCTTAGCTTAGTTCAATACACTGACTGTGATATGTGGTAGCCTAGCTTAGTTCAATACACTGACTGTGATATGTGGTAGCCTAGCTTAGTTCAATACACTGACTGTGATATGTGGTAGCCTAGCCTAGCTTAGTTTAATACACTGACTGTGATATGTGGTAGCCTAGCCTAGCTTAGTTTAATACACTGACTGTGATATGTGGTAGCCTAGCCTAGCTTAGTTTAATACACTGACTGTGATATGTGGTAGCCTAGCTTAGCTTAGTTCAATACACTGACTGTGAGTCACTCTGGATAAGAACATTATGCTAAATGACTAAAATGTTAATGTCCCGGAACAGAGAACATCTTAATCTGAAACTGCCAAAACTGGACCTGTCAATCAGTCTGCCTTTTTGATCCTGTATTTCTAATGTACAGGCTGTGACTGACAGCTGAAATACAATGGACTGTCAGAATGGTGAGGATTCAGAAGGAAAGGACAACTCTACCAAGCGGAGGGAGCTGTCTCTGTCTTTACCACAGTTTGCATCCTCCTATAATCTGTGTAACAGAAGGGGGAATTTCACCTTTAAGACTTCTAAATAATCTGATGCATGTTTTCACTTATGATGGAACTTAATTGACCTACTGATTTGACCTTAGTTGACCTACTGATTGACCTTGATTGTGTGTGTGTGTGTGTGTGTGTGTTGTGACCATTTGAGATTTGCTGTGCTGAATTGTGTGAACATTGTCTCTTAACCTTCCCTCCCTCCCTGTCTCTTAACCTTCCCTCCCTCCCTCCCTGTCTCTTAACCTTCCCTCCCTCCCTCCCTCCCTCCCTCCCTGTCTCTTAACCTTCCCTCCCTCCCTGTCTCTTAACCCTCCCTCCCTCCCTCGCTGTCTCTTAACCTTCCCTCCCTCCCTCCCTCCCTGTCTCTTAACCTTCCCTCCCTCCCTCCCTGTCTCTTAACCTTCCCTCCCTCCCTCCCTGTCTCTTAACGTTCCCTCCCTCCCTGTCTCTTAACCCTCCCTCCCTCCCTCCCTCCCTGTCTCTTAACCTTCCCGCCCTCCCTCCCTCCCTCCCTCCCTCCCTCCCTCCCTCCCTCCCTCCCTCCCTCCCTCCCTCCCTCCCTCCCTCCTCCCTCCCTCCCTCCCTCCCTCCCTCCCTGTCTCTTAACCTTCCCTCCCTCCCTGTCTCTTAACCTTCCCTCCCTCCCTGTCTCTTAACCTTCCCTCCCTCCCTCCCTGTCTCTTAACCCTCCCTCCCTCCCTCCCTCCCTCCCTCCCTCCCTCCCTCCCTCCCTCCCTGTCTCTTAACCTTCCCTCCCTCCCTCCCTCCTCCCTCCCTCCCTCCCTCCCTCCCTCCCTCCCTCCCTGTCTCTTAACCTTCCCTCCCTCCCTGTCTCTTAACCTTCCCTCCCTCCCTGTCTCTTAACCCTCCCTCCCTCCCTCCCTCCCTCCCTGTCTCTTAACCCTCCCTCCCTCCCTCCCTCCCTGTCTCTTAACCTTCCCTCCCTCCCTCCCTCCCTGTCTCTTAACCTTCCCTCCCTCCCTCCCTCCCTGTCTCTTAACCTTCCCTCCCTCCCTCCCTCCCTGTCTCTTAACCTTCCCTCCCTCCCTCCCTGTCTCTTAACCTTCCCTCCCTCCCTGTCTCTTAACCCTCCCTCCCTGTCTCTTAACCTTCCCTCCCTCCCTGTCTCTTAACCCTCCCTGTCTCTTAACCTTCCCTCCCTCCCTGTCTCTTAACCTTCCCTCCCTCCCTGTCTCTTAACCTTCCCTCCCTCCCTGTCTCTTAACCCTCCCTCCCTCCCTGTCTCTTAACCTTCCCTCCCTCCCTGTCTCTTAACCTTCCCTCCCTCCCTGTCTCCCTCCCTCCCTCCCTCCCTATCTCTTACCCTTCCCTCAGTCCCTGTCTCTTAACCCTCCCTCCCTCCCTCCCTGTCTCTTAACCCTCCCTCCCTCCCTCCCTCCCTGTCTCTTAACCCTCCCTCCCTCCCTCCCTCCCTCCCTCCCTCCCTGTCTCTTAACCCTCCCTCCCTCCCTCCCTCCCTGTCTCTTAACCCTCCCTCCCTCCCTCCCTGTCTCTTAACCTTCCCTCCCTCCCTGTCTCTTAACCTTCCCTCCCTCCCTCCCTCCCTGTCTCTTAACCTTCCCTCCCTCCCTGTCTCTTAACCTTCCCTCCCACCCTCCCTGTCTCTTAAACTTCCCTCCCTCCCGCCCTGTCTCTTAACCTTCCCTCCCTGTCTCTTAACCTTCCCTCCCTCCCTCCCTGTCTCTCAACCTTCCCTCCCTCCCTCCCTGTCTCTTAACCCTCCCACCCTCCCTCCCTCCCTCCCTGTCTCTTAACCCTCCCACCCTCCCTCCCTGTCTCTTAACCCACCCTCCCTCCCTCCCTCCCTCCCTGTCTCTTAACCCTCCCTCCCTCCCTCCCTCCCTGTCTCTTAACCTTCCCTCCCTCCCTGTCTCTTAACCTTCCCTCCCTCCCTGTCTCTTAACCTTCCCTCCCTCCCTCCCTGTCTCTTAACCTTCCCTCCCTCCCTGTCTCTTAACCTTCCCTCCCTCCCTCCCTGTCTCTTAACCTTCCCTCCCTCCCTCCCTCCCTCCCTCCCTCCCTCCCTCCCTCCCTCCCTCCCTCCCTCCCTGTCTCTTAACCTTCCCTCCCTCCCTGTCTCTTAACCCTCCCTCCCTCCCTCCCTCCCTCCCTGTCTCTTAACCCTCCCTCCCTCGCTGTCTCTTAACCTTCCCTCCCTCCCTCCCTCCCTGTCTCTTAACCTTCCCTCCCTCCCTCCCTGTCTCTTAACGTTCCCTCCCTCCCTGTCTCTTAATCCTCCTTCCCTCCCTCCCTCCCTCCCTCCCTCCCTCCCTCCCTCCCTCCCTCCCTCCCTCCCTGTCTCTTAACCTTCCCGCCCTCCCTCCCTCCCTCCCTCCCTCCCTCCCTCCCTCCCTCCCTCCCTCCCTGTCTCTTAACCTTCCCTCCCTCCCTGTCTCTTAACCTTCCCTCCCTCCCTGTCTCTTAATCTTCCCTCCCTCCCTCCCTGTCTCTTAACCCTCCCTCCCTCCCTCCCTCCCTCCCTCCCTGTCTCTTAACCTTCCCGCCCTCCCTCCCTCCCTCCCTCCCTGTCTCTTAACCTTCCCTCCCTCCCTGTCTCTTAACCTTCCCTCCCTCCCTGTCTCTTAACCCTCCCTCCCTCCCTCCCTCCCTCCCTCCCTCCCTCCCTGTCTCTTAACCTTCCCTCCCTCCCTCCCTCCCTGTCTCTTAACCTTCCCTCCCTCCCTCCCTCCCTCCCTGTCTCTTAACCTTCCCTCCCTCCCTCCCTGTCTCTTAACCTTCCCTCCCTCCCTGTCTCTTAACCCTCCCTCCCTGTCTCTTAACCTTCCCTCCCTCCCTGTCTCTTAACCCTCCCTCCCTCCCTCCCTCCCTGTCTCTTAACCTTCCCTCCCTCCCTGTCGCTTAACCTTCCCTCCCACCCTGTCTCTTAACCCTCCCTCCCTCCCTGTCTCTTAACCCTCCCTCCCTCCCTGTCTCTTAACCCTCCCTCCCTCCCTGTCTCCCTCCCTCCCTCCCTCCCTGTCTCTTAACCTTCCCTCCCTCCCTGTCTCTTAACCTTCCCTCCCTCCCTGTCTCTTAACCCTCCCTCCCTCCCTTCCTGCCTCCCTCCCTCCCTCCCTCCCTCCCTCCCTCCCTCCCTCCCTCCCTCCCCTCCCTCCCTCCCTCCCTCCCTCCCTCCCTCCCTGTCTCTTAACCTTCCCTCCCTCCCTGTCTCTTAACCTTCCCTCCCTCCCTGTCTCTTAACCCTCCCTCCCTCCCTCCCTCCCTGTCTCTTAACCCTCCCTCCCTCCCTCCCTCCCTGTCTCTTAACCCTCCCTCCCTCCCTCCCTGTCTCTTAACCTTCCCTCCCTCCCTGTCTCTTAACCTTCCCTCCCTCCCTCCCTCCCTGTCTCTTAACCTTCCCTCCCTCCCTGTCTCTTAACCTTCCCTCCCACCCTCCCTGTCTCTTAAACTTCCCTCCCTCCCGCCCTGTCTCTTAACCTTCCCTCCCTCCCTCCCTCCCTGTCTCTTAACCTTCCCTCCCTCCCTCCCTGTCTCTCAACCTTCCCTCCCTCCCTCCCTGTCTCTTAACCCTCCCACCCTCCCTCCCTCCCTCCCTGTCTCTTAACCCTCCCACCCTCCCTCCCTGTCTCTTAACCCACCCTCCCTCCCTCCCTCCCTCCCTGTCTCTTAACCCTCCCTCCCTCCCTGTCTCTTAACCCTCCCTCCCTCCCTCCCTCCCTGTCTCTTAACCTTCCCTCCCTCCCTGTCTCTTAACCTTCCCTCCCTCCCTGTCTCTTAACCTTCCCTCCCTCCCTCCCTGTCTCTTAACCTTCCCTCCCTCCCTGTCTCTTAACCTTCCCTCCCTCCCTCCCTGTCTCTTAACCTTCCCTCCCTCCCTCCCTCCCTCCCTCCCTCCCTCCCTCCCTCCCTCCCTCCCTCCCTCCCTCCCTCCCTGTCTCTTAACCTTCCCTCCCTCCCTGTCTCTTAACCCTCCCTCCCTCCCTGTCTTCTAACCCTCCCTCCCTCCCTCCCTGTCTCTTAACCCTCCCTCCCTCGCTGTCTCTTAACCTTCCCTCCCTCCCTCCCTCCCTGTCTCTTAACCTTCCCTCCCTCCCTCCCTGTCTCTTAACGTTCCCTCCCTCCCTGTCTCTTAATCCTCCCTCCCTCCCTCCCTCCCTCCCTCCCTCCCTCCCTCCCTCCCTCCCTCCCTCCCTCCCTCCCTGTCTCTTAACCTTCCCGCCTCTCCCTCCCTCCCTCCCCTCCCTCCCTCCCTCCCTCCCTCCCCTCCCTCCCTCCCTGTCTCTTAACCTTCCCTCCCTCCCTGTCTCTTAACCTTCCCTCCCTCCCTGTCTCTTAATCTTCCCTCCCTCCCTCCCTGTCTCTTAACCCTCCCTCCCTCCCTCCCTCCCTCCCTGTCTCTTAACCTTCCCGCCCTCCCTCCCTCCCTCCCTCCCTCCCTGTCTCTTAACCTTCCCTCCCTCCCTGTCTCTTAACCTTCCCTCCCTCCCTGTCTCTTAACCCTCCCTCCCTCCCTCCCTCCCTCCCTCCCTCCCTCCCTCCCTCCCTCCCTCCCTCCCTCCCTCCCTGTCTCTTAACCTTCCCTCCCTCCCTCCCTCCCTGTCTCTTAACCTTCCCTCCCTCCCTCCCTCCCTGTCTCTTAACCTTCCCTCCCTCCCTCCCTGTCTCTTAACCTTCCCTCCCTCCCTGTCTCTTAACCCTCCCTCCCTGTCTCTTAACCTTCCCTCCCTCCCTGTCTCTTAACCCTCCCTCCCTCCCTCCCTCCCTGTCTCTTAACCTTCCCTCCCTCCCTGTCGCTTAACCTTCCCTCCCACCCTGTCTCTTAACCCTCCCTCCCTCCCTGTCTCTTAACCCTCCCTCCCTCCCTGTCTCTTAACCCTCCCTCCCTCCCTGTCTCCCTCCCTCCCTCCCTCCCTGTCTCTTAACCTTCCCTCCCTCCCTGTCTCTTAACCTTCCCTCCCTCCCTGTCTCTTAACCCTCCCTCCCTCCCTTCCTGCCTCCCTCCCTCCCTCCCTCCTCCCTCCCTCCCTCCCTGTCTCTTAACCTTCCCTCCCTCCCTGTCTCTTAACCTTCCCTCCCTCCCTGTCTCTTAACCCTCCCTCCCTCCCTCCCTGTCTCTTAACCTTCCCTCCCTCCCTCCCTCCCTCCCTCCCTCCCTCCCTCCCTCCCTCCCTCCCTCCCTCCCTCCCTCCCTGTCTCTTAACCTTCCCTCCCTCCCTGTCTCTTAACCCTCCCTGTCTCTTAACCCTCCCTCCCTCCCTGTCTCTTAACCCTCCCTCCCTTCCTCCCTCCCTCCCTGTCTCTTAACCCTCCCTCCCTCCCTCCCTCCCTCCCTCCCTCCCTCCCTCCCTCCCTCCCTCCCTCCCTCCCTGTCTCTTAACCTTCCCTCCCTCCCTGTCTCTTAACCTTCCTTCCCTCCCTGTCTCTTAACCTTCCCTCCCTCCCTGTCTCTTAACCTTCCCTCCCTCCCTCCCTGTCTTTTAACCTTCCCCTCCCCTCCCTGTCTCTTAACCTTCCCTCCCCTCCCCTCCCTGTCTCTTAACCATCCCTCCCTCCCTCCCTGTCTCTTAACCTTCCCTCCCTCCCTGTCTCTTAACCCTCCCTGCCTCCCTCCCTGTCTCTTAACCCTCCCTCCCTCCCTCCCTCCCTGTCTCTTAACCCTCCCTCCCTCCCTCCCTGTCTTTTAACGCTCCCCTCCCCTCCCTCCCTCCCTGTCTCTTAACCTTCCCTCTCTCCCTGTCTCTTAACCTTCCCTCCCTCCCTGTCTCTTAACCCTCCCTCCCTCCCTCCCTCCTTCCCTCCCTCCCTGTCTCTTAACCCTCCTTCCCTCCCTCCCTGTCTCTTAACCCTCCTTCCCTCCCTCCCTGTCTCTTAACCCTCCCTCCCTCCCTTCCTCCCTCCCTCCCTGTCTCTTAACCTTCCCTCCCTCCCTGTCTCTTAACCTTCCCTCCCTCCCTGTCTCTTAACCTTCCCTCCCCTCCCTGTCTCTTAACCCTCCCTCCCTCCCTGTCTCTTAACCCTCCCTCCCTCCCTGTCTCTTAACCTTCCCTGTCTCTTAACCCTCCCTCCCTCCCTGTCTCTTAACCCTCCCTCCCTCCCTGTCTCTTAACCTTCCCTGTCTCTTAACCCTCCCTCCCTCCCTGTCTCTTAACCTTCCCTCCCTCCCTGTCTCTTAACCCTCCCTCCCTCCCTCCTCCCTCCCTCCCTCCCTCCCTCCCTCCCTGTCTCTTAACCCTCCCTCCCTCCCTGTCTCTTAACCTTCCCTCCATCCCTGTCTCTTAACCCTCCTCCCTCCCTCCCTCCCTCCCAATCCCTGTCTCTTAACCTTCCTTCCCTCCCTCCCTCCCTCCCTCCCTCCCCTCCCTCCCTCCCTCCCTCCCTCCCTCCCTCCCTCCCTCCCTGTCTCTTAACCTTCCCTCCCTCCCTGTCTCTTAACCTCTCCCTACCTCCACCCTCCCTGTCTCTTAAACTTCCCTCCCTCCCGCCCTGTCTCTTAACCTTCCCTCCCTCCCTCCCTCCCTGTCTCTTAACCTTCCCTCCCTCCCTCCCTGTCTCTCAACCTTCCCTCCCTCCCTCCCTGTCTCTTAACCCTCCCACCCTCCCTCCCTCCCTCCCTGTCTCTTAACCCTCCCCACCCTCCCTCCCTGTCTCTTAACCCACCCTCCCTCCCTCCCTCCCTCCCTGTCTCTTAACCCTCCCTCCCTCCCTGTCTCTTAACCCTCCCTCCCTCCCTCCCTCCCTGTCTCTTAACCTTCCCTCCCTCCCTGTCTCTTAACCTTCCCTCCCCTCCCCTGTCTCTTAACCTTCCCTCCCTCCCCTCCCCTGTCTCTTAACCTTCCCTCCCTCCCTGTCTCTTAACCTTCCCTCCCTCCCTCCCTGTCTCTTAACCTTCCCTCCCTCCCTCCCTCCCTCCCTCCCTCCCTCCCTCCCTCCCTCCCCTCCCTCCCTGTCTCTTAACCTTCCCTCCCTCCCTGTCTCTTAACCCTCCCTCCCTCCCTGTCTTCTAACCCTCCCTCCCTCCCTCCCTGTCTCTTAACCCTCCCTCCCTCGCTGTCTCTTAACCTTCCCTCCCTCCCTCCCTCCCTGTCTCTTAACCTTCCCTCCCTCCCTCCCTGTCTCTTAACGTTCCCTCCCTCCCTGTCTCTTAATCCTCCCTCCCTCCCTCCCTCCCTCCCTCCCTCCCTCCCTCCCTCCCTGTCTCTTAACCTTCCCGCCCTCCCTCCCTCCCTCCCTCCCTCCCTCCCTCCCCTCCCTCCCTCCCTCCCTCCCTCCCTCCCTCCCTCCCTGTCTCTTAACCTTCCCTCCCTCCCTGTCTCTTAACCTTCCCTCCCTCCCTGTCTCTTAATCTTCCCTCCCTCCCTCCCTGTCTCTTAACCCTCCCTCCCTCCCTCCCTCCCTCCCTGTCTCTTAACCTTCCCGCCCTCCCTCCCTCCCTCCCTCCCCTGTCTCTTAACCTTCCCTCCCTGTCTCTTAACCTTCCCCTCCCTCCCTGTCTCTTAACCCTCCCTCCCTCCCTCCCTCCCTCCCTCCCTCCCTCCCTCCCTCCCTCCCTCCCTCCCTGTCTCTTAACCTTCCCTCCCTCCCTCCCTCCCTGTCTCTTAACCTTCCCTCCCTCCCTCCCTCCCTGTCTCTTAACCTTCCCTCCCTCCCTCCCTGTCTCTTAACCTCCCCTCCCTCCCTGTCTCTTAACCCTCCCTCCCTGTCTCTTAACCTTCCCTCCCTCCCTGTCTCTTAACCCTCCCTCCCTCCCTCCCTCCCTGTCTCTTAACCTTCCCTCCCTCCCTGTCGCTTAACCTTCCCTCCCACCCTGTCTCTTAACCCTCCCTCCCTCCCTGTCTCTTAACCCTCCCTCCCTCCCCTGTCTCTTAACCCTCCCTCCCTCCCTGTCTCCCTCCCTCCCTCCCTCCCTGTCTCTTAACCTTCCCTCCCTCCCTGTCTCCTTAACCTTCCCTCCCTCCCTGTCTCTTAACCCTCCCTCCCTCCCTTCCTGCCTCCCTCCCTCCCTCCCTCCCTCCCTCCTCCCTCCCTGTCTCTTAACCTTCCCTCCCTCCCTGTCTCTTAACCTTCCCTCCCTCCCTGTCTCTTAACCCCTCCCTCCCTCCCTCCCTGTCTCTTAACCTTCCCTCCCTCCCTCCCTCCCTCCCTCCCTCCCTCCCTCCCTCCCTCCCCTCCCTGTCTCTTAACCTTCCCTCCCTCCCTGTCTCTTAACCCTCCCTGTCTCTTAACCCTCCCTCCCCTCCCTGTCTCTTAACCCTCCCCTCCCTTCCTCCCTCCCTCCCTGTCTCTTAACCCTCCCTCCCTCCCTCCCTCCCTCCCTCCCTCCCTCCCTCCCTCCCTCCCTCCCTGTCTCTTAACCTTCCCTCCCTCCCTGTCTCTTAACCTTCCTTCCCTCCCTGTCTCTTAACCTTCCCTCCCTCCCTGTCTCTTAACCTTCCCTCCCTCCCTCCCTGTCTTTTAACCTTCCCTCCCTCCCTGTCTCTTAACCTTCCCTCCCTCCCTCCCTGTCTCTTAACCATCCCTCCCTCCCTCCCTGTCTCTTAACCTTCCCTCCCTCCCTGTCTCTTAACCCTCCCTGCCTCCCTCCCTGTCTCTTAACCCTCCCTCCCTCCCTCCCTCCCTGTCTCTTAACCCTCCCTCCCTCCCTGTCTTTTAACGCTCCCTCCCTCCCTCCCTCCCTCCCTGTCTCTTAACCTTCCCTCTCTCCCTGTCTCTTAACCTTCCCTCCCTCCCTGTCTCTTAACCCTCCCTCCCTCCCTCCCTCCTTCCCTCCCTCCCTGTCTCTTAACCCTCCTTCCCTCCCTCCCTGTCTCTTAACCCTCCTTCCCTCCCTCCCTGTCTCTTAACCCTCCCTCCCTCCCTTCCTCCCTCCCTCCCTGTCTCTTAACCTTCCCTCCCTCCCTGTCTCTTAACCTTCCCTCCCTCCCTGTCTCTTAACCTTCCCTCCCTCCCTGTCTCTTAACCCTCCCTCCCTCCCTGTCTCTTAACCCTCCCTCCCTCCCTGTCTCTTAACCTTCCCTGTCTCTTAACCCTCCCTCCCTCCCTGTCTCTTAACCCTCCCTCCCTCCCTGTCTCTTAACCTTCCCTGTCTCTTAACCCTCCCTCCCTCCCTGTCTCTTAACCTTCCCTCCCTCCCTGTCTCTTAACCCTCCCTCCCTCCCTCCCTCCCTCCCTCCCTCCCTCCCTCCCTCCCTGTCTCTTAACCCTCCCTCCCTCCCTGTCTCTTAACCTTCCCTCCATCCCTGTCTCTTAACCCTCCCTCCCTCCCTCCCTCCCTCCCTCCCTCCCTGTCTCTTAACCTTCCTTCCCTCCCTCCCTCCCTCCCTCCCTCCCTCCCTCCCTCCCTCCTCCCTCCCTCCCTCCCTCCCTCCCTCCCTCCCTCTCTCCCTCCCTGTCTCTTAACCCTCCCTCCCTCCCTCCCTCCCTGTCTCTTAACCCTCCCTCCCTCCCTGTCTCCCTCCCTGTCTCTTGACCTTCCCTCCCTCCCTCCCTCCCTCCCTCCCTCCCTCCCTCCCTCCCTCCCTCCCTCCCTCCCTCCCTCCCTCCCCTCCCTCCCTCCCTCCCTCCCTGTCTCTTAACCCTCCCTGTCTCTTAACCCTCCTTCCCTCCCTCCCTGTCTCTTAACCCTCCCTCCCTCCCTTCCTCCCTCCCTCCCTCCCTCCGTCTCTTAACCCTCCCTCCCTGTCTCCCTCCCTCCCTGTCTCTTAACCATCCCTCCCTCCCTCCCTGTCTCTTAACCTTCCCTCCCTCCCTGTCTCTTAACCCTCCCTGCCTCCCTCCCTGTCTCTTAACCCTCCCTCCCTCCCTCCCTCCCTGTCTCTTAACCCTCCCTCCCTCCCTCCCTGTCTTTTAACGCTCCCTCCCTCCCTCCCTCCCTGTCTCTTAACCTTCCCTCTCTCCCTGTCTCTTAACCTTCCCTCCCTCCCTGTCTCTTAACCCTCCCTCCCTCCCTCCCTCCTTCCCTCCCTCCCTGTCTCTTAACCCTCCTTCCCTCCCTCCCTGTCTCTTAACCCTCCTTCCCTCCCTCCCTGTCTCTTAACCCTCCCTCCCTCCCTTCCTCCCTCCCTCCCTGTCTCTTAACCTTCCCTCCCTCCCTGTCTCTTAACCTTCCCTCCCTCCCTGTCTCTTAACCTTCCCTCCCTCCCTGTCTCTTAACCCTCCCTCCCTCCCTGTCTCTTAACCCTCCCTCCCTCCCTGTCTCTTAACCTTCCCTGTCTCTTAACCCTCCCTCCCTCCCTGTCTCTTAACCCTCCCTCCCTCCCTGTCTCTTAACCTTCCCTGTCTCTTAACCCTCCCTCCCTCCCTGTCTCTTAACCTTCCCTCCCTCCCTGTCTCTTAACCCTCCCTCCCTCCCTCCCTCCCTCCCTCCCTCCCTCCCTCCCTGTCTCTTAACCCTCCCTCCCTCCCTGTCTCTTAACCTTCCCTCCATCCCTGTCTCTTAACCCTCCCTCCCTCCCTCCCTCCCTCCCTCCCTGTCTCTTAACCTTCCTTCCCTCCCTCCCTCCCTCCCTCCCTCCCTCCCTCCCTCCCTCCCTCCCTCCCTCCCTCCCTGTCTCTTAACCTTCCCTCCCTCCCTGTCTCTTAACCTTCCCTCCCACCCTCCCTGTCTCTTAAACTTCCCTCCCTCCCGCCCTGTCTCTTAACCTTCCCTCCCTCCCTCCCTCCCTGTCTCTTAACCTTCCCTCCCTCCCTCCCTGTCTCTCAACCTTCCCTCCCTCCCTCCCTGTCTCTTAACCCTCCCACCCTCCCTCCCTCCCTCCCTGTCTCTTAACCCTCCCACCCTCCCTCCCTGTCTCTTAACCCACCCTCCCTCCCTCCCTCCCTCCCTGTCTCTTAACCCTCCCTCCCTCCCTGTCTCTTAACCCTCCCTCCCTCCCTCCCTCCCTGTCTCTTAACCTTCCCTCCCTCCCTGTCTCTTAACCTTCCCTCCCTCCCTGTCTCTTAACCTTCCCTCCCTCCCTCCCTGTCTCTTAACCTTCCCTCCCTCCCTGTCTCTTAACCTTCCCTCCCTCCCTCCCTCCCTGTCTCTTAACCTTCCCTCCCTCCCTCCCTCCCTCCCTCCCTCCCTCCCTCCCTCCCTCCCTCCCTGTCTCTTAACCTTCCCTCCCTCCCTGTCTCTTAACCCTCCCTCCCTCCCTGTCTTCTAACCCTCCCTCCCTCCCTCCCTGTCTCTTAACCCTCCCTCCCTCGCTGTCTCTTAACCTTCCCTCCCTCCCTCCCTCCCTGTCTCTTAACCTTCCCTCCCTCCCTCCCTGTCTCTTAACGTTCCCTCCCTCCCTGTCTCTTAATCCTCCCTCCCTCCCTCCCTCCCTCCCTCCCTCCCTCCCTCCCTGTCTCTTAACCTTCCCGCCCTCCCTCCCTCCCTCCTCCCTCCCTCCCTCCCTCCCTCCCTCCCTCCCTCCCTCCCTCCCTCCCTCCCTCCCTCCCTCCCTCCTGTCTCTTAACCTTCCCTCCCTCCCTGTCTCTTAACCTTCCCTCCCTCCCTGTCTCTTAATCTTCCCTCCCTCCCTCCCTGTCTCTTAACCCTCCCTCCCTCCCTCCCTCCCTCCCTGTCTCTTAACCTTCCCGCCCTCCCTCCCTCCCTCCCTCCCTGTCTCTTAACCTTCCCTCCCTGTCTCTTAACCTTCCCTCCCTCCCTGTCTCTTAACCCTCCCTCCCTCCCTCCCTCCCTCCCTCCCTCCCTCCCCTCCCTCCCTCCCTCCCTCCCTCCCTCCCTCCCTGTCTCTTAACCTTCCCTCCCTCCCTCCCTCCCTGTCTCTTAACCTTCCCTCCCTCCCTCCCTCCCTGTCTCTTAACCTTCCCTCCCTCCCTCCCTGTCTCTTAACCTTCCCTCCCTCCCTGTCTCTTAACCCTCCCTCCCTGTCTCTTAACCTTCCCTCCCTCCCTGTCTCTTAACCCTCCCTCCCTCCCTCCCTCCCTGTCTCTTAACCTTCCCTCCCTCCCTGTCGCTTAACCTTCCCTCCCACCCTGTCTCTTAACCCTCCCTCCCTCCCTGTCTCTTAACCCTCCCTCCCTCCCTGTCTCTTAACCCTCCCTCCCTCCCTGTCTCCCTCCCTCCCTCCCTCCCTGTCTCTTAACCTTCCCTCCCTCCCTGTCTCTTAACCTTCCCTCCCTCCCTGTCTCTTAACCCTCCCTCCCTCCCTTCCTGCCTCCCTCCCTCCCTCCCTCCCTCCCTCCTCCCTCCCTGTCTCTTAACCTTCCCTCCCTCCCTGTCTCTTAACCTTCCCTCCCTCCCTGTCTCTTAACCCTCCCTCCCTCCCTCCCTGTCTCTTAACCTTCCCTCCCTCCCTCCCTCCCTCCCTCCCTCCCTCCCTCCCTCCCTCCCTCCCTCCCTGTCTCTTAACCTTCCCTCCCTCCCTGTCTCTTAACCCTCCCTGTCTCTTAACCCTCCCTCCCTCCCTGTCTCTTAACCCTCCCTCCCTTCCTCCCTCCCTCCCTGTCTCTTAACCCTCCCTCCCTCCCTCCCTCCCTCCCTCCCTCCCTCCCTCCCTCCCTCCCTCCCTCCCTCCCTCCCTGTCTCTTAACCTTCCCTCCCTCCCTGTCTCTTAACCTTCCTTCCCT